>NC_141757.1:65865240-66197284 GCF_982258835.1 Parasteatoda tepidariorum | reverse complement strand
CTAAAAAAAGGGATATTCTATTATAGAGAGAATACAGGAGCCAAACATAAATATGATAAATCTACGAAATTTTTAATTTTAAAAGAGGAAATACACCAGTTAGGAACATAGTTAAAAGGATGTTGCTGTTTAAAATAATCGAACAGTTCTAATATCTTTCGTTAAAATAAATCTTACTCTATTCAAATTTTTAGTAACTTCTATAGTTCTAAAAAATGCATAGCGATTTAAAACTGTGTGTTACTGACGTGACATATTGTGGTTCATCCGCAACACCCAGCTTTTACTTTTTTACATTTTAAAGATTTCTTATGTTTCTAAAAATTAAAGTAAATGTAGAAATCTTTTTTAAAAAGTAAAAACTCGGTGTTACGTCCATAATGCCCAGTTTTTGCTTTTTTGAAAAAAATTCTAGTTTCTTAAAATTTCTAAAAATTGAAGTAAGTGTAAATTAATATTCATGATGTTGTTGTTGTGGCTTATTCCCTTACTGTCTGACTTAACCCTTAGAAAATCGAGAGCCAAAAGGGGAAAAGCGTACAAGTCTTCCCTGAAAAACCCAAGCAGTCCAGGATTAATATTTATAATAAAATTATGATAATATTATTAATTAATATTTATGATTAGAAGTGTTAGATACGCTTTACTGTTTTAATTTGCATTAAAGAAATACAACTCCAAATATTGAAATAATTATTTTACTTCCTCCCAAAAAATTCAGTCAAGGAGGGTTACATTGATACACCTTTGCTTGAATATTTCTAGATCTCATTTTCTAAGTAATATAGAATGTTATTATATCATCTCCTTCAAGCACTCTAAGTGATGAATTGTTGATGCTAATCAATTAAGCTCTCGATTACAGCCCACTACTTGATTCCTGCGCTAGACCAAATACAAAAATAAGGATTCCTATACAAATGACAATATTTTGTGTTATTATCCTCCTAGATAATTTAAAATCTATTTCGGAACACACCAGCAGAAAGTGTCGTTACGATATCCGATATCATGTTCAACTTGCAGTCTTAAGAGCAAAACAATACTATGCGTTCCTGGAACAGATCAACATCAAATGATTGACATATTACCTGCAAAATTACTTCATCCAAAAAACTGGAGTTTCCAAAACTTTGCACGCACAAATTGTTGTCATCACACAAAGATTAATAAATTGACGTTTCATTTAAGAGAATTCTTATCTAATGTGTTGATTTTTGTTATTGTAGTATACATTTACTCCAGTTATCTATGCGTGTGGAATTATTTTTATTTTAGTATTTACTAACATTTTCCCTATCTATGTATTTTCTTTGTAAATTATTTGAATTTCGAAGCCTCAGATTAGACAAAGTAGGACCCAAAGTTTCATATATATGAATAAAATATAGTCAGATATTCACTTTATTTGTAATTACTTTGGATATAATTCTGGATATAAGTTATTAATATGTCAATTAAGAAAAAGTTTTAAAAAAAATCACTGCAATTTTTCGAAATGCACAATAACGAATCCATCTGGAAGAACCAAGTATAAAATGCTTCAAAAAATTCATTTCAAGCAATTTCTCATTTGAGTTCTAATTTAACAAATAAATTTTCATATTAAAAATAGGCTTGTTAATTATAGATTTGTACAGAAGACTTGAATTAACTACTAAGAACAGAATCGAAATTTTATTCTAATTTCTTCTATTTAATTTTTTTTTAATTTCAGCTTTCTAAAATACAGTTCTGGGTGAACAAAAAAGACTAAAATTAAAGTAATCATTTCTATCCAGCAGCTCTTTGTCTACAGTATGAATAGAATTCGGAGAGGTATGACAGGCGAAAACTGTAGTTTTTGGATAATTTATAATTTTACCAGGGTTCGGCCATCCCCCTACCGATATCACTTACCACTCATCGGATTAGCCTTTGCTGTTCATTTCGGATCACTTCGAGACCCGGATCACTTAGATCTTTCACCAGAAATAAAACATAGCAGCCTATTATTCCTATATACTCAATATGCTCGTAAAGAACCAAAAAGGCCTGGTATTTCAACAGTACTCCTACAGCAACCTTCCATGTCTTAATTTATTGAAAAAGTAATACATATGATTGTTAAAATTATAAAATAAATATTGATACTCTCAAATATAAAAATATACTGAACTTACCAAGTAAAAAGCACTTAACCCTATTCGTTTTCTTAAATCAGCAAATTCTTAGATCACTTAAGCTTATCTCAACTATAAACAATATCATACTAATGTTTGCATCTTACCACTTACATTTGGTACGTAATGAGAAATTAAAATTTATTGCAATATGTTAAACAAATGCCTTTATGCTTACTTTTCAATAAATAAACAAATTAAAAAATTCAGCCCAACTGGTGAGATTTATTTCGAGTTCCCTTGTTAAAAAAATATTAAGGAATTTTTTAACCATTCGCCTATTTTCCTTGCGTATTATTTGAATTTCAAATTCTCAGAGCATCAAAATATATTAAATGTCGTTGTTATTTAGTACGTACGTATTTAATTGTTCAGTCACTATCAGCTTCCTTTCCGTGCGTATTCCATAACAACTTGAATACTTTAACACTAAAATCTAAACATTTTAATGCAAAACATAAAATAATTAAAAATATTATTAACAGCCCTTTTTGTAGCAAAGTCTACTTACTATTTTCTCCTATCACACTGATACTAAGTCAAAAAACCGAAACCCTGTAGCATAAGACCTTTAATTAGAAAAATATCTCGGAAAATATATCACACGCTTTTAATTATTCAAAACAAAATCCCGGTGAAATTGTTTAGCCCGATTCTTATACTTTCTAACTGATTTTCTGGACTCGTTCCAACAATTGAAGCGCTACCAAAAGATCTATGTTCAGTCACATAAGTTACAACATTTGTTTAAGACTGCCCATTACTTTCATCTCAGAAACTATAAATAGGTGTCACTATTTTATAAATATTTATTTTCTTCAATTTCCTACATGTCAGTCATAGTAGATTTCTTACCCAGAGAAAAATGCCTTTTTATGGCATTATTTTGTATCAAGGTAGAAAGGATAAGCTTAAAGGAAATAAATTGTACTGAAAAAGTGTGCTTTTTTTCATTCTTAAGCAATACATTATTATTTTAAACTCTTTATTGATTCTTCATAAAACACTTGTGGCTTCTGCTTGTGCTCATTCAATCCGAGTCTGTAAAGATTCCTCTTTTCAGAATGTATTTTTCTGGAGCTCTCTAGAGCCCGTGAAACTTTCGAAAATTATAGCATCTGTATCATAATGTAAGTAAATTGAGTACGTGCTACTATATGAGGCTGCTTACAAACTTACTTGATGGTAAACTGCGGGATTTCGAAGGCAGTACGATAAATTACAAAGCTATAAAGCATCGTCGAGCTTAAAAAAAGTTTGACAATTGAATAAGGTAACTTTCAATAACTACACTCTAAAACATTCCGGATCAAATTACGATAAAATGTACTGGCACCCAGATTTCGTCATCCGTAAAATAAAATTTTAACAAAAAGTTTTATACCGTAATTTTGAGTGTGGTACTTATTACAGTGATTCAAATATTTTGCAGTAAATATTACTGCAAAAATTAAGATACATCAGATTTTTTGTTCAGTAAAATTTTACGATAAAAAGTACCTGTACACTGAGTACCAGAACTTTAAATCGGTATTTTTTACAGTGTATTGCGCAACAATGTAGGAAATTTCAAACGAACAGAATGATATTCTTAGCATTAATATCTGTGCTTTTTTCAAACGTTTTGGACTTCTTATGTATGTTATGTACGTTTGATTTGTTAATAACTTAAAATGTATTCTTTTGTTCTCGAAACCTTACGGTTAATCAACACTGAATTCGAACCATTATTACTCAAAAAAAAATTTAGTTGATCAAAATATACACACAAAAAACAAGTCAAAAGGCCAATCAACCAGTCAAGTGGTAAAAAAACCAAAAATCATGCATTAAAACAACACTCTCCAAACTAGTCGCCATGTTACGCCATCACATGAAGACGGGATCAAAACTTGATTCAGTTTAAAGCATATCACTTAATCCCATGCACTCATTATTGAGAACATGGGATTTTCTAATTTGACTAAATTTGTTTCGGAGCTATTTTGACACGTTTTTCTCAATCTTGGGAAAGCCTTTTTTATAGTGATTCTATTTAAAACTATAAAAATACATACTTTTTCATTTCCCTGCGAGCCATTCAGAATATTGAACACTTAAATAAATATAATTTTTCGTGATACTTTACATTGAAAATAACAGGTTAACATAAAAAGCTATCGATTGCAAACTTTAATTTATTTAATAGCTTAAGACTGTTATATACATAAAATGTAGAAGGATGCTTTGGCATTTTAATAAAAACTGTTTTCTTTTAAAATTAATAACTTCCTCAAAATAGTTATACAAATCAAATTATAGATTTTCTTAACTCTAAGCTAAAGTTGAAAAAATGTTTAATAATGTGAAATAAGTTTTTCCGATATATTTCTTTTCTAAAAATAGTTGTCTCACAATTATCGGGTAACGTTAAAGGAAATTATGAGACTCAAGTTATTGTTAACCACAGTGGCTTTCTTTATAAATAAAACTTTGTTTAAGATTAAATTGAATATCATATTTTATAAACTATTTCTAATATATACTCTTACTGTAGTTAATTTAAAACCTTTTGAAAAGATATTTTTATTCTAAAACCACTGAAATACCAGAAAAGTAAAGTAAAATTAAAGTGGTTTTCTTTTGCTTGCAAAATAAATGAGCAAATAAAGCTTGGAATTAAAGAAGGCATTTCTTCATTTTTTTTTCAAAGAAAAATACCAGACTTTTAAAGCTTTCGCCCAAGGGCAAAAGATGTCAGGAAAAATGTTATCGTCAAATTAGTTGCTTTATATTTTATTCTCTGTGTTTGTTAAAACGTTTGTTGACGTAAAATGTCAGATATAATTTGATATGATTTAAATTTCTGTCATTGGAGGGTATGTATACTTAAAATTTTACAGCAAAAGAAATTATTTATTTCTCTTTCACCAATTTATACTTTTTAATATTATATCATCATGCTACTTTGAAACTAAAATGTAATTGTTATAATGAAATAACTTAATAATATCATAACTTAATAACCAAAAAATGAATTTAAACTGTTAAAATAAAATTTCCTTTTTTTTACGTTACTATAAAAATTTTCATTAAAAAAAAATTTTTATTCGAAAATTTTAAGAAGGATCTGAACAAAATACTGCAAAAATTTTTGAGCTATGAATTATGATTAAATGGGAATACCATAGTGTTCTTAACAATTTGAATACATTCTTGGTGGAACAAGTTTTAAAAATTGTATTACAAAATAAATAGTTTTCACGAATTTATTAAATTAAACACTGACATTAAATTTCTTAGTGGTATATTGATGATGTGTTAAAGTCCTCTTGCCATCAAACTAACCACGGAAGATTTCTATGCTAAAGTCTCAGTGCGTATCACAAGAGTTTTCTTGTCTTTTGAGTTTATTTTAAATTTCTAAGACACGAAAGTTAGGAACACTAAAAGCTTAACATCCGATAGAAGTAGACTGTTCTGTGCACGTAATGAAACACGTTTTTTTAGTATTAAGATACTTTACAAACATTTATATCTGAACAAACATCAATATTTCATGAGATATTTACGCTAGAAAATCCAAAGTTCTAAAGATACAAAAATTATTTTAAACGTATTGTAAACAAGGAAAAGCACCATGAATGAACTGTTAATCATGCTTTCACCTAAAAATGCCAACCGTTCCAAAAATCCCAATCCGTTGGGGACAAATAAATGGGGGGGGGGGGGTCAAGGAGAATAAAGCTTCATAATTTTATGACCAACGGCATTATTGTGGCAATATAATTAACATTGCGCTTCATTTCCCTTACAAGCTGGTACAAGCAATTCATTTCCCTTACAAGCAATGTGAAGCAGGATAGGCTTCAAGCGCCGAAAATAGGGATCGAATCCCAGTTCTTCACAATGGCAAGCCAGTGCTTTAACCAATGAGCGACTTTCTTTTATCAACCAAAACAAAATGCTAATGATTCAAGAAGCCCACCTCAAATACTACTTAATGCAGGTGAAACCAGTTAGCAACAAAATAAGACACAAAAAGGTATTTTCTGAAGAAGAAAAAATTTACTACACATACGGATTGTTGTCTCTGTACGGAAATCATAGTTCAAATAGTTAGTACCCAAGTCAAAATTCTTGACTGTCCCAACAAAGCATTTTGATGGTTTATGTTGGTTTCAGTGGGATTCAAGATGGTCCGCCATCATTTTATGTTCACCATTATTCAAAATTTTCCATTATGCTCTCATGGCTTTTGATATGCCAACTAACTTCTAACATTCCATGATGGAAAATGCTACTTTAATGCTATGATGGTTAGCCATCAAGAGAAGTTTGATTCTCATGGACCAACAATCCATGATGATATGTGATGGTTCCAACTATACATTTCCATGATGGTTTAATAGGAATTCTTGTTGGTTCTCAGGAATATACCATCAAAACAATTTGTTTGTTTTTTATGTTGGACCATCACAAATCAGTCCGAATTCGTACATTAGGATGATGGTTGTTCATGATCGTTCCCATATTTGATTTTTAAGAAACTATGGTGGAAATTTCTGATGGTTCAACATGAAAAAACAATCAAAACAAGTTGCAATTCTTATGTTGAACCATCGTTAATCAGTCCGAATTCCTACATTGGGGTGATGGTTACTTATGTTGGTTCCCATCAAAAATATAATGGTTCATGATAGAATTATTGATGGTTACCATCAAGATGATGTTGATCTATCAATGTAAAACAATCAAAAATTTTAACTTGGATAAAAAGAGCCCCATAATTGCATATCAGAAACTTGAAAGAAATCAGGTGAACACTTTTTAAACAGTAAAATTTTACATTTTAACTTCTCATAAACTCTTTGGCTGAAATCGAATACATTTTTTATGTAATTTAGTTTAAAAAGAAATAAAAATTTGTACTTGTAAGTGTACAAAAAATACAGAAAAGTTGAAACTAGAATGAAGGTGCTGAAACCAATAGCACTACATTTCCCAGGTTGTGACTACCTTCTATATTTTGACAGCCGAAAAAAAATAAGGTATAACTCTTTATTTTCTATATGTATCCTAAAATGTAACGATTTCAAAGTGTAAAAATATTCGAAAATAATGGAAAAAGGGGCATTTTTGCTATAAGTGCTATGTTAAAACCGCAGTAACTATAATTTCACAAAAATCATCTAAACATACTGCAATCAAGGTTATACGAGGGTTTCTGTTTATATTTCTGGCCTTGGCAACAGTAAGTGTTGCTAGGAGACCGCAGACGATTTTAATCAAAAGTTTGACATTTTAAAACATAAATTCAGCAGATGATTTACCATTATAGCTTCATTTGTGTTGTTGACAGTAAATTGAAAAGTTCTTCTCTTTCAAAAAATGGAATTGAATCGTGAACATTTTCGTGCCATTATTTTTCATAACTTTCGACGTGGATTGTCAAGACAAGAGTGCTTCGATGAGCTTAATTCTTTTTTCAGCGATAAAGCGCCATCCTACAGCACTGTAAAAAATTGGTATAATGAATTTAATCGTGGTCGATGTTCGATCCAGGACGAATCCCGTGCAAGTCGTCCAAAATCCGTTGTTGTGCCAGAAAAGATCGATGCTGTGCGTGAACTGATAAAGCTAGATCGTCATGTGACATAGAGGCTTCTTTGGACATTAGTATGACTAGCATCAATAAAATATTGCATGAACATTTGAGCGTAAAAAAAATTTGTTCGCGTTGGATCCCGCATAATCTGACAAACGCTCAAAAAAAGGCTCGTGTCGATTGGTGCAAGGAAATGTTGGAAAAATACGTTCAAGGTACATCAAAGGCAGTGTACAACATCTACACAGGTGACAAATCAGGGATCTATGCATATGAGCCGGAAACAAAACAGCAATCAACTGTATGGGTCTTCCAAGACGAGGCGAAACCAACAAAAGTTGTTCGAGGAAGAAGCATATCGAAACAAATGATTGCCTGTTTCTTCGGCATTAACGATCATGCGGCAACAGTGGCGTTAGAGCAACGCAGGACGGTCAATTCTGAACGGTACACGACCATTTGTTTGCCAGAAGTCATCGGAGAAATTCTAAAAAAGCAGAAGAACAAGCGAATCATTCTTGATCATGACAATGCAAGCTCTTACACATCGACTCAAACAAAGGCATTTCTGACGGAGCGAAAGATCGAACTGATGGGTCATCCACCGTACAGCCCTGATTTGGCACCCAATGACTTCTTCTTATTCCCACACATCAAAAATAAATTACGTGGACAACGATTTTCGAATCCCGAAGAAGCGGTTGATGCATTCAAAACGCATGTTTTGGAGTTACCTCAATCGGACTGGAAGAAATGCTTTGAAAATTGGTTCAAACGCATGCAAAAGTGTATTGATCATCATGGAGAATATTTTGAAAAACAATGAAACCAATTTCGATCCTACATGTTTGTTTTTTCATTATTAGGCCAGAAATATAAATAGCAACCCTCGTACTCTTAAAATTTTACAGCCAATTGAAAGTAAAATAAATCAGCAAAAATAATTATAAATAAATTAAACATAATAATAACATAATTATAACATAAACATAAAATTAAACATAAAGTCACATACTTAATTGAAACATATTGTTTTACCTTCAAAACAATACTCTTCATAACATGTTATGAAAAATCAAAAATCATTTTCCACTTCACAAGCTGGAAAAAATTGTCTTCGTTGAACATTTTATAAATAAAGTGCCCTCACGCATTCCTTTGCTTTCGAATCAAAAAACAAAACTGAGTACAATGATTTATGACATGGGTACAAACAAGTACAGATATCCCATCCTACTCATCTTTCTCCCTATGCTTTTAAAAATCAGAAGTAAATTTCCATTGAATAAAAATTCAGAAATTCTGTCGTGAGTAAGCTGAAGCCTTACACCATCACGCTTATGAGAATCTTGATGCAATAAGGACCTAATGACATCTCCCGAGGATTTAGCACTTTCCAACGCAGCACGTTTCGCAAATGGCGCAAGTCGGAACACACTTCATTTGCATTTGAAAAGAAACATTTTTAAAGCTGGTAACATGTTTTGGAATTTTCGCGGAGAAGCCATGGGCGTGATGTTATCCGTATATTTGTAGTAATAGTAAACTTTTTTGAAAATAAAAATATCCAAAGGGACTCTGGATCATGCATAACCTAAACAACTTCAAACAGAAATCAATAAATTTGCTTCCTTAGAAACACTTGAGTATAAGAAGTAAACATTTAGACGGGGGTGAGAATAATACGAATAGAGTTATCTCTAAATGATATGCAATTCTTTTGACAGGTTTGCATCATTGTCATTTTCAAATAAAATTGTTATAACAGCACGACAACATTAAGAGTTATGATGTTTGTTGATTTAAATTGCATACTATAAATTTTGTTAATCAATTTTAATTATTATCGTATAATAATATGCGTTCTTTCTGAAATTAAATTTCTCTTGCTTTAAAATGATGTTTCAATTAAATGTACTTTAATTTAAAGCTTTGTTCAGTTTTTCACTCTTTTATAACAGTTTTTGATTTTAATTAAAGTTTCTATGAAGCGTTTCTTTTTCCGAAAGCTATCCAAAGAGACTCGCAATGATGCATAAGCTAAACAACCATAAAAAGAAATCAATTTAACTTTAAATTCCTTAGGAATAGTAACCATTGTAAGTAAAAACAATCAAAACTGAAGCGAGGGTGAAAATAGAAAGAATACTTATTTTTAATTTGATGAAACTCATTTTACGAGGATTGTATTGTTCTCATTTACAAATAAAATTGTTAATATATTTGTAGAACTAAAGCATTAGCACTCATGAAATGTTTATTTAAATTAAATATAATTTAAATTGCTTTCCTTTAATAATGATTTTCTAAAGTTTTTTAGTGCGCAAAAATTTGCTCAAACTCTTCACATTTCTTTTAACTGAAATTTAATAAACTAAATGCTCTTAGCATAAAGCTTTGATTTTCTAGCATTTCATAAAAAGTTTTTTAGTTATAAATAATGAAAAAGCAAAAAATTCAAACAAAACTTTCTTTTTTAACTCTTCAATTATATTTTTAAAACTCAGAACTCCTCTCAGTTATGGAAGGCAATAATAAAAATACAGTTCATGCCATACAAAAGGTCACAAACAGGTATAAGTAACTTTTAAAAAGTAATTTTTATGTATTTTCTTCCCGCAATTTTTTTAATTTTTCCTTACTCTAAATACACCATAAATTCATACTCATATATCTAATACTAAAACGTAGGTATGTTAATTAGGATATAGAATATTTTAAGCTTTAACTTGTTGTCTATTAGGATTAAGTTTAGAAACATAAAATCTTAATTTCCACTGTAAATGGTCCTATGATGATCCATTTTAACCGGAATATGTTACTGAACAAAGAAAATCTGATGTACCATAATTTTTACAGTAATAATATTGTAAAATTGCGAAACCAATCTAATTAAATAAATATTACTTTCAAAACTACGGCATAATATTTTACGGTAAAAATGGATTTTACGGATTTATACCAAAATTTGATCCGGAATTTTTTTAGTGTACAAGGACATATGCTTTATGGATAAATCACGATTGTACCATTTAAAGGATATGAGAAAGAGTGCATTATTTTTTCCATTTTCTTCCTTTTAGTATTACTAAGCTGTGACTAAAAATAATTCTTTATTCAATAAATATTTTTATGAGTTCCAAATTTTACTACCTCAAGCTTTTCGGGTATTTTTAATAATTTCTGATAAAGAAAAACATCAGTACTGGTAATATTAGGGATTGCACTTTATCTTAAACATTAAGATAAATACTACCTAATGTATATGCCGGAAAATGGTCCACACACCACTGTTGGGTTGAAATACTGGTTAATCTTGTAATAAACACATAATATAATAAAATTGGAACTTCTGCACCAGAAACCTAATTTTAACTATTACAAATAAAACATTATCATATAAATTAAAAGTATGAAGCAACAATACGGGTTTCAAACTTTGTCAGTAATATTAGATTATCATTATATTGTGAATAACATCATATCTCTTAATATTGAAACTCATTTGTCAAAATTCGTCATGCAAAAAATTTGTCTTTATTTCAGTTTCCAGCTTTTGAACATATTCATGCTATTCATTGCTATAAATATTTTTCAGAAGAAATGCGTCCCTTAAAAAAGTCCCTTTTATAAAGCTGTATAAACTGTAAGCGTGGATTGATCACTTAGAATAGCTTTATTTGGAAGAAACTAACTCTTCTCTCTAAGTAGCTGATTAAATGAGTTGTTTTTTGAAGTTAAATAAAAACTTCGCTTTTTATGTTGAAACATTTTTCAAATACTCAAACAAAAACGCACTTTTAGTCTCATGAGTATATTAAAATGCCATTCTTAGATCTCGAAACTGTATATATTCTGTTTTGCATTCCTGATCGATGCTTCGAACTTTTTTCGCATTTTGATAGTTTGCCTGTGAAAGGCAAGTTAAATGATAATGGCAAGCTTTTTAGTTTAAATGGTTTTTCAAAATACGTTGCATACTTTTTTTCACTTGCGCAGTATTTTTCGTTAAAACATATTTTCTAAGTGAAGATTAAAAGCAGTAAAAGAAATTTTTTGGTGATTTTTTTTAACGGCTATGCATGTAAATGTTACTTAAAGATAAATACAAACTTTCCAAAAATTGAAATAGTCTCTTACATTTAAAAATAAACTTTTTTTAAATTTTAGAGTTTTTATGCTTGTATTTTCATTTAATTAGGAAAGTTTGCATAAAAACATGTTAAACGTCTTGAAAATTATATTTCTGAAAAAAGGTATTTAATAACATATAATTATAATGTGGCTACTGTAATAATATATAATAAGTTAATTTGCCAAGCTTTTAAATGAGGAAGAAAAATATTAAAAAGGTTGTTTAGTGAAATCTTTTAACTTACTACAAGAGATGGTTTTTTTTTTCACCCATTGGCAAAATAGGTGTTGTTTTGGGATTGATGGTGCGCGCACCTTATTTGGATGTCATCACACTTTTCAATTGCGTTCAAGAGTAATTATAAAAAGTACGCATGCGTCGTCATTGCATGCGTTACTGTTTGGTTGCATTCATTGCATACATTGCTTGCTATGGTGACCGCTGCTGCCTGATAAAATTTTCAGAATTCTTTTTCTCACTTTTAATTTTGCTATGTATTAAGTTGGTGAATTTATTTTTGAGATATGGGACCAGAGAGATCGCATAAATACTTTTTGATTTGGGAATAAAGTAGAATTTAATCATTTGAACGATTTTTTTTTTATTGCTTTAATTAAGAATCAGAAATTCTAACCTACAGTTCAAACTGGATCGTTTTCAATACTAATTTAGGTGAATATCACGAATGAAGAGATTCCCAAACTGATTGACACTGTCCCAAAGGTTACAGTTCTTCTTTTTATTTTCACCAGCAGGCATCTTTAATGTATTTACATCATAATAATTTAAAGTATTTTTATATTAATTTTTATTATTAATTTATAATTACTGTCTTGACTGTGATTTTAATGAAAATATGAATAATGAAGAAGGAAAAGTATTTTGTAACGTGTTAAAACACGTATATAGGCAGGATTTGAAAATCAATCCGACGACAAGAGGACAAACATCAATTGACACAGTTTTAGCAAACCATGATTTGAAATGCTGTTGCGTTTATCGGAGTCAATCCAGGAAAAAAAAGCATTTGACCATTGGGTAACCAGTGATGGTAATAAGAAGATCACAATTTTTTTTTTAATATTGCCTTCTTGTAATGCATAATTTAACTATTTATTGTTTTGTTTTTTCTAAATCAAATTTTTCTAAAACTAACAAAAATATCACCCACGATTTAACATGATCTGCACTCTAAAAAGTTCGAGATCAAATTACGGTAAAAAGAATGCTGGCACCATTGCTTTTTACCGTAAAATCCATTTTTACCGGAACATTTTATAGAACAAAAAAAATCTGATATAGTGTAATTTTTGCAGTAATAATTAGCGTAAAATTACTGAATCACTCTAATTAAACTTACAATTTATTGTGAAAATTACGATACAATATTTTACGGGGAATTGGACGTCACAGATGACGCAACCAAAGTGTCGGTACCATAATTTGATCCCGAATTTTTTACAGTTTACCGTTTTTGCTCTTAAATTATACACATTATAATTTAAAGGTTATGTAATGAAATAAGTTTATTATAACATAGATTCTTTCTTACAGTCAATTTTTAAGAAAGTTCAGAAAAGAAATCTATTTTTGAAGTCACGTTCAAAGATTAAGATCTCCCTGTGTGCTACTCGACCATATTATTCTCGAGAAACACGATACGTCTCTATTTTTAAAGCATAAAATAAGAATACGGAAGACAAAACAAACACTCTAGCGATATTACTTAAAAGTTACTTTTTTCTGCTAAACAAATTTGCTTAAATTAGTACTTTGTACTGTATTTGTAAATGAATCTTGAAAAAAATTGAAACTCATTCCTTCGCGACTATTTGCACTCATTCAAACATCAAAAGCATTTGATAAATAATGTAAAATGATTGTAATTAACCACTAACGACAAAGATCCTTTTTCAAATACTTTTACGTAAAACTTTTGAAATCAATCATGCAAAATTTGTTTCAAAGTAGATAGCTTTAAACAATCTCTTTGTTAAAAAGATAACTTCAAAACTTTGAGTAGAGTTTGAAAGCAAGATAAATCACTAATAACGTTATTCATTAGTCTATTTTTTAACATTTAATTTTATTCTGGTACTTAATTATTTATGATATTATTATTCAACAACAATGATACTTAATTAATAGATTTATTTTTTATTCTGGGATTTAAATATTTGCTTAACAAGAAATAGACATGGGAAAAACTAGCGAGTATGTTTGGATCGATATACTTTGTCTATTAAGAGAGTAATACTTTGAGTGTATACTTTGTCATTTAATTAATCAAAACTACAAAAGAAAATACTTTAATAATACCATAACGAGTGAAGGAAACTTCATTTGTAATTTACGTGTCGTAAATTGTTTAAGTAAATTCCAGAATTAAAAAAAATTTAACTGGACTATAAGCATAAAAAACTTTGTAAAATTTAGTGTTTCCTTTGAAGGTTTTTAAATCTAAACACAGCTCAAAATGTATGTTTAAGAAAATGGGCACAGCTCAAAATGCGTGCTTACAAAAAGGGACACAGTTCGAAGTGTGTGTTTATGAAAATGGACATAGATTGGAATGCCTGTTTACCAAATGGACATAGCTCAAAATTCAAGATCATGAAAATGAACACAATTTGAAATTCATGCTTAACAAAATGGACATAGCATTTTATTCAATTCTTCAAACTTATAAGGATATTGTTCTTTATTTAAAGAAACTTATACACCCAAATAAATTTATTATTTAATACCGCCCATTTGCATAAATTACTTAGTAAATTTTATTATATTAGTATTTTTAAAAAGACTTTAAAAGTTAAAAGTTGCTGGGGTTTTTTTTACGAAACTACTAAATTTATACTAAATTTATGTTTAGGCATATATATATATATATATATATATATATATATATATATATATATATATATATATATATATATATATATATATATATATATGTGTGTACATTCATTTGGAGTTGCATCTAGATTTAAAAACTCATCCACTATTCGTGAATTTATATTCCATTCATATGCGCTTTAATGCAACAAGTACTCATTAGATCTATTAGTTTCAGATTATACTTTTAGGGAAATATACTTTTGTGTATTGACGAAAAATGATCGATAGTTTGAAAATTTCAGAGTAGCATTTATACAAAAGAAAAAAACATTTTTCGTATAGATTTTCTGTTCAGTTACTTTTTAATTAAAAAAAGATAATTTTTAAAACATTTTCATGCCAAGCAAAAATTGAACTGATTTGAATACTTTAAATATTAGTTTTTGTAAAAGTATTCAATATTAACATAGATGTAATTACAATTGAGAAATGTTTTACGTTTTGAACATTACACACAACTCTTATCCTAAATTTTTCCATCATCCCTAAATTTATATGACACTTTATTTCATTTCGATTAGCGCTTCTTTATTAGAAATCCGTTTTTCTAAATTGCGAGAGTTCTGTATACATCTTTTCAACTTACAAAATATTTCAATGGGTAGATAAAATTCAGGAGTAGATAAATAAATAAAAACGATGATTTAAAAACTTGTAAACTTTTTTCTTACCCGATAACTCATTAAATAAATTACAAATATTGGCGATGCATTTGGCGCCAAAATATTACAGATATCGAAAAATGGGCAACCATTGTAGTTAGCTTAAGTGGCTGGCACTTTTTCTTTCTTTTGCCGACTGTTTGACAATATTTGAAGAGAACCTCGCAGCACCTGAGAGAAAGCCTCTTTACCCTTTGAATTATTTTTCTTTCCATTTTTATCTTTACACGCCTATCTATCTTTCCCATTCTCTTTTTTCTTGCAGCAACCCATGTCAAACCTTACGAAGCTTCAAATAAGATAGAAAATAATTACTTCTGCTCTCTTTCTCTTTGGAAAGAAATAACCGAAGGATTATGGATCATTTTAACTTTCTTTGCAAAAAGTTTTTGTTAGGAAAAGAATTTCTTCAGTCTGGATGGCTACCGAACTCTTAAAATGAATAAAATGTATTTATGACTGCAATCAAGAGAATAATGAGACTGTTTGGCAGATCTATTGTATTTAGTTGGGATTTGCCTAGTAGAACTATCAGCTCACTTTTTAATAAATTAGTTAACAATTTATGTTTCTTAACATTAATTTATTTCGAGGAATGTATGAAACTTTTAAAAGCCTAAACCTCATGATAGAAAAATTAATAAGTATTATTTCTAGAGTTTTTTCATTCAAATAAATGATAGTGTTATTAATTTTTATTTAGAAAAGAATGAGAGATTAAAAATAGATTGCAGAACATGTTACAATAATAATTGTTATGACAAACAACAAACGTATTAAAAATTCACTTATTTTAAAAACAACTTATTGACCAAGGGAATTTTGATGACTTTTAAATGGTCAGTCCTTAATTGGATCAATCTACAAAATTTCTGTACAACAAGCATTTGAATAAATTTTAACATGAAGAAAAGATGTCTGATAAATATAGTAAATGAGATAATTCCGCTATCGACTCGCAACGAGCACAGTGCTGATGTAAAATGTCCTCAGTGGCAGACAGATCATGGGTTAGAGTCCCTTTGTCGTCAAACTAACCATGAGAGGTTTTCGTATTTTTCCTCTCCGTGTAACGCAAATGCTGGTTAGTTCAATCGAAAAATCTTGCACAAACGAAAAATTCTTCCACTGCTTGATCCAGAAGTTCTCTTTTCTTCCGGAATCGATTGAAAATTGCAAAACTACAGAGTTGAACATTGATGATCGTAAACTTAAAATTCGGTCGGCTGTTAAACGACGGTTATAAAGTAAAATATTATTGAAATACATTTTAAAATATTTTTTGGTATGAAACAAAAAATAAAGCAAAACATCAATAAAAAATGGGCATTACAATAAAGGAAAAATAAAGGTTGCTTAGATTAGGAGGTTATTGTCAACTTAAAGGAATTGCTTTACATGTTTTATGGAAAAAGATCTCAAGATTAAATTGTAAAGAATTTTCTAAATTATTTAAATTTTGAAGTGTTTAGTAATTATTTAGAAAGCTCGCAGGCCGTAAAGATTAAGCACAAATTATTTTTATTATTATTTATTCATTTTTTTATTTATTATATAAATTTATATATTTATTTATATATTTATTTATATATTTATTTATATATTTATTTATATATTTATTTATATATTTATTTATATATTTATTTATTTATTTTTAACTGTTTTATCATTAGTTTTCGCCGTCGAACAAATCATACCCTCTTCAGTGTAACATATTTGAAGTGTAAATGTTGAAGGAGTAAAAAAAAAACAAATAAAACTGTACGTGGTTTCTTATTTAGACATGGTCACTTCTAGAACATCTTCGTGACAGCTTCTTTTCCCTTGCCCCCTATGTCCACATCCATGCCATGGTTCATTGCCTATGAGAAATCTTTAATGATATCAATAATGATACCTTTAATAATACCTTAATCTATGAGAATTTTGAAATATTTTATGACCCTCTTATTCCACAGAAATTCAGAGAAATAGTTATGAAAATTTAAGTCCTAGCTTTTAAAAAAACCAAATAAAATAGTCAGATTTATCTTTGACAATAGTAACAATCAACTTGCATATTCAAGAAGAGAATCAAATACACAGCCAGCGTACTATACTCTTTCCCTTGACCCTTTCTGTGCACTACCTCTCTTAGCTTGAACTTAGCTAATTCTATATGATCGCCATCTGTGAACTAAAATATTAAATACAAAATACTAAATTTTTCCAGAGAGACTTAATCTGTAATAAAAACTTCGGATTCCTATTTAAAGTTTTAAATCCGCCCATGACTTATTCCCGGGTAAAGTATGGGGTTAAGTTTTGTATAATTGAAAACTCTTTTGAAGTTCGTGGACATGCATACATTTAGATTTTTTTATCCTGTGTGTATTTCTTGATATATTTGACAGTTTCTATACTTTTCAGGTACCCTTTGGATAAGATTTTCCTGCACTGAAAAAAAAAGTATGATCAAAGCTACCGGAATAAGGTAAAATTTGCCATGTTTTAGGCTCTATGGAAACACCAAAATGCTAGGTGGTTTTTACTAAAACGCATTGGTAGTAATTTTGGTAAAGTTATTATTAGTAGTTATTAAAGTAATTAGCAATAAAATAAGGTTTTATAATATGTGATAAAATTGGTAATTTTATCATGATATCTTAGACCATGGCATAAAAACCATTTATTCGGTTAAATGTATTTTTCACTTTTGTATTTTTTGCTAAAAATGTCGTAATAGAACTATAATTTTG
Source organism: Parasteatoda tepidariorum (assembly GCF_982258835.1). Taxonomy (NCBI): domain Eukaryota; kingdom Metazoa; phylum Arthropoda; class Arachnida; order Araneae; family Theridiidae; genus Parasteatoda; species Parasteatoda tepidariorum. The sequence continues at coordinate 66,179,102 of NC_141757.1, read as the reverse complement.
AAAAACGGAATTTCCGGGAAAAAATTACTAAATGTAAAAATGTGGTTAATAAAACCATATATTTTGGTTTTATTAACCAGAATTATAGTTTTTTGACAGATATGTCATTAACATACAATATTAACCTTAAAATACGGTAATTTTATCAGAATATTTTCTCCATATGAAAACTTAAAATACAAGTATCTTTATATTACCTCAACTCAATTGATGTCTACATACTGAAAAACTGTAACATTTTTTGACAAAAAGATAAAATTTACGAGAAACCTGAAACTGTAAAATTAAATTGCTGAACATATTACAAAAATTATATGAAGGAGAATTCTAAGACTAATGGATTTTTTTTACATTTCAGAATAATTTAAAGTAACATTTTACAAAGAAATATTTAAAAAAACATGTAAGTTAAACAATTTAAAACCAGCGCAAATTTGAATTTTTAATCAATAAAAGGATCCTTTTTCTAGGAGTCTAATAGTTTCTGAAACTACTAAAATAGTTAAAGAAGCTCAATGATGGAGATAAATATGATCATTCCGTGAATATCTTTTTTATAATGAAAAAGAAATTTGATATCGAAGTGGAAAAGTTTAATAATGGAAGGAAAATAGAATTTCAATATTCAACATACTTGAAGTTTAAGGAAAGTAAAAGCTTTCAAAAATGATATCGCATTAGAAAAATATATAAGTTATTAAAAATGTCACTTTTTTATTTTCATTTACTTAAAAAAGGAATATTATTATTCCGATCATCTTCAATACTTAGATTAGTGATTAAAAATTACTTTTCTAATGTAAAGAAGATATCAATTTATACGACAGCTAAACTATTTTATAGTTCAGAGTTTTTTTTTATTGCATTCATTAAATCTATAAAAAAACATTTCCAACTCTAGTTCTAGTTATTTCTAAACTCTTATAAGTAGTTTTATTGTGTCATAAGGAAAGTTTTTATTGATATCCATTATAGTCCTTATTTTGAACAAAATCTTAAAACAGCATCCCTTGCAAAATCAATGATATTTATTACTTCATAGTGTGAGAAATTCAAATAAAGACTTTTTATATATTTTTTGCTCATATCATACGAAAAGTCAAGTTGGAAATTTTTTTTTTTTGTTTTCTTACTATATACGGGACATATATTTAAAGAAAGTAGTTATAATAACTGATATTCTGAAAATTAAGCTTTAGTCAAATTGCACACAATCACATCTCAAATTTTGAATAAACTTTATTGTAAGACTATTGATATATTTTAGTCACAATTCTCTAAATTCTCCAATTCTTTAATTTCTTTTAAATTCTGAAAAAGGAAGAGAATTATTAATTGAGAGAGGAAAAGTAACAATTTGTTTCAATATTTTCCTTACGAGTAATGATACCTTCTCCTTTAAACTAGATATTAAAAATTCAGTACTGAGTTTAAATGTATCGAAATGCAATTTCTTAACTTGTAATCTAGGTATAAGTACCACCAGGTATTGTTGAGAGCCAAGTCGATTGAAAAACTGCATTGGAATAAACTGTAATATGTAGGAAAGATGTCTGATAAAAATAGTTATTGAGATACCGCATCCCTGTTAGGCATTATATTAACTGACTCGCTTGGTTTTGCAATGAATTTTTGCCAAGATTTTTTTTATATATAGAGTGGCAGAACTCTCAGATTGAGGTACATCTCCATCTGTTGGATATTTGAGGACTAAATTTAATTACACTTATAATTTTCCTCATGTTTTGAAAATATCTTCTAAATTAAGACAATCAACAAGTTCATTGATTGGCCTCTACAAAGTGTAAGATAATTTTTAATACTATGCATAGAATAAAATATTCTTAAAATATATAACAAAGCTGAAAATTTTTTATATAAAGCGCATATTTGAAAAATTGTGAGCAGAGCTGTTTTGATACAATAAACAAATATATTGATCAAAACGGATTAATATTTGTTATCTCTGCAGTATCAATTATCGTATTGTATAGTGTTATAGAAAATAACGCTTTTGACACTATTTAAATTTTCATCTGTAACAATCTTATATCGTTGCTTCATCATTATAAATTGTATCAAAATGGAATATTATTTTTAATCTATGCACTGATGATGATACGTTTCTATAGTATCAAAACAGTTGCCTGTTCCTTACTTCACAATTTAGTGCTCCTTATGCTAGTTTTTTTAAACCTTATGCCGTTTAACATATTTTTTCTTATCTAAATATTAACCCCTTTTGGGCATGATTGTGATATTCTCCCTTCTCTCTCTACGGTATCCTATATAAAAAGAGCCTTTTTGATTCTAGCGGCTCAAGATCATACTGACATGATCTCAATACCGCACTCTCGTGTTAGTACGCATATATTCTCTTTAATACCTATACCCTCAGAATGTCCGCGTCTATGGAAGAGCTTCTTTCTGATTCCTCCGGTTCTGTAGGGTTTAATGCACTCTCAGAAAGATCGGTTAGAATGTTGCATGGATAACATGGGTCATAATACAGTGCAATTCTGTTTCCTCAATAACATGTTAAACTGAACCATAGTTACGTTCAAACTAGTGTAAATCTAGTTTAAGAATCACAATAATTTGGGCCAACTTAGTTCCTAACAAAAGTTACAGCAAACTTGAACAAAACTATGGTTCAAGGCGCAACAAAATTTCAATCAAAATATAACTGTAATTTCATAACATGGTAAAGGGATATAAGCATTATATTTTTTTTTTTTTAAATTTTATTAATAATTGAAATTGGAGAATGTTATGCAACCTTACGTCAAACCAAAATGTAATGACATGTCACTAAAAATGTGAAGAATATCGTGGTTTCAAAAATGTTATTTTTCTTAGAGATGTGAAAACTGGAAAATGTTATACGAAATTCAACGGAAGAATTGATTTTTATGTCTCTTTCAACGGAATTGACTTTTTTTGAGGGAACGTCTGTTTGCCAAATACTTTTTCTACCATATTCTTTGTTCGGAATTAAATTTTATTTTTGTTTTCAAAATAGAAAATGTCTGAAGCTGAAACATTTTTGCCAGCAGAAAACATCCAGTGACGTGAGAATCAAAGTTTTCGACAATTTCTTTAAATCTTCTTCACAGGATCGAAGATTTGAAAGTTTTAAGGGTGAGTATTGTGTTTCAAAATAAACTCTCATTTGAACAAAGCGGGAATTTAAAAACATTTAAAGTTACTATATCCATTTTTGCTAAAATAATAATTAAAAATTTAGAAAACCCAATATTTTTTAGGAAGCTATTAAGCAAAATGAATGATTCAAAACGTATGAATAAATTATTTAAAAGTTTTAAATATACTGTTGTAAGTGTTCATTGTGAAGTTTAAGCAATGGAATGTTATTTTTTGTTCTTTCTTAAATATTTTTATCCATTTTTATGAAAGATTACATTTTCTTAAGCTGAGCTGACATACTATGCATAAAATTAATAATTACCTACAAAATTTATATACATATATATATATAAAACGATTCAAAACTGGCCTATTAGAAAAAAGATAATAATGAAAATTACGTGAAGTTTCTTTTTTTACAAAGCCCACCTAGCTGTGGAACAACAGAAAGTTTCTGAATTACAAAAAAAAATGCACACCAAACAGTATAAAATCAAACTAAAGACAGTCAGAGATTTAATTCAGCTATCTTTTATCAATGGTATTATGTTAGTTTGTCAATTTAAATCGTAATAAAACAAAGTAGAAGAAAATCTTAAACTTTTATTTAAAAACGCAATGTTTGATCTAAAATAATAGCAACGCTTTTCTTAAAAGGCATGATATTTGTCAACGAAATAAATTCTCCTTGAAATATTTACTTCTGGAAATTAAACGCATATTCTTGAATTGAGTAAATTTCTAGATTCCTTTGGAGAGGGAATAATGTGCGGTTGGCTGAGTTTTTGCAGTTTGTCCCATCTGTTACACTTCTTTCAACCATCCGGAATATCTCTCCATACTTAGTTTTTCTGGAAATAACGTTCGTAAAAGACACTTTAAACATTGATTGAAAGATAGAAGAAATTACTTTTTCATGTTAATTTCAGTTTTGTAATAGTTAATTGCCTATTCTTACACAATAACAGTTAGGGATAAATATTCTAAGAGTGCCTTTTTTAAAAATATTAAAATGTGTTATTGTTAGTAGTGTTTATCTGAAAGAAACTGAAAGGAGCATTCGATATCCTAGCGTATTAAGACTACTTTTAAGAAAGTGAAATTTTAAAAACTTTCATTTCTTACTTATTATAACATAATAAAACAATTTTTCAAGTATTTTTATATGTTTTCTGAAAATCTCTTTTTCTGTCAAATCTAAAATAAAATCTCATATTAATTCATGATTGTTGTTATAATAGTGCAAGTGCCCATTTTAAGTTTATGTACTTAATCTATAGTTTTAAACATGTTACGATGTTGTTTATACGAATCTGATAATCCTAAGTTTGTATGAGAAAAAAAACACTGTCAAAACTATCCGAATATGGTGAAATTTACCATGTTTCTGGCTATATGGGAACGCCAAAAAGCTCGGTAATTTTTACTGAAAGGCATTAATAATGATTTTGGTAAAATTAATAACAAACTATTGTTTCATAATATATGATAAAATTTGGTAATTTATCATGACATCTTAGAGCACTGCGTAAAAGCCATTTATTTGATTAAATTTACTTTTCAGTTTTGTACTTTTTACTAAATGTGTGGTAATAAGAGCTTTAATCTTGAAAATCAGAATTTTAGCTAAACTGCTAATTATGAAAGGGATAAATTACCAAATGAATGGTTTAAATACCGTATATTTTGGTTTTTATTAAGCAAAATCAAGTTTCCTTTTACCAGAAAAATTTTTTAACATTGAGTATGCTAATTTTACCAAAGTTATTTTCTCCGTGTATAATTGTTTGACTTTCTAAAAAGCTAACATATTTAAATAAAAGAGAAAGTTAAAGATTTATAAGAAAAATAAATATTTATTTTTTTTTTCAAAAGTTTATTAAATTTCTAAGAATTTGATTTACTTAAGAACAAGATTAAAAACAGTCTAGTAAAAACATCCTACTAATAGATTGTTTACTCATTATTGCTCACGTTGATTTATAATTAATATTAATTAGATGACAAATCATAGATGTGTCAAACTGTCGTAATCAGATGTCAGTCCATTACCAAACAGACACTTACTTCTTTTGCGGTACTGGTCCTTCATTTGAAAACTACCAAACTTCTTTAATAAATTTATTTCTCATAAACATTTTTTATATATTTCCCTTGTCTATCCAATATCAATATTATTCTTTCTTTTTTTTTTTTTCAAAAAAAAATTCACAAGCAGTCGCTAATCTCAAATCAAAACGCAAACTCTCTTTTAGTATCATTGAGTGTCATATTAATTACAAGTTTTCGTCAATTTGGCACTTTACCCATAACATTTTTATTGCTGATATAATAAAAGTTTGTTTAGTTTTAAAGAAGGATTCAACATTGGCTTCAATCAAGACTCGAGTATCAGCGAAGTAAGTAAATATAAAACCAAAAAGATTTCAACAAAAACTTTTTCTTTTCTAATTAAACACTTGAAAAATAGCATTCTTGAAAAGTAACAATCAAGAAATATTTAGTAAATATCAATCTATTGATTTCAGATGCATAAGCAATATTTATCTTAATGTTAATTGGTGAAAATGTGTTTCCCACAATTTTCCAATTTATCAGACTTTTTTTCTAAAGCAAGTTTTATTAAATGTAATGAAATATTTTTATTTAAAAAAAATTAGATATTATATTTTGGTTCACACTAATTATTTTAATATAAATAATTAAAATGAGCATAAAATAAGGACAATCATGACAGAAATCAATGATAATTTTCTTACGTGCAATGCGCAAAAAAATAAACGGACCACCCATAATAACTTTTGATCTAATGATCTGATATTCACGTTCTAGGACTCAATCTTAATATTTCGATAGGGGTAGCCTTAAATATGCTAATTTATTAGTGCTGCAGATTTTAGAATACGATTATTAGTGCCAATTTATTAGTGCCAAATTGTAATCGAACTATTAGAATACGACACAGTCATTCACTCATAAATGACAGCACCATAAGTTTCGAAACCATGCTAGTTGTAAATGGTATAAAACCGTTTAGTTTTGTACTGATGGTTTTTATATCATACTAGTTGTAAATGGTTTTAAAACCATAAAGGTAAAAAATATTCTTTACCTTAAACTTTACGATTAATTAACTAGACAGACTGTTGCCGGTTATTTTACTATCATTTTAGAATGAAAACTCAAACAGTGTATCTCTACTTTTCACAATTGCTTTCCAGTTTTTAACCTTAAAAGTGTTAAGGGCTTTTTTAACACAAGCAATCCATCACAGTGGAATAATAAAAATTAATATTCTTATCTGAAATATCAAACCAAACCTAAAATTTTGCAGAAAAAGAGGAAGCGACAGAAACAATATGTTAAGAATACAAATCTGAATGAACTTATTTATTGTAACTGTCCGCAATTGTAATTGCTTTTTAATACCAATTTCATGAGTATTTGCAAATATTTAATTTTAAAGTAATTTTGTTTGCCTCTATCTTAAAATAAATCATGATAATTTACAACAAAAAAATTTGAAACGAAATTAAAATATTCGCCAGAAATAAAATTCAATATATTTTCACATAGAAATATAATTAAACAAAATTAATTCCATATTCTAAGTACCTTGAAAACTTGTCAGTTCTTATAGTTTCTTTTTTTTTGTTCAGTTACCAATGAGCTCTCTTTTACTTCAATCTCAATTCTTTGATACAGTTTAAAATTAACTAGAAAATATCAATCCTTTGTACAACATATATATTTCAAATTGAATTTAAATTTTTAACGAAAATTGAATTTAAATATTTAACTAAACAAAATACGACTTTGCTGATATTTGGTTTTCAGTTTCACATTTTTTACTGTTATAAAAACAAATATATTGTTATTTGCTAAAAACAAGAAAGAAAGCTATAATTTCCTATGAGAATATTGTTAGCAAATTGCTTACGTGCTCTCATCCAATGCAAAAGCACAAGGGAACAGATCTTTGAGTTTTGACATACGTCTGACGACAAACTGAATAAGAAAATAAGAATTTAGCCTAACCTAATTCAATTTTCCTTTTTAAATGTCAATATTAAGTCCTCGGTTTCTCGTGACACGATTTTTACAGTATTTTTAAACTTGTCACATCATTATATGATCATTTTTAAACAATAAATGTCAAAATATCAAAGTTTCTTCTTTTTTGTTAACCTAGGAAATTTTATGCAGGAACTATTGAAGCATAAATAAATATTGAGAAATATTGAACAATATTTGTGATATTTTGTGTATTTTGTAAGAGAGTTCTTTCATTTTTAATATTCAGAATGATTACAAAATGACTTTATAGGCTTATACAACTTTCTTGTGATCATGTTATTAAGGGAATAGAATAAAATTTTGCAAAATATTATATGGTTTTGTATGTATGTTATTGCGTTCAAGAAAAACAAAATATTATATATTGTCACATGAGAATTATTTTAGTCGATAAAATATCCAACAGAATTTTCGTGACGTTACTCATCAGAATAGATTCTTTCTTTCGTTTCTGAATCTGTTTACGGCATATATTCCGATGCTAAATTTAGAAAAAGACCATTCACCTTTCTAAAAAAGAACTATTCAATATTCAATGGTCGAATACAGAGCAATTTCTTTCTTTTTTCTCCATAACAAACGATCTGTAATGCTTGTTTGGCTTCATTCGTCTTCTATCGCTTGATTGCTTTGAATCGATGCAAACGACCAGGTTTAAAAATTATACATGTATAGAGAGTTAAAGAGAGAAACGAATTGTCTACATGTAACATTTTTTTATCACCATTTTTAAACAGCCGACCCAATTTTTTAGTTTACGACTGCTAATGTTTAACTCAATAGCAGTGTAATTTTGAACCCAATCCAGAAGACAAGGGAACTGATGGATCAAGTATTGGAAGAAATTCTTTTTGGTGCAACTAATAAGCATTTGCGTTACGTGGAGTTGAAAACCACAAAAACCTTTCATAGTTAGTCTGAAGTCAAGGGAATTCTAACCCATTTTACGCCAGTACTGTGAGCCGGATGCAGATTACATGCTGAAAAGCCATAGCTGGGATTCGAAATCGGGTCACCTAATTGGGAGGCGAGTTCTTTACCCCCCGCCTGAACCACCACAACTCTACATGTAACACTTGTAAAGTTTTTGATTAAACACTTTTAAGTTTGCAATTTCATTTCTGTTGAAAAAAATCTTCTCTGTCGGAAAAATCACTTAAATTTAGGAAGTTGATACTTATTTATTCTACTTTATTTGAAACTCTTTTTCACATTTTAAGAATATTTTTTTGAAAGTCGGTAACCATACAGTTAACAATTGCGCCAATAGTAAACAGTTATTTCACAATAAAGTGAGATATTTAATAAAATGAATTATAAAAAAGTTTCAATACCATCTATCGTAAATAACCCTACTTTATTTATTTTTTTCATTTTAATATAGTTATTTCAAAGGTCATTTAATGGCTCTTACATAAATTATTGAAAGTTCAACAGCTTAATAACTAGAACATATTTATAAACACAAAATTTTTTGACATTGTTTCTGTGATAAGTATATTTTAAAGATTTATAATAATATATAACAAGCGAAATACGATTGTTATGTACACTGAGAAAAAAAATATGGTCAAATTTAGCAGAATATGGTAACTCAAAACATCTGGGTAATTTTTACCGAAGCGCTTGGGTAAGAAGTTTGGTAAAATTCTTTTTTTTGATAAATATTGTTTATAATAATAAATAAATATTGTTTATAATAATAAATAAATATTGTTTTATAATATGTGATAAAATTTTGTAAATGTAATAAAATTTGGTAATTTTATCATGATACCTTAGAGTATTTCGTTTATTTTGGTTTTGTTAACCAGAACTATGGTTTTTTTATCATAAATGTTATTATCATACAGTATGATAATTTTACCAGAATTTTTCTCTCAATGTGTATTTTCTATTACAAGTCATCCTGAACAATTTTTTAAAAAAAAATATCCCATATAAAAATAACTTCGTAATATTTAATCGTACACTACAAATAATCTTTAAATAAAAATACCGGACACACTTTATGAAACAGGAAAAAGGTGCCTAATATCAATATTTTTCTTTCAAAAAAAAGTACTTAACTAACGCTTTTTTTTAAATCAGTGACAAATTTTCAACCAACCTTTCCTCTCATAAAAAATGGGAACATCATATTGAATTACTTTAAGAGTAAAATCAAAACGGAAGATTAATGGCTCTTGGCAAAACTGTCACGAAAAATAATTCAATATCTCTGCTCTTGATATGGATCCTCAAAATTTGTGAAGCAATTTATAACTTTCTGACTATAACACCTATACTTTATCGAATATCATTTTCATTTATCACTTCTTTCCAGCACAAGCAACTAGATTCGCTCCAGTTTTATGTCCGCAATAATTCCGGATATTAATGCTTATTTCAAGCAAATCAATTATGTAAGTAATCTTAAATCTCTACGGAAACATCCATGCTTAAAAGCGTTTGCTTAACCATAATTATTAGACTTCTCAATCTTCATGGCAAATAGATTATATGGAAAATGTCTAAGTTTATTAATATTTTAAACGACTGGATAAAATATTGGATAGTTCATTAATCCTTTCAAGCTTTAGGAATTACTTCTTAACATTGGTAGTTAGTATAACCATAGACGAATAACAATTGTAACTAAAACGAAGTTCTTAAGCTGTACTGTTTGTTTCCATAAAGTATTCATTTCTCAAAGTTCTTTAAGAAATGACGAGACAATCATTGGAGTAAATATTATATAAGTTAAACATTTAGAAATTATAGCATACCCTACATCTATCATAATTCATGTTGCTAAATTAAATTCTAAAATGCATTGATGGTATTTTTTCAAAATACTCCAATAAGTTACAAGAAAATTAAAAAGGGGCAATATAGTAGTAAGGAAAATAGCAAACAATTTAAAACGATTATAAACGCTTCCTTAACTTTTTTCACTGTATTCTATTATTAATATTCTATTATCGTTGACTAGAAATTTTATTTTTACATACGTTAATAGCATAAGCTTCCTGTGAAAAAAGCAAAATTACAAAGTTTTTGTCGATACAAAAATAATAATTTTTGTAAACTATTTAAACCGTAACTTTATTTAATTGTTTTCTCCAATTCTATAACTTCCAACCTAGTTTGACTCATTCTCCTAATTCTAAAATTCAAAATATAAATATGTACTACATTTATGTAGATTTTTAGCATGATTGTTTTAAAATGTAAACAAAGCGTAGAAAATTTTAATGAATTTTATTTTTTTTTCTCTTTGCAAACTAATTATGTTCAGTATTATTGTTAAATGAAAAAGTTTCAGTATTATTGTTAGCCAGTTTGTGCTTTAGTCACTTTCATCTCTAATTTTTAGATGCATAGAATAATGCAGAAAAATTCCAACGCAAGCCATTTTAAACATTTCAGATTTGAAATACCCGATTCAACGCGATAAATTACCTCGAGTGGAAACAATGCTCCTGTCGCCCTTTCTGTAACTCTTGGATGAAACTTTCCCATTGAAGACCAAGTATTTACGACTGATTTCTCTCCAAATATGTCTGTAGCTTTAAATTCCCTTTCAAGAATTCATTCTGCATGCAGAAATGTATTTTGCAAATCATTTGGAACTTTTCAAACAGATATAGTTTCAGATAGATATTGCACTAAATCTAACTCCTCGTTAAAAAAAATCATAGAAGTGTTCCATAAATTGAATTTTCTAAAGATGCCTTGAGGTTTTAACAAGGAGTTATCAAACTGGCATTATTACCGATTGAAGCTATGAAACTATCCTTGGTTGAGAGCCACTATTTCTATATTTTCAGTCTCTGTATTATTTTCGTAGAGAAGTATGAAAACATTTTTGCAAATTACATGCAATAAAAGGGGATTAAATATTTTATACTGATTTTGAGTATGTTAAACTTGAATGTTGAAATTTCTGTACAACATGTTCTGTACTTTGTAAATTCGTGTAGTAAGTGGTAAGTATGGATCAGAAGGTGAATTAACTTATCAATAATCACGAATTCACATAACAAACAAACTTAACAAGTTTTATTATTAAATATAACAGATGTGTAAAAAATGGCAAGAAAAAGAACGATAATTGTTTTTCTTTATAAAAAGCAAGCGCGTGGCTAGATAATGATTGCACGCGACAACTGGTAAATGGTTTCAGCGCAGTGTAAGTATTTAACGATAGGTGGCGGTCGCCACACCATCTCCCCTTCTGGAAAAAAATAATTAAAGTTCAAATTCCTCAGTTAGCTTTTTTGGGAAGTGTACTACTCGTCCAAAACGAGTCTTTTTTATAGCAGCAGGAATTCGATCATTTTCAGTTGGTCGTAAAACAGGAGCATTATGTACCAATTTGGAAGGAATATCTGGCGGTTCTGCTAAATCAGAACTATCTGAGAGTAAATGAGCTGGTTTTACTCTATCAATTGACACTACGCAGTTTTTACCTTTTATTCTGATAGTGAAAGTTTTGTCGTTACGACTGTAAACTTCATAGGGTCCAGTGTAAGGTGTATGAAGAGTTGGTTTTACTGCATCAACTCGTAAGAAAACATGTGTGCAAGCAACCAAGTCTTTGAAAACAAAAACATGTCTTTTCTCGTGAGAAGAGGTCGGAACTGGCTTAAGATCGTGTAGGTGACGATTCAATTTTTGCAAAAACATATTATCGACCTTCTCTACTTCCGAAGAGGTAAAAAATTGTCCCGGAAGACGCAGATTCTCTCCATAAACCAACTCAGCTGGAGAACATCCCAAATCCTCTCTATACACAGAGCGCAATCCAAGTAACACAGCTGGTAAAGCAAAAGTCCAGTGGATTGAGGTATGACACATAATGGACTGCTTAAGAACCCTATGCCACCTTTCTATCATTCCGTTCGCTTGAGGATGATATGACGTTGTATACGAAAGACGTATACCAAAGTTTTTTGCTAAAGTACGAAATAGTTCACTTCTGAACTGAGATCCTCGATCAGTTGCTATACCTTCAGGAATCCCATATCTAGCAAACCAATGAGTGTAAAGAGCCTGAGCAACTGTCTCGGCTTGTGTATGTGTCAACGGTATTGCCTCAGTCCATCTCGTGTACCTATCGATACATGTGAGACAATATGAAAACCCTTGTGAAGAAGGCATAGGTCCAACTAAATCAATGTTTATATGGCTAAATCTTTTGCTTGGAACAATAAATTCTTGCAGCGGCGAGTGAACATGGCGAGAAATCTTTGCTTTTTGACATGCTATGCATGATTTGGCTAGTTTTGCGATTTCTCTTTTCATGTTTGGCCAAATAAAACGATCAGTAATTAGCTTCACAGTAGTTTTAACACCAGGATGAGCAAGGTTATGCATGGCGTCAAATACTTGGGTACGAAATTTTTCAGGAATAAATGGACGAATGAATTTAGATGACGTATCACAGAATATGAAATTTTCACTGTTGGGTATTGGAAGTTGTTGAAGTTTAAGGCTAGAATTTGTATCAGATAAAATTTGTTGCAATTCGGGATCATTTTTTTTGAGAATGAGCGATTTCATCGAAGTTCAATGATTGAGGGAACTTAATGCTGTTGATTCTTGAAAAGGCATCTGCAACAGGATTTTGAGATCCGTCAATATGTCGAATGTCACTTGTAAATTGAGCAATGAAATTTAGATGGTTAATTTGTCGAGGTGAGAGTTTGTCATATTTTTGATTCAAGGCACGAGTTAAAGCTTTATGATCAGTGAAAACAATGAAGTTTACTCCTTCTAATATGTATCGGAAATATTTAATAGCTGCAAAAATGGCTAAAAGTTCTCGGTCATATGTGCTGTACTTTTGCTCTGTCGTGCTAAGTTTACGAGAGAAAAAACCAAGAGGCTCCCAACTATTGTCACTGGTTACTTGCTGAATCGATGCTCCAATGGCCTTATCAGAAGCATCACACATTAGTGCAAGTGTTGCTTTAGAATCAGGATGGGCAAGAAAAGTTACATTTTTTAGCTCTTCTTTGCACTGAGTAAAAGCATTGTCTGACTCTTCTGACCATACTAAAGGAGTCTTGTCATTTTTCTTTGTGACACCCAACATACCATTTAAAACAAATTGTTTTTCAGCAGCTCGAGGAAGAAATCGTCTGTAAAAGTTAATAATGCCAAGGAATCTACGAAGTTCATTAACAGTTGAAGGTTTGGGAAAATTCTCAATTATTTGAATTTTTTCAGGAAGTGGAGTTATACCCTTTTGGCCAATGAAGTGACCCAAAAATTTAACTTTGTCAGTAGCAAACACGCATTTGGATAAATTTACCTTTAAATTATGTGCCTTCAACCTACGGAGTACTTCATCTATATGTAACAAATGCTCTTCAATAGAGGATGAGGCGATGAGTATGTCATCAATGTATACGAAACAGAAGTTCAAACCCTGAAGGATGTGATCAAGGAGTCTCTGCATGGTCTGGGCGGCATTTCTTAACCCAAAGGTCATGTAGTTAAATTCAAATAAACCGAAGGGAGTTATGATAGCTGTTTTCTTTATATCATCTTTATGCATTGGCACTTGGTGGAACGCTTTTTTTAAATCCAAAGTGGAAAAGACAGTTTTTCCATACAAATTCGAGGAAAAGTCATGTAAGTGACGTATGGGATAATTATCCGGTACTGTCTTTGCATTTAATGCCCGAAAATCCCCACAAGGTCTCCAAGATCCATCTGATTTTTTAACTAAATGTAGAGGACTACTCCAACAACTATTAGAAGGGCTGCAAATCCCTTTCTGGACCAAAACAGAAAATTCAGCTTTAGCTGCTTCTAGCTTGTCAGCAGATAATCGTCTAGCCTTAGCTGCCACAGGAGGTCCTTTAGTCTCAATAACATGAGTGGTATCGTGAGTTTGAGTTTGGTTTGGCGTATATTCAATATCATCAAATACGGTATTGTATTTTTTGATGAGGCTATCAAGTTCAAAAGAAGATTTTAAAGTAGTTATACTAGGTAAACTATCTGTACTTATTTTACCTCTAGTTGAAACTGATGTTAATCTGTCAATCAAACATTTTCGCTTTAAATCGACAAGTATATCGTAATTTAACAAAAAATCTGCACCCAAAATAGGTCTGGAAACATCAGCTACCGTAAAAGTCCATTTGAAAAGACGACGTAAACCTATGTCAACAGTTAAAGAACGCTTTCCATAGACAGAAATTTTGGATCCATTAGCAGCTACTAAATTTAAAATTGACTCTTGTTTTTTGCGTTCTGCAACAGATGGTGGTAGGACGGATATATCTGCACCTGTATCTACAAGAAATTTAAGACCTAATGTCTTCTCACAGATGATTAAGCGGCATTTATTTTCTTTGCCATAAACGCCTGCCACCAACGACGTCTGGCATCCTAGTTTTCCGACTTAAAACTACAAGGAGGAATGCATTTGTTTGCCCTGTCTCTAAATCGAAAATGATACCAACACATCCGTGTTTTGCTGTTAGAGCGATCACGACGTTTGTATTCATCCCTGTTTTGGCTACGACTGCGAAATCTCAATGCTTTATCTAGCTTTTTACTCAGTTCATTAATTTGAGTCTGCATGGTAATTATAGTGTCAGATAAACGAACAATTTCGTTCTCAGACTGCAGTGTCGATTTTACCGTAGCAGAGTGAATTTCATTTGAATTTGACACATCGAAAATTTTATCAGCCATCATTGCTAGTTTATTTAATTCGTCAGAAGTACTAAGTATAGCTTGCATCTGTGTTGGCAGTCTTTGCAGCCATAACGATCTCAAAAATTTGTCATCCACACTATCGCCAGCTAAATCATGCATTTGGCGAAGCAATGCAGATGGGCGTTTATCGCCTAAATCGATATCTTGAAGGAGTTTTTTAAGTCGTCTCTCTTCCGAATCACTAAATACTTCAATTAGTCTATTTTTTAATGTTTTATACATATCATTAACTGGAGGTGAAGTAATTATATCACTTACTTGCGCCAAGATTTCAGTTTCGATTGATGCAACGACAATATGGTACTTTGTATTGTCTTGTGTTATTCCACTCGTAATGAATTGCGATTCGACTTGCGAAAACCAGATTATAGGATTATCTTTCCGAAATTGTGGACATTTTACTGCAACTCGAGCCAACTCAGTAGTGCCAGTTTCACTTTCATTCGTGTTCGGCATAATTCACAGTTCGTGTCACCAATATAAATTCTCTGTCCGGGTCACCAGTGTAAATTCGTGTAGTAAGTGGTAAGTATGGATCAGAAGGTGAATTAACTTATCAATAATCACGAATTCACATAACAAACAAACTTAACAAGTTTTATTATTAAATATAACAGATGTGTAAAAAATGGCAAGAAAAAGAACGATAATTGTTTTTCTTTATAAAAAGCAAGCGCGTGGCTAGATAATGATTGCACGCGACAACTGGTAAATGGTTTCAGCGCAGTGTAAGTATTTAACGATAGGTGGCGGTCGCCACAACTTTAAGTTAAGTAAATGATTCTTGAGGCAAATTTATGTGACACTTTCATACATTTCAACCTTCAAAATCGTTTTTCTTCTTAAGTTTCAAAATATTTTGACAAGGCACAATGCAATACTCTTAACAAATGACAACGGTATTAAGCGAAGATCTAGATTTACCAATCAGTCTACGACCTACACACAAGAAGCTCAAGAATACAAAAATCTTATATGTATACAAAAAAGGCACTTGTGTACATAAAGCACTTATTTACACAAAAACTGCAAGTAAAAAAAGCTTATGGGCACAAAATACTATAATACGATATTGAATTTTTATTATTCTCCTGTTAAAGCTTTCTTTTAGAGACAAAACAATCTGCTTAAATTCTTTTTATTAATTTTAACTTTAACGAAATTACTTCATAAAAGCTTATGTTTTCATAGATATCTAAAATTATGTCCAAAAAATCGGCAGTTACTTCTGAAATCTATACATCTATACATCTATACATAATAATAAAAGCGGCTGTGTGTGTGTCTGTCTGTCTGTAATCACAATATATCGCCCCAGAAGCCTCGCCAAGGCACGAAACTCGGCCCATAATTGTGTTTTGACATAATGAAGAAGTATTTTTTTTCTTTTTCAAAAATTTTGATTAGTTATTTAGTTATCAGTCATTTTGTAAGCCTATGCTTTTCGTCTGCTTTTTCGTCTTCAAAGAGCCATATTCAAAAAACTATTAAAAAATGCATATACTTTTCCCCACTCTTATAAATGTATGCTAATGCGAACCTCACAATTGAAATATTAATTTTCGACAACTTAAACCAATAATATACGAAGGAATTAATAATTTAATTGTAAAGTTCGCATTAGTTTACATTTAAAGTGGAGAAAAGTTTAACTTCTGTATTAAAAATGTGGCAACATATTCGATACGTAAATAGAACGCTTCGCTTTGATATATTTGTCGCTGTTCATAATTGTTATAATAAGTTTTTCTTCTTCTTTCCACGCTCTATTTTTTTTTTCTTAAGCGAAGACGATAATTTTTATAGCGATATTGTAGTACTTTGTACAACTAAAAATTCTTTTCACAACACTTTAAAAATATTTACTTTATTTTCTTTATATATACAGAGAACAGTCGGCAAAGAATTCGATTAGGTTGAAAAACATTTCGCTAAAAAGGAACGAATTCCAAAAGAAAAAATAAACAACTTAAAGAATAAAAATGCTGATTCCAGCCAATTTTTTGAAAGTTAACTTAGAAAAAACAAATCAAACGATGTTAAATAACAAACCAAACGATGTTAACAAAATGACGTAGAAAGCGCAACTAAATCAAAATTATACAAACACAACTAGATCAAATTATAATACCTGAGTGCTTGACGTAACAGATATAGAAATAGAATTTGATACCATAAAAAATTATATAGAAATAGAAATTGATACCATAAAAAATTTATTCGTTTTCGTGTTCTTTTCATGTATTTAGCATTTTAGTTTTTTTTTTCTTAAGCGTTGTAGCTATATAATTTCAAACATCTTCAAGAGCTATAACACATCTGCAGCAGAACTGGATATGAAGACAAAATTGCTGGACAGGAACACTTTAATTGTCCACTAATCTTCAGATTTCCGGCTATGTTTTAAAAAATTTTATTTGTGAAAACCTTTAGCTGGGCGGACAGCTGGGCGCCTTTGGCGGCTAGTACAAAATAAAACAGACGAAAATCAATTTAATGCATTAAACCGGTCAAACAGTGATTTCACAAGCAAACTAAATGCAAGGGAAGCACTTAAAACAAAAGAAAACACCACCCTCTATTAAAATGCGCAGAGTGAAAAAAAGATAAGAAAAACAAGATTACGTAACAAATTAATATTATGCTTAACTGGGGCTGCTCAGTTAAGACTTGAATTGTTAAAAGAAATTAAAATCTAGCATTCTTCAATCATTTTCTTAATCAAAAAATTAACATTACAAAAGTCAACAGGAAAATCATTATTACTCAAATTATTCAAAAAATTATTCACAGCGTCCTGAAAACTTTCAGTGTTATTGCAAATATTTTTAATCCTAACCAATTGTGAAAAAACTAAATTTTTAAAAATTTTATTACACAGATTAGTGTCAAAGTTGCACAAGAAAATAACTTTAAATTCAAAAGCTTAAGCACCAATTTTAAATATTTTATCAGTAATATCAATTTTAAAATCTAAATATTCAACATTTAAGCAATTCTCATTAGTTTTCTTCAAAACCAAATCTTTAGGATAAATACTATAAATAAAATTAAAATTATCACAATTAAACGAAATCAAATCATCAATATATCTAATTATACAATTAATAATTATAAAATTATACTATATTTTTCAACTGTTTTTATGTCTACCAGTTAGCATAATGATTTTCCGGAGTAATTTACTTAAGTATGGTATTTACTACAAAAGAGCAAGCAAATATTATTCTCCACAGTTTATGCTTACTCTCGTTAATCGAACTTTCTACTTTGATTTAATATGTATTTAATGTACAATAAAGTACGGCAAAATGACTAAATAAAAATGTTACAGATCTGTGAAAATGCTATAATTGTATAGATGCATTGAATAAAGTATCTATAAAATACATAAACGATCCCTATTCCATATCAAATATATAATTCGGGTCGTATAAAACCAATAACATCGAAAAGGGTTAGATCAACGACTCCATGAAGTAACCAAATTCTCCATCGGCGCAACATTGGGCCAATGAAACTTTATGAAACGGAAAAAATAAAATGGATTACCACATTCGCAATTCTTGAAACCATTACTCTTTAGATAGAAGAAAGCCAATCGTTCTATTCTTTTATTTTCTCAACCGCCTTTTCATAATAGGAAAAGGTTTTTGTTCATCTGCACTTTGAAGTGATGTAAAAGAAGCCAAATGAATCGCCAAAAAAACATTATATCCAGTTTGTAGTTTTCTTCCTGGATCTGTAATGTTATAGTATAAAGAGAATAAAAAATATAAATTTCTCGTATATTGTTTAATATACAAAATGATTCTCTTCATTCGAATCCATTTTTTTACTTCACTTTTCAGTTTAGATATTCAAGTCTGGAATCAAAATTTAAAACTTAGTTAGAATTTGAGTTTGCTTTTCTTTCTTTATCGTTTAAGATAATTCTGAAAAATTTTGATTTTGGGTAAAAATAACTAAAACATCAAGAATTAGCAATAAATATTATTTTAAAAAAAACTAACATTTTATAAACGCATTTTTCTTGCACACAGTAAAAAGGAGAAAACAGTTTTTTTTTTCAGACATGAAACGGAAGAACACAGGGAGTATCACTTTCGAAAGACGTAGAGGCCATTTTCGGTGGCAATTTAAATTTATTAAAAAAGTAAAGCCCCCACCATTTTTTTTTTTTTTTTTAGATTTGACAAATTTATTTTCTCCTCTTTAGGCTACTTAAAAACAACAGTTTTAAAAATTTTTAATGAATTATATTGTTTTCGTTTTTATACTATTTTTGTGTCTAATGGTTTGTTTATATCAAGAACTGGTCGAAATTTTTATTAAGGATGAAATAGCGATAAATTTTGCATGCTACATTTAAGAAATAATTGCATCTTGTTTTGCTACCCAGTACAGAGCACCTGTTCAGTTTTGCACACTTTACCGAATCAAACACTGTTAGATATTAAGATTTATGTTAAATTCCTTTTAGCGACAATAAGGTGATGCGATGAATTCTGATAATAACTGTCTGTAAATTGTTGAAACTTTTATTGTCTTCCAGCAAAGAGCTCCAGTTAAAATTCGAGCACACTAGCTAGACGAAAAATGGTCATAATTTCCATTCCCTATTTGACGACAATATGGCCATAAATTCTGCATGTAGCTTTCAGAAAATGTTTGAAAATTTCGTTAGGTAGGGAGCTTCAGCAGAGATTTGAGTGTTCTAGCTAGTTGGAAAGTAATCGAAATATTGAAAGCAAGGAACATAGACAGGAAGGCTAGCTAAAAATACAAGGAAAATCGAAAAATTGATGACTTTTTAAATTCAGTTCTTAAGATTTTTACCATAGTTGAAATTCAATTAATAAAGGTATTTTTGTAATATTATCGATTTTTTGTCACATTATGACACACCATATAAATAAAAATAAGCAGTTCTTTCCGTTAAAAAGCTCAGATGTTTTTCTTTAAAAAAAAACAAATGTGTAACGTTTATATAAACCAGCATCACACTGTTAGTATATCATTATGAAAATACAGTAAAATAACCAGCAGCAGACGGTCTATCCGATAAACCTTAAAATTTATGGTTAAGAACATTTCTTTACTTTAAGGTTTTAAAAGTTTGCAACTGGTTCAGCTAAGAAACAGTGAGTACAAAACTATAAGGTTTTGTAACCATATACAAGTATCACAGTTTCTAAATTCTGAAATAAAAATCAAACGGACATTGGAGCTCTATGGGTGCTGCGCCATTTATGCGTGACTGACTGTTTCGTATTCAAATAGGCTAGAGTCGCCGATTGATAAGCGCAGGACGCTAGAAACTTTTCATATATTGAAGGAATGGTAGTATCAACGCTGGGATTCAAACCCCTGTTCAGCCAGTCATGAGATTGACCGATGAGATATCTCAGCTACAGAATGTAATGTTCCCAGTTTCACGGAACAAAATAGCTTCAAAAAGGTTGGCCTAGTTGGCGCGGATAGAATTCCGGTTGTTACACCACATTAGGTAAAAACAATCAATAAACGTTTTTTTCCTCACGTAATACTTCGAATACCATCTTTTTAATTTTTATTTGACTATTTTGGTTGAATGTGGTTAAATAATCTATATTATATAAAACGCTAATACGTACGTATGTATGTATGTATCAATAAAACCGATGATATTTCTTTTCTCGCGCTGGCAACAGTTTTCATTTTTAATTGATTGGATTCGGCGCGCAAGAGCACGTAGTGAGCAACCAGATAACAATAACCAGAATGAGCATTATCAGGTTGTTCAATTCAGATTCATGCACTAAAAACATGACAATATTTAATTTAAACTCAATTAGGAATTAATTAATTAATTGAAGTGAGAATGCTTTAAAAGGCCGCTGTTGAATTGATATTTTTCTACTGGGAGCTACCTAAACGTCTAAAAAACGTTTAAGTGTTTGTATTGAATGCATTGAACTTTTTTATATTTCGCGTTTGTTTATGCATTGAATTTTCACGCTTTAAAATGCAGAATATTAGTGAAGCAATCTTTGATAATTTATTTTCCTAATATGTTTCTTATTTAGCTAATGTTTTGATTTTGTCATCATGTACAATCTAAATAGCTAATATACTTTTTTAAAAGCCAATAAGAACATTGGTAGAATTCTTCTACATAAGTACAATACTATGTCTTTGATGATAAAATACTATGTCTTTGATGATAATATATTATGTCTTTGTGCTAGAACATTGTGTTCATTGGCGAGCGAGCTCAGCGAGCCATGGTTCACGGCGTGAACCACATAGGATTGCGCAGCAATTCTGGGGGGATGGCGAGCGTCAGCGAGCAGGGGGCGGAGCCTCCTAGTGATTAAATAAATTGCTGTTTAATCATTTTTACCAAGCAATTTCTAACAGTACATGTTCAACTTCAAAAATCACAGACGGGCATTGATGATACTTGTTTATTACTACGGAGCAAGCTGTATACCTTTTTTCTTCAGCTTTCAGCATTAATTTTCGAATTCACCACAACGGTAAGATTCATTTGTTTATTAAACATAAGGTAAATACAATATTCTTACAAAACTTTTATTCGTCGTCTCTCATGATCATCTGTCAAAGCTGTGGAAGAGAAAATAAATTGCAATGCTTCTAAAGCCAAAATCCGCCGTAATCATTCGGCTTGACCCATGAAAGATCTACATTTTTCTTTTGAAGATTTTCTTAGAGTTATTTTGAGATTCTAAAGTAAAAATCAACAATTTTCTCACGTTTCACATTTGTTACACATATGAAAGTCCTTTTGAATTGAAGTAATCTTGCGTTGATTTTTTATCCATTTTCAAAATATTTTTTGTATCGTAAGAAACACTAAAATAGCATTTAGTTATTAAAAATAAATTAAAAAGTTTATTCATTGTATAATATTGATAGAAATTTGTCATCAAATCAAATCTTATGTAATTACATTGGTTTTCTCAAATCATAAATGAGAGATAAATTAAAACCAGGTCCGTGTTTAAATTGTAATCTGAGTGATCGCTGCTAAATTTTAAGGAAAATGCTGAAATTTAGGCTGCTAAAATTTAGGCCCGCCAAAAATCAATTCATTCATAAGTTCATTCAAGTTGATTAAATTTTAAAATTCGAACAATGAGTAATGTTTATATTTTAAAAATATTTACATTGCTGCAATTTGATTAAGTTACACTTTAATGTCACATGTTATATATTTATAAGTTCAGAAAGTTTTAAATTTTCAATTTTAATTTTTTTACCAGCGTTTAGCAGTTGATCCAATTCTGAGGTAAACCACGAAAACATCCCACGATTAGCCAAAGGGCAAGGGGACTCTAACCCATGATCCGTCTACCACTGAGAATATTTTTCCTCAGCGCTGTAATGTTCGTATCGGTCAACCAGCTGGGATTCGAACCAGGTTCACCTCATAGGGAGGCATGCGCTCTATACCCCGAGCCATCGCGGCTCTAAAATTGTAATTTAAATGTTCTTAACATATAATTTCATTTTTTTATCTTAAATTTTATATATAATTTTATTTTTATCTAAAATTACAATTGCAACTTTTTGTTCAATTCATTTTTCAAAATGTCAGTTTGCAGCGTTCCAGAAATTTTGAAAATGCAGCTAACTCATTTTGGTTCGCAAGGACCTCTAAAACCTTAAGCATTGCCTTGTTTAAATCATGATAAACTAAGAATAATTTAAAAGATTCATTTCATTAAAAAATGGACTATGTGCATGCAAAAAATTTTAAGAAATAGGCATGCATGAAATAAAAATTTAGCATATGATAAACCAAAATAAAAAGTTTAGTCTATGAAATTTTGAAACTGTTTTTCTTTTAAATTTAAAAGCATGTTGAACTGTACTTTATAAAGTTTTTAATTTGTATTTTCACTTTAAATTTCATTTTACTTCAGCATTAAAAGAATGAATCAATCTTTCAAGGCAAATGTAATGTATCACCCATATATATATATATATATATATATATATATATATATATATATATATATATATATATATATATATATATATATATATATATATATATATATATATAAAAATTAGATAAAAAATATAGATATAGATAAAAAAAAATTTTGAGTGCTCCTCACACTATTGTATTAATATATTTTGCTTTGGTTTTATTGATACAATATCAGAAAGCACTCTGTTTTGCGGATATAATCGTGTGGGTTGAAGAAAAGATTATATCTTTTTTTTTCGGCTTTTTTTCCGGTTTTTTAATTAACATTTCCTTTTTTTTTTCTTTTTTTTTTAATAAAATGTTTGTTATTTTTTTTTTACTTATTATTTCCCACCCCCCTTTTTTTCATATGTCTATAATTTTTCTTTGTTTTATTCTTCATTTTGAACTTATATATATATATATATATATATATTATAATTGGATTTGAAAAAGAAATCATCTTGAGTATATTTTATTTGTTACTGCATTTACATTATAGTTCTATTTCTTAAAGCTTTAAACGTGTTGAATTCATTGAATGAAAGCTAGAATTTTTTTTCATTACATCTGGAAGAGAATAATCTGAAATGTAACTTGCAATAATTGTGCATAAAATCTATTATATTCCCTTTCTCTCATGCAACACAAATAATCACTAAATTGCTGTGATATACTTCATCTAAAATATTTTTGACATAAAATATGTCTTAATACTGTTATTTGAGTAAATATTTTTCTCTATTGATAAAACTAAGGTATGTAATGATACTAAATATTAGCGAATGATACAACCAGGCGATCAATTCAATAAACAGTGAGACCACAGAAATTTCAATAACTATTTCCGTGGTGAATTCTATGTTTCATTCCGCTCTGCAAATGTTTCATTTCTTGTTTTCACTTCGTTTCATCCAGTTATTGATTTCAGCACTTAGGAACATGACAATCCGTGTTTCTTTTAAAACAGAAGATACGCATACTAAGTAGAAAGAAATAACTCTCTAACTTTAGCAATTTAGTCATCCATTTCATTTGATAATAGTGTAGTATACATTTAAATAAACTGTGAAATTCATTAGTTTATATTAAAATTACCGTTATATTAGAAAGTTATATTAGAAAGATATAACTCTCTAACTTTAGCAATTTAGTCATCAGTTTCATTTGATAATAGTGTAATATACATTAAAATGAACTGTGAACTTCATTAGTTTATATTAAAAGTACCGTGTCATTAAAATTATCTCTCACGAAAATGTTTATATCACTCATTTTATATTCCCATCAAAAAAATTAGTCGAGTTTAATGATGGATAGCCAGAATTACTCTGTTGAAAAGGCGTTGTTATTATCAATTTTAATATCTCAAAATACAGCTAATTGAAACACGTGTGTTTAATAAATTGCCTCATATACAGTAAAAAAATACAAAACTGAAAAGTAAATTTAACCAAATAAATGATTTTTATGCAATGCTACGTATCGTGATAAAATTACCACATCTTATTCATTTATCAAATTTTATCGCATATTATTAAATCCTATTTTATTGATAATTTAATCAAACTAAAAGGCTTTGGACTTCTTTTTTATGAAACCCGAAAATTAGTTATAATTTTCTTATTATTAAGAAAATACACCTAATGCGCCAGACATTAAAGAGAAAATTTTCTGCAAACCCTCTTTTGTAAACTTTTTCAGTTACAAATAAATGACTCACAGTTTCTTAGATCAATCCATGGTGAACAATCTCTGGGGGGTATCATCTCATAAAGAACAGTCCCTAGTAAAAAAAGTATTTTAAGAAAACTTCTGTAAAGATAAAAACTAAAGTTGTGCTAATAAAAACGAAACGTCCCTAAATAAATGTATAAAAAATGTACTGATTTTAATTGTATCGATTATACAAAAGTAATAATTTAATTCAATGATTTATAACCGTTTACTTCTTCCAATTTTATTTATCAGAACTCCTGTCTGTCATATATTATTTTAAAAAATATATAGAATTAATATACGATATTATAATAATGAAAATTATATATATATATATATATATATATATATATATATAAGTTCAAAAGGAAGAATAAAACAAAGAAAAATTATAGACATATGAAAAAAAGGAGGGGTGGGAAATAATAAGTAAAAAAAATAACAAACAACATTTTATTAAAAAAAAAATAATAAAATAAAATTAAAAAAAATGAAATGTTAATTAAAAAAGCCGGGAAAAAAAAGATATAATCTTTTCTTCAGCCCACACGATTATATCCGCAAAACAGAGTGCTTTCTGATATTGTATCAATAAAGCCAAAGCGGATATAACGATTATATTGCGGATATAATCGTGTGGGCTGAAGAAAAGATTACATATTTTTTTCCGGCTTTTTTAATTAACATTTCTTTTTTTTTTTTTTTAATAAAATGTTGTTTGCTATTTTTTTTTACTTATTATTCCCACCCCCCTTTTTTTCATATGTCTATAATTTTTCTTTGTTTTATTCTTCCTTTTGAACTTATCTAATGAGTGCTGTTTACTTGCAGCTTAAGCGCAATAAATGAAACTTATTGTTTTTCTTAACTTTCTTAGTGTTTTCTTGTATTTATTTATATATATATATATATATATATATATATATATATATATATATATATATATATATATATATATATATATATATATATATATATATATATATATATATATATATATATATATATATATATATATATATATATATATATATATATATATATATATATATATATATATATATATATATATATATATATATATATATATATATATATATATATATATATATATATATATATATGTATGTATATATATATATACAGGGTGTCCCAAAAGGTCGTTTACAAACTTAACATGCTGGTCTGTCATACCATAATGAACAAGATTTACATAGCAACTTGTGTCCGAAAATTAAAACTGCGACCGCTAGAGGGCGATAAATGCACGAAAACGGGAGAGTGGGAAAAACAATCATTTCAGGCATGGCCGTTGAAGGAGAAGGATGAATGAGTTTAGTAACGCAGAAATGGCCGACATGCACTACGTATACGGCGCCGCTGATGGAAATGGACGAACCGCGGCACGGACGTACCTTGAGCGCTTCCCAAACAGACGTCAACCAAGTCATGTTTTGTTTGGACGATTGCACCGCAGATTATGTGAATCAGGTGCTTTCGTAGCACGTAGCCACATCGGTTAAGAACGTGCTACACGCACACCTGTCGTAGAGGAAACCGTGTTACAGGAGTATGCCATCAACCCGCAAAGAAGTCTCCGAGAAGGCGAACGTGTCTTGGGTGTAGCTCGTTCCACCATAATGCGCATACTGCACGATGACATGAAACACCCTTACCACTTCCAAAAAGTACAGGCATTGTGCGCTGACGATTATCCCAAACGCATTGCATTCTCACGCTGGTATTTGCAACAGCGGGTCGCACAGCCAGATTTTCCATCATGGATTTTGTTTTCTGATGAATCCTGCTTTACACTGGACGGTGTCGTGAACCTGCACAACATGCACGTATGGGCGCGTGAAAACCCAAGATGCCCATGCACATCAACAACGTTTCAGCGTAAACGTTTGGGCTGGTATTATCGGTGACATGTTGATTGGCCCTTACCTTCTACCTGAACGCCTCGACGGAAATACCTATCGCATTTTTTTAGAAAGAGTTTTGCCGGATCTGATGGGTGACGTTCCAGCCGCTACACGCCGAAACATCTGGTTTCAGCATGATGGAGCGCCTGCCCACTTTAGCTACGCTGTTCGAGAATACCTCGATAGGATTTATCCTAATCGCTGGATCGGTAGAGGCGGACCAGTCCCATTGATGCCGCGATGACCCGACCTGACTCCCCTGGATTTCTACCTGTGGGGACACATGAAGTCCATAGTGTACGAGACACCTGTAACATCGGATATGGATCTTATCGCCAGAATCGCGGAAGCGGCAGCACGTGTCCGTGACACTCCTGGCCAATTTCAACGGGTTCGTGAATCCATGCGCCGACGCTGTGAAACGCGCATTGTGGCGAATGGAAAGAATTTTGAGCATTTGCTATGATGTAATGATGTTTTATAATAAAAATCATATTAACACCGCTATCGATATCATTTTTTTTCCTCCTCATCCAAACCTGCACTTATCGCCCTCTAGCGGTCTCAGTTTTAATTTTCGGACACAAGTTCCTATGTAAATCTTGTTCATCATGATATGACAGACCAGCATGTTAAGTTTGTAAACGACCTTTTGGGACACCCTGTATATATAATCCGCAAAAAATACTATTTTAAAACTATAGTTGTTATTCATTTTGTTGTTAGGTTGTCTTAATTAATAATTTAAGTGGTGTTCAATAATTAGTTATGCGTCAAATACTTATTCAGAATAATTTTATGTTTTTATAGAAATAAAAATTTAGTTACGAAGTAATTATTTTAAACTTATTTTTTATCCCTTCTAAAATGGCTGCAGAAATTTTAAACATAAACGGTACTGTTATCTGCATACTGTCATTCCAATTATTAGTGGACAAGGCTTTTTTGAACAATGGCATAGCGATAGTATACGATACTTAAGTTATGGCTCGAGAGTTCATTGAGAAAATTGTACAGCGCATAATGGAGTATTGAGCTAAGTTTTCTAATTTACCTCACAACATAGAGGCATACTTACGATGGTCTGTATGATTCAATGGCTGCCGGACAGATTTTAAATTATTACTAAAATACACTACGTAAAATATTTAGACAATATCGCGAATATCTCTCGAAACTAGTTAAAATTGAAATCAAATTACTTCAGTGCGAGCAACAGCTAAACGGGGAAACAATTTGGTTAATATATTGTTTAAAACTAATTAGGGTGTGAGAATTGGAGGAGGGGTTGAGAAATTAGAATATCTAAATACAGTTGTGATGTGCAATTGGCTTGGTTACCATTAAAGTTTATTTATTGTATAAGATAATTTTGAAAGGTGACCAAGCTAGTTGCCAAAGGTGGCTAGTATTGATATAACATAATCTGTGTACAATAGTATGAAAAAATTGCACTGCATTTAATATTAGAAAAACTGCGCATTGAATAAAAAATGGGTAAAAAAAATTTCTTACGATTCTCCATTTTTTCCTACCAGTCTAAATAAACTGTAAGCATACTTTACTTTTAACTTAAAATTGGTTATAGAAAACATTTTTTTCAAAAATCTATTTCTTTCAATAAATACGTTATTAAGGAATTGTTATTTTTGTCATGCAATTTAGTTATTTGAAGAATTTTTGTGTGTTTTTACTTTTTAATGAATAAAGTTTGCATCAAATCTAATTTCTTTCCGATAGAAAAGCGTCGACTTATGTACTATTATATGAAAATTTAAACTATAAGTATAAGCAAATTCTGCGTCATATTAATATATTGTAACATAGAACCGTGATAATTATTGTAATAAACAAAACACATTTAAATAAAAAAAAAATTACATTATTTAAAAGCGTAACAGAATTCAAAATAGGGACATCTTTTTTCAGCGTTCAATAATCTTAACATAGGGTGCTATTGCCCTTTCTTGTACTATTTTAATTACCATAATAACATTCTTTAGGTATTAATGGCGGATTAGATAATTCTAAGGGTCTGCTGTATTTCATCCAATATAATTTGTGTAACCATGTTGACGCTCCTGTTCTGTATCTACATTTTTTTTTTATCCAGAATAAAAGAACTTCGGCCTTATTTAGAGAGCATAATTGCCCGCTTCATCATTTCGAAAGGTTAGACCAAATTAACTCTATTCATCTGCTTCTAGTGTTACTTTCGGAGCATTAATTTTCTCGTAGTAACTGGGCCATTTCCAAGTTCTTTAGTTCTTACATAAAAAAAAAAAATAAGTACTAAACATTAATTATTTTTAAGAGTAAAATTTTATGAAAAAATTCAAGTTTTTTTATTTTATTTATAGTTTCTCCCATTAATAAATTGATGTACAATACGCCGAAAAATCTCTGAATAAGTTTTGATCCAATGATCGGATCTTCACCTTCTAGGAGTCAATCTTAATGGTTCAAGGGGGTGTCTTCAAATATGTTAATTAGTTAGTGCAGAGAAAAATATTTTAAGCTACGAAATCAGACACAAAAACATACTTTCTGTGAATAAACATATCTTTTTTTCGATGGATTTGGATTTTTGACCTCCAAAATATAGGGGGTAGCCGCAATCAGGAAAATATGATCCTAATAGTTTGGTTAATAAAAACGAATTGAAAAATTTTTGCACAAAATTATAAAATTCGCTTATCCAAAAATAAATATAAATTTTAGTAAATATTTATTATTTTACTTAAAAATAGTAAAAAAAAATTTAATTGTAAGGTATACAATGTTTCATATCATTTAAAAGTATCTAATTTTACATGGCAAAATGCAAAATTTGAACAAAATCGGCTTAAATACTTCCTTAGAAATTGAGTTTTAAAAATGCGACTTTTTTTAAATTCGATTTTGTCTTAAATATCTACAAACTATAAATATAATTTAACAAATAGATTTTATTAATAAATATGAATAATGTATTTAAATATTTATTATCTTTATACAATAGAAAATAGTATTTATAAGTTTGTAAAGATTATGATAATTAAATGTAAATGTAATAATTTGAAAAGGCAAAGACTACAGAAAAATTTTTATTTTGTACAGAATTAATTATGACTTTGCTAGCAATTTTACAAAGATTTTTTAGGACCCTTCCTAAAATAATTGCTTGGTTCACCCTTGAAGAGCACGAGTATTGTTTAAAAAGACTTGATTTTTCTTATCAAATTTAATTATTGCAAATTACTTCAATGAAAAATATGTTCAATCAATTTTAAGAGTTAATGACTATACTATAACGGTAAACGTAACTTTGCATAAACCCTATTTAACGTTGGCCAGTGTATTCCTTCGTGCGTCTGCCATAAGATGGCACACATGTGCACACACACACGTGCGCACATGTGCGTCTCGTCAATGTAAAAATATACTGCAACTGCAATTTATTTTATTTACATTTTTTATTAACTCACGTTAGTGTGTGCGAAGGCACAATTAAGACTTCGATCACTTTCCGACTAGTTAAAGCACTCAAATTTTAACAGAAGCTCTTTGCAGGATAAAATCATACGTTTCAATCTTCTTTCTTTTCTTTTTTATATATAAACACAAACAGAATTTTTTCATATTATTATCCCAAACGAAATTTTATGTTAATCAAAATTTTGGCCGCTTTTCGAAAAACTAGAAAGCTCACATTTTAACTGGAGCTCTTTGCTAGATGAAATCACAAGTTTTTTTTCATTACAACAAACAGAATTTTTTCGTTATGTAATCCTCAACCGAAATTTAATTTAATGTTAATAAAAATTTTGACCATTTTTTCAAAAGTTCTCAATTCTCAAATTTTAATTGAAGCTTCTTGATGGATGAAATCAGAAGTTACAATAATTTTTGATAACAACAAATAAAACTTTTTTGTCATATTATCGCCATATTAATGTTAATCGAAATTTTGACCATTTTCAGGAAAAGGAAGAATGTTTTAATTCTTACTGGAGTTCTGTGGAGGTGGAACTTCCAAAATAATATGCGAATTTATATTTTCTGCGAAATATCTAATAAAGCACCTAAAGCAAAGATTTCTAACTTAAAACTCTTGTTTTTCGAAAAACTACATTTTTAAGATAAAAGCATGATGCAAAACACATTTCAGTTTTTAATGAAAGCAATAAGAAATTAAGTTAAGTGTATTTCGCATTGGCCATATTTACTAAAAATAATAGGAAACTAGAAATCTGAACACTTTCTTGAATTTTTGAAGAAAAATTCGATTATTAAAAACCTTTTCGTCTTTTGAAAATTAACTCATTATGCATCAAAATATATTACAGAAATTAAAATCAAAACATTGTTTTCTTTTAACATCAAAACTTAATGTTATAGAGAGAGAAAAAATAGAACATAATAATAAACTTTTCAATAAATTCATTTCCTTACTGAAACATTTGTTTGTTTGAACTAATTTTATTTCTTCAACATCTGAAAGATTTTTTCAAAGATAAATTTTCGGTCAATCAGATAGAGGTAGCCGAATGAAATATGAATTACCTAAAAGACGCTAAAGCTTTTATTACTTTTCCATTTCAGTCGGTATGATATAGTTACATGTGTTTCATTGGAAATGTAAAGGGTATTTTTTTATATTCTTTTTAAATGGTTTATAGTGACTTTTATTTAGGTTATCTTACAAAGCTATTCCCAGAGAGTAAAAACTATTAGTTTTGTTGAAAGTATAGATAGTAAATATCTTTTCAAACATAAATTCTTAAACCAAAAACATACATTTCTAATATTAAGATAAATTTTTTACCATAAAATTCATTTTAACTGGTAGAAGTTGTGGAACAAAAAATCAGATATACCGTAATTTTTAAAGTAATAATTACCACAAAATCATTATAATTAAATAAATATAATTATAAAAAATACATTATAATATTTCATTATAGGAATGGATTTTACAGATGATGCACCCAAAGTGCCTGTACTTTGTACCATAATTCGATCCAGAATTTTTCACAATGTAAAATAAGAATGAAATTTTAATAATAATATTTATTTAATTAGAGTGATTTTACTCCTTTGAACCTAATTCTTTTAAATTTCATATCGTGGCACACAAAATAGCGTAGATTAATATGATGTAAGACATAATGTTCTTTATAATTCAAAAAAATTACAGTCTTTACAATTTTGCCCAGTCAGGCGTAAAACAGTTGCAATCTTCCAAGAGTTAAATCTATTTTCTCCTGTTTTAAAAGTTGTGTAAAGAAATGCCAAAAACAAATCTGTAAAATGATACAGAAATAAAACTTAGTTAGCATTTATATTTTCTTTAATTAATATGTTAACATTAATTAATATATTTTACACACTATAAATAAAAAACTGTTCAATCATTAGAAATTTGAGCTAAAAAAATAGATTTCCCAACGTTAATGTTGTTTTTTTCTTCTAATTTTCAATTTATGTACAAAATAAATGTTATTAGTTGGGTATAAAATTCTGCTTAACGATACACAATAAAAAAATTTTAAAACATTCGACTATTACAATTTTGTCCCTTTAGGCCTAAAATGTAGCAAACAATTTTTCATATATACAGGGTGTTTATAAAGTTTGGGTGTTTTGATGTTTAATAACTCATAAAATAATAAAGATAGATTGAAATTAATAAAAATGGCTAGATAGACTCAAAAAGCTTCATGACCCTTGTCAGTGAACTTCCACGTGTGCCCCCTTCGTCGCACGGAGAATATCAATTCGATAGTCAATTTCACGCCAGGTAGCGGCAAGCATGTCGGCATCCACAGAGGCTATTGCGGTTGTAATTCTGGATTTTAGGTCAGCAATGTTCGACACGATCCTCCTGTAAACATTGTCCTTTATAAATCCCCAAAGAAAAAAGTCCAGCGGCGCTATATCAGGTGATCTGGGTGGTCAAGGAATTGGACCTCCTCGCCCAATCCATCTTCCTGGAAAATGGTCATTTAAAGAACTACAAACGATGATACCCCAATGAGGTGGTGCACCATCTTGTTGCAAAAAGACATGTGGCTGAAGCTCTTAGTTGTGGAAATACGAAGTTTTCCAACATGTCTAAGTATACGACTGATGAGACCGTCTTAGTATGTTTAATAGTAATTTGTTTATATCTTCATTATTTTATGAGTTATTAAACATCAAAATGGGTCCGGGAATTTATACACATCCTGCATAAACATTATTTCATAAATGCAGTCATATTTTTTTTACAAAAAAAAAAGGAAAAAAAGTAAGGTTTTTGGATCATTACAGTTTGTTCCCTTTGACTTTAAAAAAACTGATAATCTTAAAAGTCAACAGTCTAAAGTGAAAATTTAATGAAATGAAACTATTGAGTTCTTATATATTTTAATTCCTAAAACTATTTCAGAATCCTAAATTTTAAGCTTAATAAAGAAAAGCTACTTTCATCTTCTTAGTATTTATGCTTTTAATCAATAAAGGAATATTCAATAAAATTCTGTAAGTAATTGCATACATGAAAAATGACATTTTCTATTATTTCCTGAATTCTACATTTTTATGGAAAAATACCAGTATTGACAATTTTATATTTTTTATTTAAAGAATTAATTTAGCCATTCATATAAGGTGTTATTTAATAATATTCTCATTCGATCTAGCAGGAACGTGCATGGTATATATTTAACAATCCAATTTCTGCCTTCTATCGGAATCTTTCAAATTTTTTCATCAGATATAGTATTAAATTTTCTAGACCGTATCATTGGAATACGCATTTTATCAGTGCACTCCACAATAAATGCCAGGTACAAGAAAATTTATTGAATAGCTATGTTTTCTATCGCTTCCAAGAGGAATAACTTTTGTGCAACTTCAAAAACTTTTGAAATATTGTAAAAGTCAGTAAAAGTATTCCAGTGTTGGAAATTCCTTCCAAAATATTTCTATATTTGCTTTGGAAATGAGATTCAGTTTGTTTTGAATAGCTACCAAACAAGAGAAAGTTTTATTTCTGTTCGATATAATATACAAAGAGAGCAATAAACTCAATTGATTTCTCGTATACATATTTTGGCTAGAACCATTGTTTCAAGATATTTTCAAAACTATTTTTTAAAAGAAAATGTTAGTTTTTTCTAATTAAACTAAAAATTTGTTCGAAAGACTAACCAATCGAAAAATAAATTTTCAATTTGACCAATAATAATGTTACTATCTTAAAATATTTTTTCTCTAATTTAAATTGGACACTTGCACTTTAGGATGAAGATCACGAATATCAGCACATGTGACCTATGACGTCAGCACCAGCTGATCGTTTATAAGCAAATGGCGTATTAAAGTTGATTTAAGTTTCTCCACATCAGTTAGAATGTTAACTAATGTGAAGTTAATTAAATATAGAGTCGTCGCGCATCAAATTTGTTGAAAAATAAATCTTTCTCATCTACGTCTTTTAATTAGCTTAGATTTACTATTAATTTACGTCTTTTATTGCCAAATGAATAAATTGGCAATAAGAACCTTCCAATAAGAATAATTGGAAGATTGTTACCTTTTTGAGAAAGAAAATCGCAAATCAATACACATAGCTAAGGTGTACTGGCAAATGCTAAAGCTCTATTTGATCAAACAGAGCTTTAAGCTAGAAAATATCACTGATGTTTTCTTTAAGATATTTAAAAAATTGCACCATCTGCAGTTATACTTAAAACAACAGGTAACGCTTAGCCAATCAGAAAATTCAATTTCGTTTTTCGCTCACCCGCTTGAACGGTTCGTCGAAAAATGTTTTAATGTGTCGGCTGTGACCTTCCTCGTACTTCGAACCATCGTAAACCCAATTTCACCGCTTTCGGTCGAAAGGTTTAGAAGTCTATTGAGGACACACTGGCAAACATATGGACATTCATTTTTATATAAATAAATAGATTAAAAACTGGAAAAATATGCATGTTTGCTAATTTTTTAAACTAATGAGTTAGGTATTAAATTGATGTAAAAATTTTTTCATTTTGCTAAATGCAAAATCAGGTCCAAAAATAATAAACATTCAGCTCTGTTTTGTACAGACATAATTATACGAATGGTACATAATTATACGAAATATATAATTATACGAATAAGTAGAGAACATGATAAGGATTAAATTTATATACGAAACAATCAAAGAACAAATAATAACTATTCTTTCCTCTAAGCTAATCACCACTGAAGCTGAGCACCGGCAATGCCCAACTAACAAAAGTTTTATTTTATCATGTTTTTAGCTACATTTACATTTAAGGGTACTACTTAAAAAAATAATGCGTATTTTAGTGTAAAAATAATGTATTTTATTTGCTAGGAATTCATAAATACTTCCTTTAAAAAATTTCACTGCTTATTTATAAAAAATGGAGGGGAATTCTTTCATGTAACAGATTAACATCTAGGAAAAGAAATATATTTCATCAACTAAAGTAGTGTCATTTACTATATTGGTTACATGCCCTACATAATCTGTAGTTCGAAATCGTCATGGGAAAATCTGACAAACACCCAACAGCCAATAGATATTTTATCAAAATCAAAATACAGAAAAAATAGTATTGGCGTGGCCGTGGAATAACGCAGTTAACATTTTGTTTTTTTAAAAGCTCTTAACCATAACTTTTAATTTACCACATAATTTTGAATTTCATTCTTAGAAGGAAAGAAGAATGCAAAAAAAAAACACGTTTAAACATTTAATATTGTATTTTATACGAATCATTTAATCCTATTGTATTGTATTTTATATGAATGATAAACCTAATATTTTTACAGAACCTACATCCACTGAGAAGAATAACAAGAAGTTTAATCTAAATAATTAACTATTTCGATTAAACAATGTTCCTATTTAGTATTAAGTGAATATTTTTAGTATTAAGTGAATATTTTTAGTATTAAGTGAATATTTTTAGTCCTAAGATCAGAGGACTTGACTGTGTGGAAAAGGATTTTACTAACTGGAAAACAATCACAAAAGAGCAGAATGGAGGAAGGTTCTAGGGAACGCTCTGGCCCACAAAGGGCTGCCACGCCAATAGAGGAAGTATATTTTTAGTTTAAGAAAACATGCAATGAAATATTGACCGAAGCTAATTTAATTATTCTTTATTAATATTCTACGTCATTTTAATACTAAAAACTAAAACTATTCAAAATTAAAAAATCTTTAAAAAATATTATATTTTATGTGAGCACTAGTTCGCCAAAAAAGAAGCCAATTGACTAAGAATAAAATCTTGTCATCCATTCGAACAATGTATTTCAGGGAAATGTAATGGAGGGGCGTTAGTCCTGCATGAACACTCACTTTTCCTAATTAATGGTTTTCCAATCGATAACCTTTTTCCCGAAATCAGATCAAATGCAAATGTTTAATTTAGAGGAGCACTTCTTTTATTTCCACCCCATTCCTGAAAGCTTTAAACTGAGCGAAGGAATTTCAAAATTTATTTTTTATCATTCACTATTCATAGAATTTAGGAATTTTGTTTAAATTTTCGTTCAAAAAAAGAGAAATCTTAACGAATTGCCTTTCTGTGTTCTTAGAAAAGAGAGTTATCTAAGAACACATATATGCAATCATTTTTAAAAAACAATTACTTATTCGCATAATTTTACAGAAGATTTTTCATGTAAAAGTGTTAAAAAGTAATTTAGTTTCAAAGTAATTATAATTTCTAGAGACTAGATGATTATTTATTAAAATATTTAATGCTGTTTTGAAAAAATAAGCCCGTAATTTTAAAAATAATAGTACCGCAGACCTGCATAAAGCAATTTTAAAATGCTTTTCGAGGTTTTGAAAAATAAAGGCTCACAACATTAAAAATCCAACTGCGCAAAATATTTCTGCAAATGTGTGTAAGTTAATTTTAAATTACTTTACACTGTTTTGAAAAATAAGTTTTATAACTTCAAAAATAATAAATCCGTAGATCTATATAAGTTGATTTTAAAATACTTTATGCTGTTTTGAAAAAAGAAAAAAAAAGAAAGAGAAAAAAGAAGCTTGCAACTTTAAAAATAATGATTTCAGAGACTTTTAAGATACTTTATGCCGTTTGAAAAAAAAAACTCGTACCTTTAACAAACAATAATTCTTGAACATATTAGTTAAAATACTTTAAGCTGTTTTAAAAAATAAGATTCGCAATTTTACAAATAATGATTCTGCAGACCTACATAAATTAATAAAATATGTTATGAATTTATAATATATTTTAATTAACTTCACACTGATTTAAAACAAACTGTAGTTGTTGACTGTCGCATTACAAATTATAGGCTTATGCTTTATTTTTATTTTTTTTTGTAGTTAAATTAAAAACTAATACAACTGCGGCTTAGCATTTTGATTAAAAGCCTGCAAAAATCGTTAAATCAATTTTAATCATTTTATCATCAATTTTAATCGATGATTTTCTCTTCCTAAAACACAATATAATGTCCCTCACAATTTTGGTGATGTAAAAATTGTGAAATTTTCATAACGCTAGAGAAGAAAAATCACGTCTGCCTTTTGTTCAACAGTGTAATTAAGCTCTTTTCTGGCCAAAAACGAATTAGCTGGCATCATTCATTTTATCAAACACAACAATTAAAAAACGTAAGTTTTTTTTTTTTCCTGTTTAGTGTCGAAAAAGTGTGTTGTGTTGAAGAAGTGTGTTGTGCTAATTTCAAAAAGGCAAAGGGTTTTCATCTATCAACCATGGGTGTTGATCCCGGGGCAAAAGACATTAATTTCCTTCAACTATAGATAATCCTCTACAAATATAACTTACTATAGACAGACCACGTGCCATAAATTATAAAATTCAAACAAGGCACAAAAATT
Organism: Parasteatoda tepidariorum; assembly: GCF_982258835.1. Taxonomy (NCBI): domain Eukaryota; kingdom Metazoa; phylum Arthropoda; class Arachnida; order Araneae; family Theridiidae; genus Parasteatoda; species Parasteatoda tepidariorum. The sequence continues at coordinate 66,141,655 of NC_141757.1, read as the reverse complement.
GCTTGTTCCAAAGGAAAAATTAAACAAAAGGTATGTTATTTATTAATACCTTATTTCCAAATGAGCATAAAATGAATTGTTTCTTCTTTTTTTTCGCTATGAAGATTTATGTATGTGATACAAATTTTTACAATATTTTAATATATATTTTTCTGAAACAAACATTACATTTACGAAACAAAACGAGTGAACTAAGTACTACTGAACTGTGGTTCAAAGTAATTTCTTTAATACTAAAAAAAGTTTGTAACACTTTTTTTGAAGTAAAATAATTGCAACGAAGATTTTCTTAAATAATTTTTCTTGGTGCTCATAGCATTGATTTGATAAAAATTTGCAAAAATTTTATTGTTATAAACAAAATTATTTTATTATTTAAGTACTTTAAATTTAAGAAAAAAAATTGCTCTTCTTTAGAAGAAATTAATACATCACTGTCCCTTTTAAGCTGTTTAGAGATACCTTATAATGTAATAAAGTCCTTTTGGAAACAAGAGAAAACAGTTCTTACACCAATATATTGAATTCATGCAACATAATAAAAAATGAGGTTTATACTTATGCCTAAGTACTGATTATGTATTCAGAAACTTTTCTCCGAACCTTTTCATCAGCTATGCTATAAATTACAGCAATAAATTAACAAAATGTTAATTTATTGTACATACGCGAGATCTAAATATCGAATAAGAAAAGAGGAAGAGAAATATTAAGTGAGCGAGAGCGTTTAGTTTTGAATAATAAATTAAAAAGATTAAGATGAAGAAATAACTTAAAAATATTAGTTGAAGCTTTTTATGTTATATATATATACACACACCTTCAAAATGGATCAAAGTAGTTTTTAAAAGATTGAAAAACAGCACTTACAAACAATTAAATAGTGCTGTTCATCATTTTATTTTGTTCTTGTAAAATTTTCTTTTTGTATGAACATTTTTTCGTAGTCTGTTCTATTGGCTGTTTTCCAAACGCTTCCTCTTACTCCTTATTTTCCATTTAAGTCATTTCTTCCAAAAGAATGTGTCTAAAAGTTACTTTTAATTTTTATACCTCACTTTATAACTGTGACGCTGTCATATAATGGTCATTTAATTCACTTACACACTCCCATTTAGAGAGAACATCCAGGCATTTGAGTTTAAGTAAACAATATGAAACTAAAACCCAGCTAATTTTAGCAACTAACGTTTTATTCATGATTTGCTCAAAACATTACAGTTAAAATGTCTTTAAAATCTACATTAAATGTTGATACATCGAGATCAAGAAAGTTATTCAAATAAGATTTAAAAAAAATTATTATTTTAAAAGAAATAATCAAGAAAATTTGGAAAATCTTAGATAATTAACTAAAAGGGGAATAATCATTAACTTCACTTCATCTAATGAAAACAGTCTGAATCATATATATTTGGCAGAAAAATTTAATTTATTTAAATTATGGGAAGTATTTTGATTATACTGTTATTTCATTTACTATCCATCATTTCCTGCACTACTTGACGTCTCATTTTACAATGAAAAATACTATTATTGATGAAATAACTTATTCTCTCTCTAATACTTCACTGTAACAGTTTTTTTTTTCCAATTAGACAAAGTGAAGCTAATAATTTCCATCCCACCCTAAATTATCTAAACTTTTCCCATTTTATTTTATTTTCTTTCAAAGTATTAATTTATTTTAACTTATTTGAATAATCATCTGCAAACTCTACTATGCTGATCCTGATGAATCAATCAATCTTGATGTATCAATCGATATCGAAGCAAGTTTCAATTACATTTTTCAATTAATTCCAATTTTCTCCTATACTGCAGCATATCTACAAAGAAATAATTAACTAATAAATATTTATGATAATTCTGAAGAGAAGATGAACTGAAAATGCCCTCTATTTAAAATGGGATAGTCCTGCTAACATCCCACTTACTCGGACAGCCGACGTAAAACGTAAAACAAGAAGAACGAGACTTATGTGGCAAAGATATATACACAAAGATGAGCAAATATACAAAACCAAATGGGTGGGAAGAGGGAAGTGGACAGAGATGCTTACCTTATATTTTAGAAAGAAATTTACTATAATTTTAGGAATACTAAATAGTGGATAATTAAGAAAATTCAAAATTTTAAAAGCATTTAAAATATTACTTCCAATAGAAAAACGTGCAAAGCAGAAGTGAATCTGAAAGGAATTGAAACATTTCAATTTAGTTGTGTCTCGCAGTCAGTTGTGTTAACTAGTTATTGGATTTTTGTTTCAGGTAAGCTTTTGTATGTACTATTCATGTGTATTTGTCTTGTTTTTATTCTTCTGTACTTGTTTTATGTATTTTATATTTTATATTCTTTTCCTGGACATTGGCAAAATCTTTGAGGTACAGAGAGAGCAATTTTAGACTTTTGTCAAGCTCTCTCAATAGAAAAGGTTTTGCTTTTATGACTTCCGGAACTGGTACCCTCTGACATCAGCTTTGGTTGTCATATTTATCCTTTTTTTTTCATATTTCATTGTGTCTTATAAATATTAGTTAAGTTATTTTCTTTTTTTTCCCCCAATGCAATATGAAAAAAATATGTTAAGATATTTTCATTCAAGGCATTTTACAACAGTATTCTATTTTAAAAGACAGCTCGCAAATTTAAAAAAAAATATATAAATTTTGTCAATTATAAAAATCAAACACAAAGTGAACATTCAGAAGCACTTTTATTTTCACAAATTAGTATGAGCAAAGTGTTTGTTTAGTTGAGGCTACAGTCAACAAAAAAGACATCTACTCACTTAGCATGATTCACACACACACACAAAATATAAACGTTGAGATCACTACTCAACCAATAAATAGTACAAAATTCAAAAAAATTAAAATTTAAAACAATAAGGGAAGACAGTAAAAGGTAATTAATTAAGTGAAGGCACATATTTCAGTGTTACAAAAGTTTGAACGTAGTCATTTTCATGTACCTGGAGAAATGAGTAAATAAAAAATATTTCATGTAGCCTATAAAGTAATAAACAAATTATATAAAAATATCAGGGTCATCAAGCATAATGAGCAAATTGAGAGGTGTGTAAGTAAGCGATGTTTTGAAATTTGGCAGCTGCTGTACTGAACATGAGCATCGAGTACTTGCACATGTTGGAAAAGCCACAAAAACCATTGCAGAAGAATTTAACTACTATTATATCTATTTGGCTGGGAGCATTTAAAATAAACCGGTCCATTGCAAATCCCTGGCAACTAGGTAATATGCTTTCTAATTTACTTTCTTAATGTAAAAAATATAAATAGGAGTCGCAATTCATTGGTAGATCAATGAAATATATGGAGAAAAAACTAAAACTGGGTGGTATATCATGAAATATTGATATTTCAGAAAGATCATGATAACGGAATTTTAAAAAGTATTTTTATTTCTTTTTAAATGCCTGGTCTTACAATAAATATTTAACAAAAATCAAAATTGACAAAAATAAATATTGAATACAATAAAGTTGCAACTATAAATGACAGTAATTATCGAATATAATAATATTGTGATTGTTACGGACAAGAATAAATGTCAGATATGATAATATTGAACGTTTCTGGATTGTAGAATCATGATACTAAAATGTTGATATCACTCAGTTTTAAAGGAAATAATATGAGTAAAAGAATAGTAAGATATGAGTTAGAGCATTCAAAGATGGCCACATGGATGCACATTATAAAGGAGAAAACAGAAGATTTCTCTGAAGATTTGGGTGAATGGTATGTTTCTAAAAGGATCAAATTTAAAAGCTGGTAGTGCAACTGACAAGTCACTTAATATTAGTAAAAAATATGAAAATACAAGTGTAAGTAAATTAAAGCACAATCTGACAAGTAAAAATAAAATTAACGCTTGTGGTTTACACTTGCGGTTTTAATTTCAAAACAGTACTTACTTTTAAAAAAAACATACCTTTTATATAAGAGTTGCATATTTAGAACAATGATTACCAAACTTTGTTTTTAACAATAAATTTACAACGAAATGTTGCAATGGATTAAAATAATGAGCCATCAGCAGAATATGTAAAAAATATGAAGCAAATGCCTTTTTAATAATTCTTTATTGACTAAAAAAATTTACCCAGCCCTTTTTTTATGCAGATGACAAACAATTGTAGCAAAAATATAAGATAAATCACGACTCTTTTTGCCAAGTATGATCATTCAAAAATATTGAGAAAAAAATAAAAAACCTGTCAAGCTAAACATGAGCAAACTATTTAATTTGTGTATGTTTTAAAGTTGAGTATTTAAAATTTTTGAATACATACAGAATATGGAAGGTTTTTACAATTTAAAATTTTTCTTAAATTTTAAAAAGTATAAAAATACAGTTAAACCTCAATATCATAAACTCAAAGGATGATACTAAAAGTTTTGTGTTATAGAAAATCGAGTATTTTAATATAATAGTGAATATTTTTAAAAGTTTAGTTTAATTAACAACTGTTGTGACACTTTAAAATTGTATAACAAGTATTTTCTTTTTAAAAAAAAACAGTTACTTCAAACACCACTAACATCTTTGATTCTCAATTTCATTTTACGTGAATATTAGAGAAATTCTTTCATTTCAACATTTTCCTCTTCTACTCTCTCTGCCGATACTAGTACCTCTTTTAATATTTCTGATATAATTCTTCCCAATCGCCAAACACATCAAAATTATTTGTCTAAACTATATCTTCATAACTTCCAATTTCTTTTGGATTCAGTAAATTTGTTAGTTGTTTTGAATCTCATGGGTATTCTCATCTGTGCACACATCGTTAGAAAAAGATAGTTAAGACAACTTCTCTTTGATCTGTTAGGCAATCTCATACTTAAAAGGGTCTTCAAGAAATTGTTCATAAAATTATTCAAGAAAGTATTTTAAATTCTTCAGAAATTACGAAGAAAAAAAAACATTTTGGGTAATCAAAAATTTTTCGTGAAATCAAAAGTCACTAAGAAGTGTATTTTGGTTCGCTGAAAGAGATTTCATTCTATCATCAGCCTAGCAAATGCATAAGGAATTCAGAACTTCTTCTGAAGTTTGTGATATCAAGGTTAACAATGTAAAATTTAATGCAATGTGATAAGGATGATAACCAAGTTAGAAAAAAAAAAAGAGGCTGAACCCAAAGCACAATTATATAATATGATAAATGGTAATATTTGTAAACATTTTTGAATGATTTTTCTAAAATTAAAATGCAGAGTTATATCTAAATAATATACAAATTTTGATGCACTATCACTGCTACCTGTAGAGAGGAGAATTTTGAAAAATATAAATCTTTGATAAAACAAATGTTTAAAATGCCAAAGGCAAATTTAAAATTTATCTGGGGCAATGGACTGCGAACATGCAATTACTGAAAGAAGCATTTGCCTAACATAAGTTCTCTAATTTTTTAGGTTCGGCACCCTACCTTTACTTCGTCTTACAATTTTACCTAAATTTTTTTCATTTAAAATATTACTCATTTCATACAGTATAATGCAGAGCAAAATGTATTATAAACAAACAATCACTTTTCAAACAAAACCAGTGTTTTCAAATTTTTAAGCAAAAAAAGTGACATTTTTCAGAGAAAAACTTAAAGCATGTGATGCAGATCAACAATTCGGAATACTCACTTGACTGGCAACTGTGGTATGACTATCACAATATATTTATTTTCAAACCATTAAGATCCTAAAAACAAGAGTATACCTGGTTCATGCTAAGCGAGAACAGGTACGTAATCAATACTTAAATAAGATACACAGGAATGCATCACAATGAATATAAGTTCTTTTCCATGGGTACTTCGAACTAGTTATTCAGTATAAAATATCATAATGTCCAGGACGATATAGTAAATGAATTCTGGGTGTCTTATCTTCTGGAAAGTCATGAGCATTCACATGATCTCCGGTACCTCGATCCATATACTGTACTCGCACACCAACACCCAGAGCTAATGTCAAAGCTATAACATGAATATGATCACTTTCTTTATACATGGGTTCCACTTCCTAAGAAGCAAGAGTTAAAAAATTATATGAGTTAAAAAAAAACAACATAACATGAGTTTTTAAAAAAAACTTGAGTAAAAAAAACATGAGTTAAGAACAAAATAAATAACAAGAGTTTATTTAAATCTGTTAAAAAATGTAGGGTAAAGGTTTTCAAAGGCATGTTTGATAATAATTTATTAAAACTGAGGCATTTTTTTTTCAAAACCAGCTTAATCCATTTTCAGAAATTTAACAGGAGAATTAAAAACTTTTTTGGTACTTGTGTACATTTTCGGAACAAAATGAGTCAAAGCAAACAACATGAAAAGGAAAAAATTTAGTAGATTTAGTGAAATAGTATAAATTTCCTGCTAACTGCTACGTATTTATATTCTAGACACAGAAAATTTTAGGCATTTTTATAATCAATAATACAAAAACTATATTACAAAAACCATATTACACTAATAATAATAAATTAAAATTGACTGAAATATTTTCCATTTATGATTGACATTACATGAAATTAAATATAAAAATATTTTCATTATGTTTCCTACATTTCTGAATAGTAATATTTATTGAATTCATTTTAGAAAGTTATAATGTATTTCTTATTTCAGAAATAAAGAATTCTGAATAAAAAAAAAAGAAAGAAAATTTTAGAATATTTGAAAAAATAAAGCTTCAAACTGATTATAAATGAGGCTTACTTTATTACTAAACAGCAATACTTATTTGAATTCTCAAGCACACAATGAACTGAGTCAAAAAATCTATTTTGATAAGGATTTAAAAAAAAAAAAAAAAAAAAAAAAAAAAAAAAAAAAAAAAAACTTATCCGATTATAGGGAAATATCTAAAAATATACACAAGACGAAGAGAATTCATGATTAAACCAAGATATATGAAAAAACTGGTAAAATTTAGTTGTCTACTAGAAAATCTAGCATAGTTAGTAGCTACAACTGCTATACTAAGTAAGATTTAGGATTATTATCGCATAAGACATTTTTTCTTTGAATAAATTAAATATTTTTCATTGAGCTGGCTGTAATAGAAGAACTGTTTAGTTTTTTTTTAATTTTAATAGAAATAAATCAAAAATACTAGATTATTTATGTAGATGAGTAGCATATTTTTAAAAAATAATAAATATCTGAAAAAAACACATTGTATTTTCGATGAAAGATTTTTAAAAAATAAATAAAAAAGAAAATTACTGTTTTTTACTTAAAACACACAATAACATTATAGAATAAGTATAGATGCAAAATACTTTAAACGATTTTTTTTTTAAATGAATTGAGCTGATTTTGAAGCCACATACTTCACTTACATGGAATTATTCATAGAAAAATATGATATGTGAAATTAATAATAGATACCAAGGTTATTGCTGATAATAACTAAATTTGGGTAGCCTTTAAAATTTGTATCTCTTATAAGCAAAATTAAGTTCTAAAATTTTGAGATTTAAAAAACATTTTTCAGTTATAAAAATGTAAAAATATATCATAGATTAGATTCGTCTTTCATTTTTTCAATTAAAATCCGTTTTATTTAAAAAATAATACGTTTTAAGACTTAAAAATTGAAGTTCAATATAAAAAAGCTATTTCATTAACAACTTAATTTAAGTTTTTATAAAAATGTTTAACATTTTATCATTTTAAAATTTCAGTCATCCAGATCCACATAGCTTTTTATTTATTATTTTATTGTTGAACTTCCTATTTTCAACTGCAATGCAAATTTAAGTGAATCAATCAATCAAACAATTATTTTTCAATATACAGCATAACAATATTTATACATGCACATCTCACCCATAAAACATAAATCTTTGAAATCAAACATCTGAATGTTCATTTGCAGTAATATAAGATATTGCAGCAATAAGATACTCCAACACACATCTACATAATTACTGCTTACAAGTGGATTCTCTTGCACTTCAATCACACTGGCTTTACTTGATTGCGTTTTCATTGTGGCATGGTTTATTCTGTTGTATTTATACAGCAGTATAATGCAGATCTAAGCAAATTTTAAACTTAACTATGCAATTATATATTTTCATGCGATTTTACAACTATGTGATGATTTGAATTATATATTTGATTCATAAGGAATCCATTATTCAGCAAATCTAGGAGGTTTTATCAACCATATTTTTGGGCAACTCATTTATATAGTTTGAAATCCCTCCCTTTTTCAAATGATATTATAATACATTAATTTTTGAATACAGTTAAGAAATCACAAATTCATTAATTTACAGGGAGACTTAAATTATAAACTTGATTCGCAAAAGCTCCATTGTACATTAATTGTGGCGTTAATGATAAATTTTTGACACATATTGTCAAATGTTTTCTTTTAAAAAAAATTTTTATTATTTTTGACAAGCGCATCATTATATATAAACAACAAATTTGTAGATCCAAGAAATGTGAAATTTCACGACTTATAACCTACTTCACCTATTTTACTTTTTTCAAGCACTTGAAGCATTATTATAGTGCTTAAGTGGCAACCCTACCTAGTAATAATTCGTTCACAACAGAAACAAGAAATTTTCTTAACCTTGAAGAAATACTAAAATAAGGCACATTGATATTTCTTCATTTAAAAATAGATTGATTTATAAAAAGAAAAACAACCTGATGGCAAAATTCTTTCACTGTCCTTTCACCTTCAATAAAGTTACTAAAAAAGGTTTCCTCCTTCTGCAAGTATCCAGATGTGATCAATCTAAACAAACATTTAATTTAAATAAATCACTTGTCTTTATTAATAATCATACTTAAGACAATTTTACAAAAAAAATATAAAAGAAGTTACTAGAATAAAACAGATCCTACAGTTAGAGAATAGTCATACAATTGAACAACACACAATTTTTTTTTAAAAAAGTATTCAGTAGAATTTAAGCACTCTCATTTACTACAACATCTTAATAGATTTAACTAAATAATATCAATTTTTATTATGAAGTTTTGAAATGTGGGTACTACAGTACTATGTCTTTACTTTTAGAAATATAAAAGTATTTGCAAACTAAGATATCAATGTGAATAGAACAGTGAGGATAAACAAGAAAGATTTAACTAAGTAACGTTAACTTTCAAATAAGTTAAGCTACAATTTGATAAGTTTGACAAAGGATAATCATAACTGATAATTGTTATAATTTAAACAGAAAAAATAATTTTTAATACCATATATTCTTGGATGAATTTTAATACAAGTTCAAAGAAATGAAACAAAACAATAATTTTCTACTGCATAAACAATTACAAGTGAAGATTTTCATTAAGTGTGGAATAATATTTTATACGACAAATATTTAAATTTTTTTTTATCTGAAAAGGATTCACTCTGAAATAGGATTCAAGGCATAAATGGTTTTAAAATTTTTATATGAGAAAAAAAATTGCTTTGCATTTATATATGATATAGCTAGAACCAAAAAAATGGCATTGCATATGATTCTAACACTAGTACAGACTTATAAAAGCAATAAAAAACTTATGAATACATTCTCACCTCATATATACAACAATATAATCTGAACAGCCTTGATCATTGAAAATTCCTAGCAGATCTTCCACAGTCATTTGTTGGTCAATTTTCTCAAGAACATCCATAAACTGAAGAATATAATTAAAACAAAATATTACAACTACAATTTAAATAGCTCTTGGAAGAATTAATCATTAAAAAAGTGCTCTGGAGACGATATGGTGTCATGCACCGGACACATCAAAATGCTTACATTTTCTTTTTTTGATGAAGTTCAATAACAGAAATAAAAATCTTGCAATTCTTTCCCCTCAAAAATCACTGTACATGAAACCAGGACAAGCAAAATTGCATAGCTTTTTCCTGATACTGATTGCTAAAATAATCTCTGTAACTATGCCCAGTCAAAAAGTAGAAACACTACCTTAAGAATTTTAGAAGTCGACTTGTTCTGTGAACATCATTGAAAATGGCTGTATTTCTTCCAGAACTTTGTAATGTTAATGCAAGTAGACATTTCATGTAAAACATGATGATTACTAACTTATTCCTCAGACCTGAATCAAATCAGATCCGTGAATTTGTTCACATTAAATACCTTCAAAATACACAGAAGGTCCTTACATTATTTTAGGGTCCTTTATTTTGAAGGTCCTTTATTTTGAGCTCCTTCTCCTTTTTCTCCCTTAATTTTTTAACATCAGATTTGGAAAATGAATGGAAAGTCTTAAGTAATCCAACCATGGAGTATAAACATATCTTTTACTCAAAAAACTTATAATATAGAAAATAATTTTAAAATTTGCTTTTGGGGTAGCATATCTCCAGATCATACTGTAAAGTTTGTTATAGAAAGATAACAACTACTATCTTTCTATTTTACAAATATATAATGCATAAAATTACTATTTTTCACAAAAAACAATATCAGGGGTCTGTCTAGGTTTTTCTGAGAGGTACCTGTTTTGTGATAATTTAGACATAATTTGTGAAAATTAAAAGTTATATTAAAAAATCAACACAAAAATATGGATTTATAGTTTCTTACTTGACACAAAAATAAAACTTTAAGAAAAAGTATTTTGTGATTTCCTAAAGCTGAATTTGTGAAAGTACCGCTAAATGGTAATAAATTTAGCCTGGACAAACCCCCGAATATCTTCTCTCAAAATAAATAATATCAAATTAAAACAATGTAGTGAAAAAAATCAGATGTTTGTAAGAAACTTACAGTGTCATGAAAGTCCTCAATTGTAAATGGTGGGAAACCAAGTGCTACTAGGTCATCTTTAGTCTTTGATGCAATCTCTTTGAATCTTTTGGTAAAAAAAAAAAAGTATATATATATATATATGTATAAATATTAGACAAAACTGATGCATAGTATGTTTAATTATCGAAATGAAGTGTAACAGATTTTATGTTATCAGATTTTATGCTTATCTTCTGTTCTTAAAAATTGTGAAATCTGAGATAACTGATGAGTTTCAAACCTCTTATACATATGATATATTAAATTTACAAATAAAATAATAAGAAGATGAAATAACACCAAAGTAAAAAATTTCAAATTTTTGATTCGCAAAAATAAATTATAACGTGATCATGAACTTCAAAAACACTTGCCAAATTTAAGATGTTACATAGTTTTTGTAGAATCCAAAAATATCAGCAATTAGGTGGCAATTTAACTTACAACATTCTATTTTCTTTTTTAACCAAACTAGTTATAAATTTAAAAATAAAACAAATAAATGTTTATCTAACTAAGAAATAATAGCACCTAACTGATTTCCAAACATACAAAATCTATCCATTTTCAGAGATATATTGGTTTTAAAAAAGGATTCAATCTTAATTTAAGATAATATAATTAAAAGTGGTAGAATTTTAAAAATGTGATTTTAATATATTTAAGAAACAATAAGTTACATTAAAAAAAAATTTTCAAGAAAACAAAACATCGCCCAAAACTTTTCAGTTTCTAACACTAACTAACTAAGTGAAAAAAGAAGTACATTTGCAAAATTTATTTTTAAAAATGACAGTTCAGTTTTAAAAAGTTGAGTTCCTTTTCTAAAATCACTTTTAAAAATATGTAAGATAAGCGAAGTCTGAGAAATTAGGACAGTAAAAAAGCAAATAAATAATAGATAAAGCAAATTATGTGCTCATTAATATTCTTAGTGAATAAAATAATGTGTACTTAAAGTAATTAGCAGATTTGTGATTCTTTCTCACAAAAAATTGAAAATACCTTTTGTATTCTTGCTTGTCAGTTAGCAAACTTTCAAGATAGGCAAATGTAAAAGCTCTAAAAAAACAATTTCCATCAGGACGCATTTTTCGAATATAAGTATATCTATTTTTAAGATCCTGTGAAAAGAAAATAATAATTATAAACCTAAATTCAATGTTCAGTCTTGATAGTAAAAAGAAAATTTCTCAATGAAAAAAAACTTTGAAACTAATAATGAACACACTCATAGTAAACATTATGAATCTCAAATATTGCACCTTAGATGCAATAATTTTTTTTTTTTTAATCTTAAATAGGAAAATAATTTTTAGAAATTTTTCACGAAAATTGCAAAAATTTATATAAAATTTTTAAATGCATTATTAAAAACAATTAAAGTATTTTGTAGCATAATAATAAATATTCATGGAATTCTAATTCACTTACATTTAGTTTTTGACGATAAACAGTATCATCTTCAGCATACTCTTTTATTAGTAGTTCCAAGTCACATTTAGGTCCTATGAGTGGATTTGTTTCAGCAATCTTTAAAAACAAAAAATGAAATCAAATGCTTTTAGTGAGAAAAAAATATTTATAAGGCAATAAGTTTAATAATACCATTAAAGTAAAAAGACTTACAAAATTTTTTTTCAATAAATATACCATATAATTGCACACTCTAATAACATGAAAATACCAAGAATTTGATATTGATTTTCTGGTTGCATATCACCCTAAAAATGATAGCTCAAAAAACTTAAATTTTTAAATGTCCTATTTTAAAAATTAAAATAATTAAAAATTGGGTCATTAAGTATTTAGTCAGCTAACACAGTGAGACAGAGGCTCTTTATGGCACATTTAAATGTTACTTTATTCAATATATCAGATAACATTGTAACTATATCAAAATTTCTGCTGCTTTGAAAAAGTACCATATAAACAAAGATAGAGCAATGATAAGGGAACATTGATATTATCAGGTGTATTAATTTTTCATCCAGCCTTATTGAGAATATTTTTTTGGATAAAAAATTTAAAGTCTGCATCATATATCATTTTAACAGTTACATAGACACTAAAACAATATGTGCATAAGCAGAAATACAATATAGAGCATAAGAGGAATCATTGATGTAATTGAACTCAAACTTAAAATTTTGTTTTAGAATATATTGTTTACATTTCTACATTGTTTATATTTCTTTTATTGTTTACACTTAAAATATTTACTTTATTGAAAATACACGAACAAGAAAGTTTAAATTGGCGCTTTGGGGATTTTAGATGGCACAAACAGATACTGATTTGGAAATATCCTTATGAACATTAATTATTATTCACTATAAAGAGACAAATTTATTCTGTAGTATGTGATTTTAATAATATTATACAATCTAAAAAATAATTAACCATTTTTGTGTCTATGTTCCAGTAAAAATTTTGTAAAATTATAAATATTACGTGGAGCTGAAAATGTTGGAAATCGCAGGTTTGAAAAACATTCTATTCTCAGAAATTTACTGACATTTAATTAACATCCCTACATTGAACTCAAAATGCAAAACCTAAATGCATTTAATTCTCTGTAACTAAGATTGAAAGTACATCACAATGCAAATTTTCATTATAATTTGCACAAATTAATTATGTTTCCTCTAAAATCGACAATTTTTTTAAAATTCTATGACTTTTGCAAAAACTGTTCAAGAAATAAGACTATTTAATTTTTTTAATTTTTCACATTAATAACAATTAGTATTTTTAAACATTTCAAAATTGATAATGTATAGTTACTGTATAACTGATGAAGCATTTAGAAAATAGATCAAATGACAAGAAAATTAGCTCAGAGATAATCTTTTAAAAAGGTGGGTTTTTCTCTCTCTTGGCTCATTAATAAATAAGGGTACTATGCCTCCCGCAGTTGCAATAAGAATACATAAGTTTAAAAAAATTAAGTTATACCTATAACTATAAAATTTACCTCTATAACTATATCATTTACGGAAGTGAGGAGTAACTCAGACTCTTGCACTGAGCAGTGAAATTTCTAAATTTGTGTCGAAAAACATGCAGAAATGCTGAGAAACTAATGCTTGATTAAAGACAAAACATAAACTAAAATAATTTCACAACGTACAATATTTTGAGCTGAAATTCTAGCCATTTGAATAAAAATATTTACAGAGTTCTCCCTAAGCGTTTTTAGAAGGGCGACCTGCCCTATCTGCCCTTGACCCCTATAAATGCACCCTCTTTATAAAAATAAACATCCATCTCTTAAAAACACTGCCTTTTTATTCATTTAAAAAAAAATAATAACTCACTGTTTAAATAATAATTGTCTGCGTTTAGAGGTTTAATTCTGATTATTAATACAAATATTTACTTTGTTGGTATTATTCTCAACTGGTTAAATTTTTTCAGGAGGTTAATTGGTTGGCTAATTGGTTAAATTTTTCTTGTTTTCAGGAGGTATATTAATGAATTTTCTAATGAAAAATATCACATCTTAATAGTAATTAATTCAAGAGAAAACTTACTTCTACTTCTTTCAAGAATCGCGATATTGGGTTTAAAATTACGTGAATATGAATCGTTATACGTACTGGATTTTAAAATCACGTGAATATGAATTGCGATACTGAGTTTTAAAATTAGTTGAATATGAATCATGGATTTTAAAATCGTGTGAATATGAATCGCGATTTTGAATATAAAAATCGCGTGAATATGAATCGTGCAGTTGGATTTTAAAATCGCGTGAATAGGAATCGCTTTGTTGGATTTTAAAAACAAGAAAATACAAATTTCGATATTGAATTTTTTAATTGTGTAAATAAGAATCACGATGCATAATGTAATTTTTAGGTCACGTGAATACGAATCGCAATGAGCAATTTTTAAATAGTGTACAAATACGAAAAATGATATCTGATATTACAAATGCGTGATAACGAATCACAATATTGGATTTAAAAATGCACCAATATGAATCGCGACATTGGATTTTAAACTTGTGTGAAAAAGTTAATTTCAAGTCCAACTATCATTCGGGCGGCTTGGGTTTCCCTAACTGGACTCCCCAAAATTTTTAGTTTTTGGAACATGGTCGGTAACTTTAAAAATTAGGAGAAAAAAGTGGATTTCCGCTTTTTTGCGGAAGTCTTTCATCCCTGCTCAAAGTGCCCTCTTCTGCGAGGAAGCCCCCTGCCCTTTCGTATTCCTGGAGAGAAATTTGAAATTTATATTGTTTAAATAAATAAATAAAAAATTGAGCTAGTTTCGTACATTTATTTTTTTATTTGTACCATGTCTATGCCTAAGAGCATATACAGCTTCTTTTTTTGTGTGTGTGTTCTTACAAAATTTCTTGCCAATCTTCTGCGAATTGCAGTTCATTTTTCATAGGACAAACTTGTAACCCTAACTATAACTCAATTTTTCATGAGTTCCCACTCTTTTCATCTTATATTTCATGCCAATCCTTCCTGATCACACAATTTTTACACTTTCCAACCTGATTAAAAAAGAAAGAAGTTGTGTACCTTTTTTTTCGAAGAATTACTGCTGTAGCAGTAAAGAAATTTTTTTTAAAAAAACCATCAGAATTTAAATTAATAAGTATTAATTGAAATAGCTCACTTTTGTAATTAAAGTAGACAGCTAAAAATAATAATATGTTGATTTTCTGACAGTTGAGGATATTTTTGCATTGTGACCTGCCATGCCAATTACAATCACTGATGCACCGAAATGATTTCAAAGTTGCAGATGTTTATTAATAAATGTGCGGATGTTTGCCCTGGGGTGGCTGAAGGGAAAATTTCCATATCATGATTTGTGGCAGAATATTCGGCAAGTCTTGGCAATTTCCAAGCGGCTACAAGAAACTTTAAAAAAAAACTTCAAACTTGGGTAAAACTTGTAGCAAACCCAGAGAAAACACATCTACATGCTACTTTTAAAATAAATTAAAATGAATAAATTAAGTTTAAAATCTATTTGGTACCTTAGCAACTGTAGTTGGGACGACAAATCACAATACAAAAATATCCCTAAATCAAGTTACACCCTTTAAGTTGGTCACCTTCTGGAGATTTTTTTCTTCTTTTTAAGTTTCTTACACACAACTGCCCTGAAGTAGCAAGACTTAGGGATTATTCTAAACTAAACTAAACTCAGTGGCGCGACAGCCCATAGAGAGCCAAGGCCTACTGCGCCCATCTCAGTTTTCTTGACCTTGGGCTCTGGGGTGCAGGAGCAGATGTTCGGGTCAGGTGGTCAGCCGAACACGGACCCCCAGTGTTTAGTTCCCAAGCATGCTTGGTACTCATTTATCGACCCACTGAAGGGATGAAAGGCTGAGTCAACCTTGTCCGGTCCGAGGATCGAACCCAGGACCTGGGGCACGGGAGCGCAAAGCGCTACCGCTCATCCACGGGGCGTCATTAGAGATTATTCTGCTGATGCAATTTTCACATGCAAAAAAATTGCATGTGAACGAAAAACTGATTGCAGGAAAATATTCACTTGCAAAAAATTCACCAATCAGGTTCCCGTTCGTATACGAAGATGTTACATACATATATATAAAAGATGCTTTTCGCATGCGAAAAAATCTTATTTGGTTTGAATGCTCTTCAAGATTCCTCTTTAACTCATATTATGTGTGTGACATCAAAGACAGTTAAAGAAAACTTAAACTTACTTCCCGTTCTATTTCTCTTTCTTGTGCCATAATTGCCTCATCTTGGTTAACTTCTGAATATAAAACAAATTGGTAATTAATTAAAAAAGCAGTGATGATAATAATATATAAAATTTTACAATTTCAAGTAAAATCATGTCAAAAAAATTATAAAAATTAGCAATAAAGATAATTTGGGATAATTTCAATATAATTTATTTTTAAAAACTACTGGAATAAAGCAAATCTTTCTTCAGAGTTTAACAACAACTTATAAAAGAAGTTAAAAAATGCATTCCAATAAATCAGATTTTTTTATCAGAGAATAAATCGCTACATAAATACTGAATTATTTTACTTTCGATTAAGGTTACCTTTGGTTAAATTTATAGAAACACGCTCGTTATCATCACCCATTTTACAAATAAAATCAAGAAAAATTCGCTAACATCAATAGCATTTGTTGTTGTATACACATCATTAATGCCAAAAAAAAGTTCCTCGTATGAAAAATTTCGCAATAAAATTATAAAATCTGAGAAAGAAAACATAAGAATTAATTCAAGCATTTTGAGCCTTGAAAATAAATAAGACACGTACAATCTAAACTTTTTTTAAAGAAATTAAAATATTTTTCAGCATGTTTATTAAAAATATATTGCATACTGTTTGAGAGTCTGGCATCACGTTTCTTTTAGTCAGTTTGGTTGCGTTTTGTTTGTTTCGGGTTTTATTTACTAAAGCGAAAAAGTACTAGACTGATTGAATTTAAATAAGTCTGCTATGTAAATTTTATTGATACTTTGAAAAATGTCATCTTCAAAATCTTCTGTTCTTCAGGTATCTTTGGAACATTACCTTTTTGAATATTTCAAAGTGCTACGTAATCCTTAACTGTTTGTGTTCGATGATGATTTCTCATTATGATTCTTTTTTTTTTTTATTTCAGTTAAATGATGATCAAGATTCACAATCGGAGCTTCAATTCCAAGGTAAATTTGACTAAACCCTTGAAAGATATGTTTATTGTCAAATTTATAAGCTTTGAAATAAGTTGTATTAATCATTATATTTATTTTTTATTTGTATGTAATATTTTTGATAGATTTTACTCTTGGAGCCGATACGTCTGAAGTTGCAACCTTGAGCCCTAGTGGCAGTTATTCATACAAAAGTGGTTTAGATTTAGATTCACCCACTGATGAAAATGCTGATGTAAGTAAGAAATAACTTATAATTATAATGCATACTTGATTTATTTTGTTAACTCTCCATTTGTTCAATCTACAATCCCTGTCTTTACCTGTGTTAAAATAATCACCAAGTTTTGTGTAATTTCTAACTGATAAACTTATAAAATATCACATAAGAGAATCAACTCAATGTGAACCACCCACATTGGAACTTCTACATATTTTCTAAAAGAGTTCTTACGAAAAGATTAATTTACGGCTGAATAATCTTTTAATCTAATTAACTTCCGGGCAGCCATGCGCGAGAAACTAAGCGAAACATGGCAGAAGGTTATAACTCGTTGCCACCTTCGAGCAAACCTCTAGATGTGTTTTTAAAAAAATTGGCAAAGTTTAAAATTTATTTGGCGCCTTGGTAATTATAGTTGGCATGACAGATACTATACAGAAAAATTAAATCAGATTACAGAAAAATTAATCTATTAAATAGTTAATTATCTATTAAGGAAATATATTAAGAGTTTAACATTTGTGTTCATAAATTATAATTAAATATAATTTGAGGCACATACTTATTGAATTTTATTAATTAGTAATATATATAACAAATATGTCTTCTTTGTAACCTTAAATCATTAATAAATTCTTTTTGCTTTAGACACCGCAGGTGTTTTTGAAGTGTATTCTATGGTACCCAGAGTAGTCCCTTAAGAGAGCGATGAATTTTGCCCATAATTTCTATTTTTGATGTATATTCCCAAAAGGAGTACCTATCACATTTTAAATGCAAGAGCTATCAGTGTTTTACATCTTTTTGTGACTTCATATCTGTGTGAACTGCATTTTCACCTGTTTCTGGTTAATTTTTAGAAAATAATATGGTAGAAAAAATTAAAGTTAATTTCAATTTAATTGGTTGGAAGTATTTGTGGAATGATTATGGTTGAATTGTATTAACTAAGTTTCTACTAATACATTTTGTTTTTGATAGTTTTACTAATAGCAAATATAAGCACTGGCAGAGTTCTCCGTAGGAATAAAAAAAGGCAGGGTGCTCCCTCATAGAAAAAGGCACTTAGAGTTTTGAAAGGGCATTCACTTAACACTGTAAAAATTTATCAAATGTGTAATATTATGATAAAACTAAATTTGATCATCAAAAATTTTTAAAATACCTTATACTATATTACGTATGTGTGTATTTCAAAAAGTAATATACTTACTCATCGACATAAAAGAGAAAAATTTGTAGTTTATATTAAATAATTAAAGACATTTTAAAATATAATCAGTGAGCACAATTTAAGTTTTGAAAAAAATTAAGTAAGAAAATTATTAATTGATAAGCAATTTGAAAACTTTTTTATATTATTTAAACTGAAAATTGACAATAAACATTTAAAGGTGCATTTTTTTTAAATGTATTTAAAAAATAATATTAAGATTACTTAAAAAATTTATTAACTCCCATCTAAAAACGCTTAGGGAGAACACTGATATTCATATTAAATATATTATACCCCAGACATTTTATAAGACCACTACTGAGTATAAAAAAGAAAAAAGACCAGAAATAATACTGAATTTATTAGAATAGAACAGTGAAACATTTTAGTTATATAAAAAGCACTGTTTATTAATTTAGCTTTGCTAAAGCCCTTGTTTAATAGTTGTCTGTATTTTTATTAATTTGTTAATTTTTAATGATTTTATAATACATATTGTGGAAAAGTTTAGGCTTTTTCATAAATTTATGCCAGTCATCTTTAAAATAAGTATTTTTTTAAAAAGAAACTAGCTTTATGTTTCTTTTTTCCACAATTATAAATTCTTAAGAAATGAATTCTGAAGCTTTATACATAGATCATTTCTATAATGTATTATTTATGGATTATTTCTATAAACCAGCTTCTTGGAGAAGAGCCTAGAAGAGGATCATCATTTTGGCAATTCAGCTATTACCAAAGCTTTTTTGATGTTGATACTGATGAAATTATTCAAAGAGTTACATGGTCTATGATTCCATTACCTGGAAGAGCAACTTATTTAGATAGGCAAATAAGACCTAAACCTGATATGTATGGTAAGTTTAAATTAACCCTTGCATAAAGGAAGTAATAAAAACAGTTTAATATCAAAATTTACATGCATAAACTGATATATGATTATTTTAGGTCCATTTTGGATTGCTACTACTCTGATTTTTAGTACTGCCATATGTGGTAACATAGCTAATTTTTTAACAAGTGAAGGGCATGAAGCTAAAAGATGGACATATGATTTTCATAAAGGTTATACCTATGTTTGATTTCTTCATAATTATATAGATTTTTTTCTTTATAATATTGCATAAGAGCTTGTTCAAACTTTTACCCATAATTTCAGTTTGAAAGTAGTTTTTATTATAAAAATAATTCCTTGGTTGTTTGTGTAAATTTTTTTGTTTGAACACATGTTGAATAAATCACCTAGATTTATAGCTGCCTGCAAGGGCGGTATTATTTATTTGTAAGCAACTATAAAGCATTTTATAGTTGCTTTCATATAGATAATATCTCTTTCGGTTGCATGTTACGTGTTTGTAATGAATGTTACATGATTGTATGAATGTTACATGATTGATGGTTAACAGTAGTTATTTCAAACCCATAAAAAGTTTAATACTTCAAAGCATTAATAACCGGCAATTTAACAACTTGTGGCATAACATCAATAGCTTACATCAATATCTGATCTGTTAAGACCTAAGGTGAGCAAACACCTTGCTGAAACGTTTTTAGGTGAAAGGATTAATGGTGATCAAAAAGTTGTAGCTTAAGACATCTATCCAATAATTTGTCTTAAGTAAAAGAAGGTCGTAATTATCTTCGGTTATTAAAATCATTCTACTTGGTGTTGTTCTTAGTATGTGGATGGATAGATCATTCTTAGCATGTCTTTACATTCACTTTAAATGCTTTCATATGAACTGATTAATCGATTTGACATATGTTGTGATATACACTTTTCTCACTTTCTTTTATAACCTGAATGATGGCACTGCTATTGTTTCTTTTTTTTCCCCTCTTGCAATAACACCTTTTCATTTTTTATTTGGGCCACAATTATATCAAATGCAACCTGAAATATTCAACTAGACTTCTTTATTTGTTATTTTGCTCAGTCAGTTATTTCTCATTAAATTTAAAAATTAATCATCAATAGCTAGCTAATTGAATATCTTATTTTCTTTCTTCTTTTTTTTTTCTAGTATCTCTTGCTGCAACTGCAATTTATTCTTATACATTCCTTTTACCTATACTTTTGTGGGGACTGATGTGGTATCGCCAGAGCTCTAACCGTTACTCACTCCTTGAGATTTTATGTGTTTATGGCTATTCTCTTGCAATTTATGTGCCTATATCAGTAAGTGAATTTCAAGTTTTTATTATTAAAGAAATAAAGTTCAGACAATTAGTTGCATTTAATTTAATAAAACTTATGATACTTCATTTAATTTTCTATAGGAGTAAACATTCTATAAATGTAATATCTCCTTTAAAATTACATTTGCTACAAATTACCTTATTTTCAGAATTCAAATTTAGAACAATATGAATTTAGTAAATAAGTATTTAGCTGTAAATGGTAGTTCATTTTATGAAAGGTATGCAAGGATGAAAGTTTTTAAAATTTATAATGCTGAAAGTTTTTTTTAAAGTTAATAAGAAGAATTATAAGTGAATCTTTATACCTCAAAAATAAAAACAAATTCTTCTTTAAGAATCTATCCTGTCATCATTAGATAATTGAGAATAGTTTGCTCTTTAATTTAAGTATGCAATGTAACTTAGAACCTAATTTCATCTGAGTTTCTCCCTAATTCCAGGAATTTTTTTTTTAATCCATTCAATTTTTAAAAATGAAATTATGACTTAATATTTTCAAAAAAAAATTATTTTGCTTTAAGGAATACTTAAGTTATTAAGCAGTACATAATATCCAATAGAAAAACAACAAAAAGAGGACTTATTTTCTTCTACTGCTATGGCCTTATTAACACAAGTTGGGAAAATTAACTCGGTCACAGTTAGAGTTGCAGATATTTTGTATTGTTAATTATTCCTTTTTTAATTTTTTATTGTTCCATTTCACTAAATCTTATAAGTTTTTCAAAGAGACAGAAATCAGTCTATAGAATGAAAGTGTTAACCACGAGAACAAAGATCCAATTAAAATCCTACGAACTCCCTTAATATTAAAACAGAATCTTAAGAATATCTTATATGATCTGGAATAAAAGTTTTTTTAAAAAACGATATTAAATATCCTAAAAATATATTCTATTGTGGTCAAAATAAGAGTTTTCCATTCAAATTTTTTTTTTTTTCATGGCAAATTCTGTAAAATATTTTCATACTTTTGATTTTTTTTTATAAAGTTATTTTATTAAATTAAAAGGTTTTAGTTTTTATCAGGAAGTGAGCATATGAATTATTTTAATTAAAAAAATTTGATAATCTATAAATTATTCTTTGATTTATAAAATATTATCAAACTGTAGTCAATGTAAGTGCTTATACAATTCAACACCATATATTCATTATTAGAACTAAAAAAACTTATTCACACTTTTAAATTAAATTTTTTATAAGTTAATAGAGTACTTTTTCTCTATTTAAAAAAGAATAGATTTTAATAATTAGTCCAATAAAATTGGTTTATATGCTAGGTGTATATATGAAAGTATTTTTGGAAAAGGGGGAAGTAACTTGAAATATATTTCCAAAAATTGCATTTAAATTAAAATTATACAGTTTGAGAATATTTTTTGCAAAAAGTTTTGAGAAAATGGAATATTAAAGATGTAAATATTGTTTCATTAATTATTTAAGTACTGTGTTAAGAAATAATACAACAAATAAGATTTGTAATTATATAATTATCAGGAAAAAAAAATTTTATACGAAGTTAATATTTTAGTCTTTGTAAAAAAAAATAAAGTTTCATCCATGAAAAACCAAAATAATACGAAGAAAATAGCTCCTACACAAGTTTCTAAATGTTTGTACAGTATTTTTTTTTTCTTGCATGCTATTTTCTATGTTAGTTTTAAAGTTATTACTTGGCTGAATACTAACTTTTTCTGACACAAACTCTGTTTGTGTTATTTCTCAACCATCTACTTATTTAATTTATGGTGCAAAAACATTTACATCCTTTTTATTTTTTCCATTTTCTCAACATTTTTTGCCTGTTTTAAAATTTATATTTGAATTGCATGTGTAGAAGGAAATCAAATTGCTCATAGTCTGTAAAAAAAAAAGAAAACAATTGAAGAAATTATTTTTCTTTTTAATCATAAACTTGCTTAATATGCAATTTTTACTATTGAATTTTCATTTTTGTTATATTCTATAGCATATTGTTAACTAAGTTCAACTGTTCTAGGTACTTTGGATTATTCAGGTTGCATGGGTTCAATGGATATTAGTAATAATTGGTGCAGTACTTTCTGGATCAGTACTTCTTCAAACATTTTGGCCAATTTTCCGAGATGAAAATAAAAAAGTAAATCTTTTGCAATTGTTATATTGAGTGCCAACTATATTAAGTTACACTTCTTTTTCAACTTAATTCAAATTCATAATTTTTATATCTTTTAACAGATAGCTGCTGTTGTCTTATGTTTAATTTTGCTATTCCACACTCTTCTTGCTGTTGGATTTGTAGTAAGTATTTTATTAGGTTTACTTGTAACTAAAAAAAGCACACTTTATTTTTTGTTTTACTTTACAACACTTAAACTTTTTATTTTACTTTACAAGATTTTCAAACTTTTTACTAGTCACAGATTAAATATTGGAGGGGGGGGGGACTTTTAACCACTTGTTCTAGAAAGATGTGCTATGCACAATAAAAAGCTTTTGTCATAAAATTATTAAGGATCATGTCATGTCAACAGGCAATCATCGCATAAATGAAAAAGACATACATGTTTTATATCACAGAAATAGACAAAGTTGTTCCCATCTCTATGAGGCATCAAACACTTAATGACTTGTAATTAATTAATTGTGGTCAACTGTTTCGGGCAGCGCATCTATGACTATCATACCAGCACAAGTTATTAAGATTTCTCTCAATTAAATTTTGTTTCACATTCTTAAGATGCAATTTTTAGGATTTAAAAGATTCATTTTTCACGGTCCTCAAAATGTGAAGGGTAGTCCGCAATCTAGAAAATATAGCTCCAAAAGATTATTCAAATATATGGATGAACCATAATTTTTTACATTTTTAGCAGTCTACTGAATGGCAAATTATTTTAAAACATGCTTATTCAAATTTAATTACATGCAAAGAATTTTTATTCTATAATAGGCTTATTGTGAAACCATGACATGCCAAATTTTTTATTTCTACACTATTTCTTTTAATAATAATCTAAAAATGTTTCAATTATAACTAAATATGTAATTTTACATGATTTGTTATGTTTGAGGTTAAGCTCCTGCTCATAATCTAAAAACTCTTATTTGTTATTTTCAATAGATAGTCATATAACAAAATTTTTTGTCAGCGAACTATCTAAAATTAGTGTACCATGAAATATTATGAAAGTTGACATAATATTTCTAGCTATTGGTTGGATTTATTCACTTAATCGGTAGTAACCTTAAAATAAGTTTTATGTATGACATTGACACTATTGCTAATTGCAGACAAAATAAGCATTGACTCAAATCTTTTAATTTTAAAAACTCCTTTCTATTCACAGAAGGGTCATTTTCAAAAAAAACAGCTGTTTTTGTATTTGCAAATTAAAATTCACCCATTATACCAAATTTTTACTCTCACAGAATTTTGCTTTTTAACATATATGTATATTGAGTTATGTATAAGAATATAAGCATTTTACACAAATATTAAACACATTCAGTATTAAAAATAAAAAAACACTACTTATAAAAAAATTTAAAGTAGTTCAAATCATTATAACACATCTAATGGCATAATATTTACATTAAAATTTTATTTAATATATTTTATAGGTAAAATGTTAGTTTCTGAAATATAAAGTTATCTTTAAAAAAATGTATAGTATAGCTTACATTAGCCCCTATTCATATTATTGATGGGGCATAAAAATTATAACTTAAGATCACCCACATATTTCGTGTTTAAACCTAAATAAGTTACAATTCATTTTTACATTTATATGTACATTTTCCTTTTAGACTTACTTTTTTCAAGCCCCAAAAGAATCTGTCCATTTAAGAGCTGTGCCAAATGCTGATACAACTACGATAACATCACCAGTTTATGTTGAAGATGAGAATAAAATAAAAATTGATGAAAAAACAGAAAAAGAACCTTTGAAGAGTTTTTCTCACATTTTAGAGAATAAAACAGAACATGAAAATAGCAATATATTGAAAGATATTTATGAAGCTGAAATACACAAAGAAAATTCTATTCCTCAGGCAAAAAATACTAGTCATCTGGGAGTTACCAAAATAAGCTCACCTATTTAGAACGCTTTTGAATAAATGAACAAAATTTGTTTTATTATTTTATTTTGTTTGTAACGTTTGTGATAATAAATATACATTTAATACTTTAGATTCCTTCTGTTCTTTTTGCTTTCTACTTAAATTTTAAAAAATTGACATTCCAGTAATAAATATTTGGTTTGTTGCACATATAAGCAAGTCAGCATTTTAATCAAATATACTTGTTAGAGACTTAAAAGTATTAGCAATACTTCTACTTTCCTATATCTCAACAACTGAAAATCCTCGGTGATTTATTCTATCTTCTATTCCACAAATCGGGTTTCTTTAGTACAGCAATAAAAAAAATGAGCACTTAAATAAGTACAAGTTCAATCACGCTATCGATCGAAAGTAGCATTGCTACCTGGAAGGGACATTTTGTGTATTGTCGTTAATATGACTTTGAGGACAAATCTCGTTTTCGTATGTAATCTGGACTTATTTTATTTCAGTAAATGTTCAAAGAATAAAAATATTACCTATTACATATCAGTATTAAGTTTAATTTCCATGATTTCGACTCTAATAGAAATTACTACAAAATTGCATGAAATGTAAATAGTGTTTTATTATTTTGCTCAATTTTAATTATTACAACAAATATTTCTTTAGTCGTACGTCTTATACATTATAAACATTTGTAACAAAACAAGTTTTTATAAGCCACAATACGTAAGTAATACAGATACTGTGACTAGGAAGTATTTGTATATATATGACCTATCATTGTACAATCATTTTTTTTCTTAAAGTTTTTAAAATAATATGCCAATAAACAAATTTGAAAATTTATGTAGTTATATATTTTGAAACTATAATGAAATTGATAATAAATTTATTAAATAGATATAAAAGAAAATTAAAATCTAACATGTTGAATGTGAAAACGAAATCTGTTGCGAATACACATCATCTTCTTCCAACATATAGTATAATGGTCAATATACCTTGATTAATAGCATAATCCAGCCATTTTGAAATTTAATCGCTCACATGAGGAAAGGCTTATTTATTATTTTACTATATAAATTTTAAAAAAATTTGACAGAATTCTGCATTAATCTTTTACCACCTACAAGTTTTAAAGATTCTTTTGCTATAAAAAAAGGTTGTAAGTTTTAAAATTTTTATTTGTTTATGAGCAACCTAAATATTTTTTAAGTTTTTATTTCTCTGTAGTGCTGTACTAATCAACTTGATCTTAACCGCCTACTCTACAAATTTCAAGGCCATATAGAATTAAGCAACAGTAATATTGAACTGAATTTATTAAAAAAGCTGTATTTTGTATCTCACTAAATATAAATAAATAAAATTTCAAAAAATATACGTATTACATTTTACACACATAGCAGCTTTCACACTCTTTATATTTAATTCCATTTCTTAAATGTTTAATTTTCCTTTTATTTGTATATATCACTTACCTTGGGTCACTGAAATTCCATTAATATTTTTTTATGTTAAACATTCAATTAAAAAAATATGTTTATATTAAAGATGTGCATAGATTACCCTGTTTTTTCACTTTACCATAGAAAGTTTTTCTTTTAAAACTTCCAGAAAGAAATATTTTTCCAATTTATAGATTATTGTTATTATTCATGTATATAGTCTTCTTACTTGATACTGGAAAAAAGGGTGACACTTTTAAAATCTCTAGAAATTCTGATTTTTTTTTAAACATTAAATTATTATAAAACATTAATTATTAGTATTATTTCCCTTCCGTATATATTTTATGCTACCTGCTTTCCTGTGTAATTAATAATATTATATTCATTTTTAGTTGTGTTTAAATTGTGTTGTTCACTTAAATTGTGTTTGTTATATAAATTTTTAAAAAAATATGAAGCTTTGATATACATTTATATGCCTTGTAAATATACCAATAAATTTAAAAAGAAAACTTATTCACAATATGTGTAAAAATAATTTATTTCCCACTGTCTTGCTGCTTATAGCTTAGCTTTCTATGTCATACAAGGCCATAACAATTTTTCAAATAAACATATCAATGCTTGATGAAAGACGTTTTTTTAACAAACTAATTACCATATTGTTATTTGCATGCCAAAATTTAAATCTATTAGCTGATAATTAATCCATCGAAATAAATTCACATAATTAGATGTTGGCAAGAGAAAAATTCAAGAAAGCCTTTAAAAACAATTAACAAGTTTAATAACATTCTCTTCTTTCTTTTTTTAAGTTAAAATTATAAAAAAACAAGCAAATCTTAACATGTATTTACAGCAGCAAAGCAACCATTTCTAAAATACCCAAGAGTAATTAGGAAAAAAACTTTCAGTGCATTATCTTCACTTCAATTAAATTATAACTCTCCAAACATTAATATCCATTAAAACAGACAACAGCCACAAATCTCAATCTTTTTTGGTTCAATTAATGTAAATTATATATTCAAAAGAAATTTGGATACATAAAAAATAATTATAAAGCACTTATATTAATATATGTAAGACATGCAGGGCCTTACAATGTAAAAACTTTTCATAATATTTAAAGAAAATTATAAATAATTAAATCTACAATCTTCTATAATTAAAGCATAAAAGCAAAACCCTGTAATAATCTAAGCATATATGAGGTTAAAAAAAACTTGTTCAAAATAAATTTTGCACTCAATTACTGGCAAAACATGTAATGAAATAAGGCTCTTAAATATGTTTTATAAACAGTGTTTTAATATGCATATGCTACCAACATACAGCTTATATTCAGTTTTTAAGCAAAAAAAAATTAAATTCTAGCTTTAATGTAGTTTAATAAAAAAAAAATTAAAAATCCAGAAAACTTACTAGAAAAATAACAATTTTATAAATAATTAAAAATTTATATGGAACCTTTTTTAACCTAATATTTTTATTAAAAAAATGGATTAGATTAAAAGTTTAAGCAGCACCAAAGGCAAAATCAGCTGTACTACAACGAACTTTAAAACAACATCAGGTGGAGGCATCAAAGAATATATAAAATAAATCAGGAGAACAAGGGAAAAAAATGGGATTATTAAGCCTTAAGCAGACAAATAAATCTGATAAAGATTTAAAAAATTTCACTATATTGTGTTGATATTTGAATAAATACAAATCACTAAATGGAAGATTGTACTAATACTTGAATGAATAAATAACAAACTTCCAAAGTAACTGTTTAGTTCTTATAAATATGCTTTTACAATATATTGTCAAAATCATGGTTACAATTACAAAATGTATTCATATATTTACAAACATTATTTACAAGATAAGATATTTAATAAAATATATATTTTAGTATTAAATTCATATTTATGGCCATCAAAATAGAGCAAGTCTTAACGCAAATCTGGAGTATCTTGAATAGTCTTTTTTATACGCAGTAAGATTGTTGTATACCACTGATCCAGACGAGATATAGAATCAAAATTTTTAACGGCATCGGTGAAGCCATCGACATCCTGTTCTTCCCATTTTTCAATGAGTTCCTTTAAATATATAATTAAACAATTAATTTGAAACCTTTTTTATTTAATAAAAATATACATATGCAAAACATCTACAAGTCTTACAATGTAGTTATTTTAAATTTCATCCATAAATACACAATCTTTTAAGTGTTTTATTTTATAACATTTGATCATAATAATTCCAAACATTCATAAATATATATATTGACATTTTTCGTTTCACATATGTTTATAAAAAATAAAAAACTTAAACTATAAAAAGTAACAAAAATTATTAACCACTAAGTTTCAACTTAGAAAACTTAAGATTCGCTAAGGAATAAAAATTTATAGAACTCTGTAGAAAACTGACTAGTAAAATTCTTTTAGAAAGATTTTTAAAGGGTTCAAATACCTGGCAAAATCAAAGTTTTTGTCAAAGATTTAATTTTATTTCCAGTCAATTCTTCATATTTTAAAATTTTCATTTATTAAGGTTAGATGACCACTAGTTTTCATAATTCAATTCTATGCAGGTTCTAAATTAATTTCAATTAGCATAAAGAAAAACTTTGAATTAATAAAAATAAAATTTAAAATTTTTTTTTTAAAAAAATCAAAGTATTAATTTTAATCTATGAATCTTCAATGACAATAAAAGAGTAAAAATAATTACTAATGAAATTTAGGGTCCTAACTGATCAATTTTTGCAAATAACATTAATGTAACATATAACATTAATGTATAACAATGTATAATAACATAATGTAACCCTTTCAAAAACAATCAAAATTTTACACATAGCAGTTGAATAAAGAATATTTTTGAGAAATAAACAATGGCTATCATATAGTTAGCAATTTAATAATAATGATACAAAGATATTAAAAATAATTATACAAAGAATTGCCAAAATATTAGAAGTCTAATAAAGTTATAAAAAACAAGCCATCTTTATTTCCAAAGGTAAATATTTATGTAAATAAAAATCAATAAATAAAAAAAACAATCAATTTTTTGTGTATATTATAAAAAAAGGACTATGAATTTATTTTTACTATTAGTCTACATAAAAATAGAATTTTTATGTATAGATAAAATGTCTTTTTTTTAAAACACACTGAGACTTCAAGTATAGTGCATAAAAAATTGAAAACAAAACTAAAAAAATAATTATGCAATAGAATAATATACACAAGTAAAAATTGAAAATAAAAACTTAAAATATATTTATTGGAGTTAAAAAGAAAAACTATATTAAATAAAATCAGAATCTGGCTTTTAACAAAGTGATTTTTCAATAAAATGTGCTTGCAGTATATTAAATAGATTGAAACGTCTGACTAGAGACCCACCCAAATAATAGATATTTCCTCCAGCTGTATTAACTTTCAATGTATTTGTCCTTGAAACAGCTATTGCAATCCACTAACTTCCTCATAATAGATACTTCAAACAAAAGGCAAAAACTGCATTACAAAATCACCAGAATACTTTAAACAAACTAAAAAAATAATTGTGATTCCAATTGCTTAAAGATTTGTAGCTGTATCACAATCTGTCTTATTCAAACAATAAGACAGTTTGCAAGTAAAGTAGGAACAAATCATTGTTCAGCTAAAAAGATTATTGAATAGAACAGTGCTTTTAGTCATCTGAATCTACTAAACAGACAGACAATGAAACTGAAATGAAGCTATTGTAAAGTTTTATACATGCATTGATTAATTTAGTTTAGAAACCCATAATCTTACAACTTTTTAATGAATGTTTTGTGTGGGTCTGTGTATTTATTCATGTATTTATCTATATACATATATGGCAAGTATTTTATATTATATACAATGAAAAGAATCTTTATCAATTTTGGCAAAAACCTAAGATTTTTTTTAAAAAAACTTAAAACTGTCTGTTTTTCTGGGATTTTTTAATAAGGACTAGGAGTATTTTTAAAATTAAAATTTATTTCTTCAAAAAAATTGGGTTTCTTAAGAAAAAAATGGAGTTTCTTTCCACAGAAAACACCACAAATGCTTTATTTGTAGAAAGATACACACAGCCGCCTTTAGATCATAAGTGTATATAATAGTATGTGTTCTTTAGCAATATTTTGACAAAATTACAAAATAGACTAGGAACTAAGAAAGTGGGAAAACTGGTGATAATTCAATGTTTCCTACAAAAAAAAAAGAGAGAGACAGACTGAAGACTGGTAGTTAGTAGATAACCTTTGGTTATTTAAATAAATTGTCCTTTATACAATGTAGCTTTAATTTTAAAAAAATCTTTACAAAAATAATTAAATTTTAATAGGGAAGAATATGAAGAAACTAAAATGGGGGGACAAGAGTATGGATTTTTCTTTAAAAGAAAAAATTTAAAAAAACACACAACTAGCCAACTTTTGAACTTTATAATGTTTTATTCTTGTTAATTATATGCAAAATATTACTGTCGAAATACTAATATATATATATTGATAAATAAAAATATTTTACAAACCTTAAGCAGTTTACATTCACGAGAATCCGAAAAAGAAGGACTCATATCTTCATACTTAGCTAAAGCATGCTAGAAAGGAAGAAACACTTATTTGAAACAAACCGAAGAGTGAAATTAAAATAAAGATAGTTAAATAAAGTAAATTAGAGAAATGCATTTTATAATTTTAATAACATTTCTAAAAAATATAAATTAAGAGTTTATTTATGCTCCTCAAACTCTCTTTCTCCAAGCTTTTGCAACTTTAAATAACTTTTCTTGGTGACACATTTAATGAAAATAATATTTAAAACCAGTTCTGTTACTATAACAAATTTGATACATTTAGTTTACACTAATTACTTTGTTTAACAAACATATTGCAATTTCATGCATTAAATGAAACAATTATTTTCTGGTTACCATAAAAAAAAAAAATACACATGCTTCATGTTTTTTATCAAATCGATTATAACTTTAATGCAAAAAAATATTATCCAATATTGCTTTTCACTTTAAATATTTATTTTTTGTTAATTATTTAGATTGAATAAGTTTAAGGGTCATAGTATTATAAACAAATTTGTTTAAAAAGGACACATAACTGATTCATACTTTATGCTTTTAAACATCTCTTCATATACTTGGAAATACCTAGTATAAAATG
Organism: Parasteatoda tepidariorum; assembly: GCF_982258835.1. Taxonomy (NCBI): domain Eukaryota; kingdom Metazoa; phylum Arthropoda; class Arachnida; order Araneae; family Theridiidae; genus Parasteatoda; species Parasteatoda tepidariorum. The sequence continues at coordinate 66,109,828 of NC_141757.1, read as the reverse complement.
TTGCTTTTTAGGTAATATTACTAGATTATTTAATGATAACTAAACGAAAAAAAAAACACTTTGTAATAAACTTAATTTAAAAAAATAACCAAAACCTAAAATTTAATAGCAAAATATAATATTTTAATGCAAAATAGAGCATATATGTTTTTTAGAGAGTTTTTTTTTAAGTTTTTTATTTAAAAAAAATTTTTAGATTTTTTTTCTTATAATTTAATAAAAACTATTTATAGCAACAAATATAACATTTTATTAAATACCTGTGCATTTAAAAGATCTACACACAAATGACACAAGCCAGCTCGGAAAAAATATTCTTTTGCACTATATTTCAATAAAGAACTTTCAAGTGAGGATGCTGCAATCTACAGTAGAAAATTAAAGGAAATATGTAACTAAATGTAAAGTTAAAACATAACATCATTTTACAATTTTTTTTTACAAAAACTTATATGAACCTGTTCATAGATTTCGATAGCTTTTTCATATTGTTCCAATTGGGCACAATATTTTGCAACACTTAAAAGGCACTTGTTGGCTGAGCTATAAGATAAAAATTAAGAAATTATAAGATTGTAATTTACAGCAACTAATACACTTTAATACATAGATTTTAATACAAAAATGGCATACAAAATTAAATTTCACATTAAAACTTCAATATTTATGTAAGGGAATGATAATAAATCATAAATTTTAAAGATCTTACAAAATTTATTAATAATTCCTTATATTATTTAAGAACGACTTAATACTTTCAACTAAAATAGTGAATATTATTTAATTATTACAAACTAATCGCTAAGTATGTAAAATTATAATTATTTTAAATTCAAACAGAATATTCTCATGTACTGTTTTGACAAGAGAGGCGTTTTTTCTGTTTGATTAATATTGAAGAGTAAATTAAATTTAGACAAAATATTAAAAAAATTATTCTCAACAGAGCAAGTCTCTATTTATTATTTAAATACATTTGCTGCATAATTATTAAGTTTTAAATGCACTTGCATTTAAATAAAAATGAAATTCAATGGGGCATAATGAAAATATGTATTTACTGATAGTAAAATAATAGAAACATAATTTAATTTTCTCTCTTTTTCTTGAACATCAATCATTTACATGTGTCCCTCTTATCATATTCTCTGAATAAAATCTTCCTCATCAAAAAAATCAAGACTTTTCAAATTTCACAATCTTAAGAATATACATACATGTATGCATATCAAATAATTTAAACCATGATATAAAATTTTAATAATGTAATTTAAAGCAATCTCTTTTAACATATTCAAAAAAATCCTAGCTTTATTCAAATGTGAAGAACCCGATTTGATTATAAAGGCTGTATTTACTTTTAAAAATTTCATATGTACAATTTTCTATATTATATTTTAGCACAGGAATTTCCACCATGTAGTAAAACAGGGAAATTATTTAACTAATCATTTTTATTACTATAGATAAAGAGTTAAAACAGAAAGTTTTAAATTGGAAAGACATTATAACAAATAAGATAAAAATTTGAATTTAAATTGAGGTATTTCTTATAATAGCTGTTTAATTATATATTTAAATTTAAGATATTAATAGAAATTAATTCATATACCCAAAGCATAAATCTTTTTCATAAAATGATAGATCAATCAGAAAAAAACTCTAACCAATTTGAATAAAATGCATTTGTTATAAACAATTTCATCAATGAAAAAAATGGGCTAATCATTACTCATATATGGTGAAGAATGATTCATACCTGTTAGATTCTTCTCCTCTATAATAATCAGCAGCTTGTTCATAACAACTGACAGCCTAAGAATAAGTAATTGATGCTGATTATTTGAGTAATTAAAGATATATATATACAAACACAAATAAAAGATACTAATGAGACCAATAGTTTTATATGGCAGCGAAAAAAAGTTATGACGTTCGAGAGGAAAATATTAAGAAAACTTTTTGTGCAGTAAGAGAAAACGAAACCTAAGGTATTCATTACAATCCTGAATTACAATCAAAATATAAAGAACCTGAGTGATCAAGGTTTCTCAAATAAGGTGGCTAAGACATGTATTTCGACATAGCGATGAAAATTCTGTTTAAAAAATAACCTGCCAGAGGGAAAAAGAGGAAGACCTGGAACAAGATAGATACAGTTGAGAAGTGGACTAGGTTGGAAGTGGATAGATACAGTTGACTAGGAAGTCAACAGATGGAGAAATATAGCATCGAATAGATATAGATGGAGTAAACTGACTGATAGTTTGGTTAGGACACAGATCAAAAGTTAGGGTCTCTTAATATCATTTTAACTTTCTGCCTATGATTTGATATAGTCCAGGAACTAAATGTGTCAATATGAAATATTTCGCACTCATTTATAAAACTAGCTGCTCATTTATAAAACTAGATAATTATTAGCAAGGGTATTTAAATATCTCTAGCAATATTAGAAAAAAAATATGTATGTTTTAAAAAAGAACATTCAAGATGCATTTAATTTCAGTTACAAATAAGATAAAACAAATAAAATTCTTACTTTATTTATATCATTAACTTCATAGAGTTCAGCCATGCTAACTAAATGTTTGGCAGCAATGGTAAAACGCCCCTAATGTAAAAGAAGCAAACATGATATAAATCATTCATTCTAAATTAATTAGAAAAATAAAAAAATATTTTACAGCAAATATATATTTTGTAAATCCAGGAAATTAAAATATTAAATCTTCAAAAATCTTAATGAAAAAACAATTATACAAATAAATTGGATCACTAAAAAATTTCACCAATAGTACTCATTTTATTTCAATAAAATTCTTTATTATCATGCAAAGCCAATGGAAAACCTTAGGTATATAGTAAATGATTTTAAAAGTATATAAAGATGGTTGCTGAAAGGTGGAATAAAGTAGTTCTCAGGCGCCAGGCCATTCGTAAATTATATTTATTAGAGCATAATCATGTAGAGTTAGCATTCAAGGGACATAAAATTGAAGTGCATCTGAATAAAAATTTGGGAAACACTTGCAAGACTTTTTGTTCAGGGAGATTATTAAAAAAATAATAATAAACTTTCCTGAAGATAATTAAAATAATATTAAATTTTCCTAAAGATAATTAAAAAAATAATTATCTGACTAGATTTAGTTCAGTTTTGTAAGTATTTTAGCTAATTAGAAGAAAAGTCCTTTATCTTCAATTTTAAACTATATTAATCTCCAATTTTAATGTTGTTCTCTTAATGTAAGTTAATTATCATACAAAATTATGAGCATAGAATAAAAAAAATCAATTAAGGAATGAAGCATTCAAACATACTTATACGGAATATAAAATTATCTAATCTAACAAGTTTTAAAAAAATTATTAAAAGGAAACTTTTTTAATACAAAAATATTAAATACAATCAAGCCTCATTTGCTTTAATTGAATTATTACAATTTTTTTTACATTACATTATTATTTATATAGAAATGTTATTGATGTAGAAATGTTGTAATGTTGTTAATGAATTACTGATGTTCTAGGACTATTAAAATATCTAGTCTAAGTAATAGAACTGAAGTTTTATTACTTAGATTTGAAACTCAAGATATTTGATATATAGAGGTGTGACAGCATATTAATTTCATAAATTTAAGTAATTGAAGTTATGTAATATATTCACCATATCAGTATATAATTCCACAGCTTTCATTAGACAACTAATAGCCTCTGAAATTAAATAAAAATAAAATTATAATTAGAAATTCAAATAACTGAAATATATTTGATTATTATTATCATAGCATAAATAATACAGTTAAAATTTTCGATCCTTTCTAAATCAAGAGCTTTTGTTATGCATATTTACCAAAAATCACAAACAGCTTAAGATACAATTTCATTGAATAAATAAAAAAAAGTTAAATCTCAACTAAAAACTTTAAGAATTTTTTTACACAATACATTTTAACTAATTAAAAAACAAACATTTGAAGCAAAAAATTTCCCCAACCAATAAAAATAAATCTGATTGAAACTAATTTTAACACAAAAAAAAACTAATCTCATTAATTATTGCATCTAATACTTTTGAAGGAACAAACAAATTACATAACACACAAAATGATGAACTATCTTATAATTATTTAACAGTACAGTACAGACTTAAGGCAGTCTCTGTTTAACGCTTACAAAAATTCAACTTCTTTGTGAAAATTATTTAGAAATTTATTTGAAAAAATAAAGAAATTATGTATATGAATATATGATAAATTTAAATAAACTTTCAATGCTGGAAATGAAACACAATATTTATGATTAATTTAAATAATCCAGCATAACAAAAATTCACAATAAAGCTATAATAGAAATTTACCAACTTTAAAAAATTATAACAATAAACAAAATCTTAACTAAATAAAATAAGAATGATATTTATATTTTCCATCAATTTAGAACTCATAAAAAACATCAATTTAGAACTCATAAAAAACATCAATTTAGAACTCACAGAACTCAACAAACTGAAAACTATATTAAACAAATCCAAAACTCTATTTAATTCTTATATGTTACCTTAATTTACAAAGAATGAATGACATTGTCAAGCTACAATACAGTAAAGTTAGCACAAACAATGTATAAAAACACTAATATAATTAGCAGAAACAGGTGATTGTTTCAAAACTCCAGCATAGATTTAACAAATCTCAGATATATAGATTTAACGCTTTTTTCTAAATTAGAAAAGTCCTCTAATGTACAGGTGCACAACCTGTGGCCTGCCATCTGCTAATATGCGATCCGTGATAGAAGCTTCTAAACACAAAGAAAAAAATTCGAAAACAGAAAAAAAAAACTCTAAAATTCTAAGTTGCACTTATGAGTCATTTCTTAATGTGTTACATTTTCACTGATTCTAGTAAATCCATGTAGAACTGATTCTAATAAATAAATGTTGTTTCTCAATTGCTTTTTCGGCGGTTATTATGCGGTTTTCTGCTTATAGTTTAAAAAATATGATATTAATACACGAATTTTAAATTTCAGTTACAATTTTTTGACTAGCTTTATTTGTACTGATTTCACCATAAATCTAAGTAACATTTCAATCGTTATTTCAGAAATTACAACAAACAATATCCATTTGGTTTTTTTAAAACAATATTCTGACTCAGTTATGAATCGCCCTTTTAATTCACTTTTCGATGTGATTTATTTCTGATGATTTCATCGTAAATCACAAGTTATTTGGCAGTTATTATGTCATATTTTCACGCTACAACTTTCCACATGATTTGGAAATCTGGTATTTTTACATCAATATTATTATGACACGCAAGTTTTAAATAGCACATTTAAATAATCACTTTTTGCCGCATTTTATTTGTGTGCTAATTTAAGCTTTTTTGGCAGTGAAAACATCGTATTTTAACATAGTTTTAAAAACCGTGATATTTTCAATGAGATGCTATGAATTTTGAAGTTGAATCGTACCATTATATAATAATTTTTTTTACGCATTATGTGCCGATGTTATTGTAAATCTAAATGATTTTTTAAGCAGTTATTTCTGCTTTACATTGTGATTTCAAAAATCTCTTATTTTTATTCTGATATTTTTATGACACACGGTTTTTAAATTTCCAATTTAATTTAAATAATTACTTTTTTACACATTTTTTTTTGTCGATCTCATCGGAAATTTCAGTGATTTTTTTCCCTTTGCAATTATTTCTTTTTATTTTACAACCATTTTTTGGCAGTTATTACTATGCATTCCCACATAGTTTTAAAATTTACAATACTTTTATTCAACATTCGAATTTGAAATCGTACATTTGGCATATGTTTTTTTTTTTTTTTTTCAAAAAAGAAAAAGCTAAAGAAAAATAAAAAGCTCTCTTAATTTTTAAAATGAAAATCTAATGCGGAAAATCTCAATTTAACTTTCTCATATAACTTTTTAAAATAAAGTTCATTAAAAATGTTGATAAAAAACATTGATAAAAAAAAGTTAATTTAAAAGAAAAAAAATTGTTCTTAGACATCAGTAACATAGAAATAATCACAGTTTTCTATGTTACTGATATATAAACAGTCTGAAACGTTCTGCTAAAATGCTGTGCTATAACAAAAACATCAAAAAAGAAGAAAAAATTTTTAAAAAAACTATTTATCTCAGTTATTAGAACTAAAAGTGAGAAGAACTAAAAAAATCACAAAATTAATGCGGCACTTTGTTAATCTATCCGTTGCGCAAGTGGCCCTTCTCTCAAAAAGGTTGTGCATCCCTACAATACCTGATGTTTGTGCTTTTATACAATGTATTCTAATGAATTATCAACTTAAACATATTTATTTTAAATGATCAAATTATTTACCTTGAGGGTCAGTTTTCTTGAAACAATTTGCAGCATCAACAAAAGATGAAGCTGCATCATGTCTGCTGCCCGATTTGATATGTAACTCAGCTGCTTCACAATAGGCAGTTCCAGCAGCTATGTAAGTAAGTAATAAAAATATATCCAAATGAACATAAGTATCCAAAAATAAAATTACATTTAATATTAAATAAAAATCAAAAAATTATACCAGTCCATTTCTTAGCCATTTTAAAAGCATTTGCAGCTTGGTGATACATGTCACAGGCTTCCTCAACTTTAGATGACCCCCTATTTATAAAGCCAAAATTTAGAAAACTAAAATTTTATTCATAAAAATTTTACAAATTAACAGAGTTAATGCTCAGGTATTATTTGAAGCAAAAAGTTAATGAAAGATATTTTTACCTTTTTACTAAAGCAATTTACTAACTTTTATGTAAGAAAATCTCAAGAATTTCATAATCACACTCCTTTTTAAAATTCTTACACTGTTTTTATCTAAGCAGGAATGGAGACAAATACATTTATTATGCAAGAGAGAAAAAACACCACTTCCTTGTCCCAAACAAATAGTGAAATTGGCAAGAAAAATACGAAACTTAGTGTTCTGCATCAGCAAGAAATCTTTTGACCGTGCCAAATTTTAAAATTGGGTTACAAGTAAAAAAGAAATTTCTTTTAACTAGACACCTAAAATGATAAACGAAGTGTTCAAATTTATTAATCTTATAAAACTATTTTGTCTTATGCTTTTTCTTTCTTTCTTTTTTGATTTTAGCTTTTTTGCTCATGAACTTTTGAACTCAGCATAAATCCTACAAAATAATAATGAAGCGATGCAAGTTCCTTTAATTAACCTACAACTGTCCTACTTAAAAAAAGATCATTTTTGATTTTAAAAAATTGAAAAGATAGAAGAAAAAAAACCACCGAAAATAAAAAAGGTAAAAGGAGTTAAATCAAACAAATATCTTGTAATCCAATACATGTACAGCACATTATACCAAAACACTGAATTTCAAATCCTAATTCGTTATAAATTATGATAATGATTATCTACGTTAAAGGCAAAACTTACTAAGTTTTCTTGAGAACAAAGGAGGAAGAACTTAAAACTTGAGAACAAGGATAGAAATCCTTGAGAAATAAAGCTGTTAGCTAGCAGCAGATAATCATAAAGAATCGTGTTTTGAATATAGCCTAAACATTTTAATTGAAGATGTATTAAGTCAATAGGTCACACTTTCAGCTAAGGAAATACAAACATTTACAATGAACGAAGGAATGAGAAGTGTCTGCAAGAGGAGTTAGTAAGATTAATTCAAGAAAATATTACCTCTAAATATTGCAATTACTGAGAGGTCTGCCTAATTCTTGTGAATATTTAATGTATCCTACACACTGTGACTTTTCTGGAGGTAGTTACATACTTTGAATCGACCCTCTTCTATGACCTTTTCCTTTGTTTATCAAATACCACAGCCTAAGTCTTGTCAGATTTTAACGATAAGTTAACCATCCTATAATTTTAGTTTTACACATGGTTAAAAGCAGGGGATATTTCCATATCGTGATCTGTCGCGCCTACTGCAATCGCCAAAGTACCAAATAGATTTTAAACTTGCAATTTTTTTTAAAAAAAAACATGTAGATGTTTGGTGGCTATGATTTATACATTTAGAGTTAGTCCCTTTCTGGGATGTTTATTGCCTTTTTTTCTCGTGGCTGCAGACCAGGAAGTTGCCAAGACTTGGCGGTTATTCTCTCACAGATCACGATACAGAAATTTTCCCTTTAAATGTACTTGTAGGAAAATTATAGGTAAATGCAAATGAAGGTTATATTTGCATTCTACTGAAACAATTCCCAAAATGCAGCTCCCCCATTTAAACATAAAATGCACAAATTTAAAAGAAACTTTAATACATCTCAAGCATTACTTTTTAGATCGTAAACAACCACCTTCGTCCAAATTATTCATTCAAGTATGGAAAATATGCAACTTTTAGTATTATTTTAAAAAGCCTGTTATATTCGTTACTTTACATCTTATTGAACAAATTGAAATAATTGATGAATTTAATTATTAAAAAGTGATCTTACCCAAAAAGAGAACCAAAAAATCCCTGCGCAGATTTTAACTTCTTTTCTGCTTCGCCTACAAGAGCGATTCCTCGTTTTTCATTATCTGCCATTATATTCTATGAAAGTTTAAATAAGTGAAACCCAAATTAAAATTATTCGAAATTTCTCTTCTTAAACTATTTACTTCATTGCTATCTTAAAAATTTAGAAATATCTCCCCTTGGGTTGCTAAACGGTAAGGCAATTTGTTTTGATCAACATATCATAATCATATATGATATAAGTTGAAGTAAGTCCTGAATGGAACGAAAACTTCCGGTGACGTTCCAAGAAATGAGCTACGTACAGTTAAATTAGCCCTTTCTTAACGAAAGTCTTGCTCCTAACACTAACAAAATATTTTTGCTGCATTCAATTCGGGCATCGCTTCTATCTCACGGCATCGATAGGAGGAGCGACTATCGCATGCAGCGAAAATGCTCCCATTTCCCATTTTTTTTGTTTCCCTTTTCCTTTTGCTGTTGTTAATTTACGTCGCACTAGAGCTGCACAATGGGCTATTGGCGACGGTCTGGGAAACATCCCGGAGGATGAACCGAAGACATGCCATCACAATTTTGATCCTCTGCGGAGGGGATGGCACCCCCGCTTCGGTAGTCCGACGATCTGCGCGTAAAGTCGAGCACTTTACGGTAGCACAGTTTAACGAGGACCAATACCGCACACCCTCGGTCACTACGCAGACTGATCCAAGTGGTCACCCACCCGCACACTGACCGTAGCCAGTGATGCTTGATTTCGGCGATCTGCTGGGAACCATGTCTTAACGATCTGTCCACTGCGGGACTTTCCATTTGCATTGGACCATTTTTGCAGCACGCAATTCGTTCATCTTGCATTTAGTTAAGTTAGCACAGAGCAGTAATTTTTAAGCAACAAACGATTACTGTCATATTTATCTAGTCCCGCAGTGGACTGATCGTTAAGACACGGTTCCCAGCAGATCACCGAAGTCAAGCATCACTGGCTACGGTCCGTGTGCGGGTAGGGGACCACTTGGATCAGCCTGTGTAGGGACCGAGGTTGTACGGTGTTGCTCCTCGTTAAACTGTTCTACCGTAAAGTGCTCGACTTCACGTGCACGTCGTCGGGCTACCGAAGCGGAGGTGCCATCCCCTCTGCAGAGGATCAAAATTGTGATGGCATGTCTTCGGATCATCCTCAGAGATGTTTCCCAGACCGTCGGCAATAGCCCATTGTGCAGCTCTAGGGCGACGTAAATGAACAACAACTACAACATATTTATCTAAAACTATATTTTATCTGAACTGACATCACTCGTGTCCATCTGTCATTCCTTTACGCTTACTGTGCTGTGAAGACCATTACATTTATGCTTTCGTTTCAATTTTCGTAATTAAATCTAACAATTTTAGACGGTAAATAACTATGAGAGAACAAAGATAATTATAATAAATTGTGCCCCAATGTAGCTTAAAATAATGTGATAGAATATAACTTATTTTTATAATATTTTCTGATAATAACAAAATATAATAATTTATATGGTAATGTTCGAAACATCGTTAATAGTTGATGGCTCTGAATATTAAAGATTTTTTAGTTCAGTAAAAAGGGGGTTAGAATGAGTTATGGATGCTGGATATTACTTCGTAAAATGAAACGTAATAAATACAAAATAATTTTGTTTTTTAATTTCTTTTAACTATTTTAATCACAGTTTTAAGTTATAATTCTACTTATTTTCATGCGAAATAAAAAGAAATTTGTATAAATATTTTATATTAAATAGTTTTAGATTTTAAAAATGTAGAAAAGCTTATAAACTTTATTACATAAAGATATTAATTATTTATTCTAGCTTGAATTTCATGTAAGGCATTATCTCCAGCATAGCAGTATAGCCTCTTAAAAAAATCGCGATCCCCCAAAAATTTTCATTCATTCGATAGTTTTGAAATAGTAGAAAATTTTTGCGATTATTCTTAAGCATTTTTTCTGGAATGTTTTCAGTTTTAAGGAGGTTCCAGCATTCAGCACTATATAAAAATATGGAACGAATAACAGTTATAAAAAAAATATTTTTGTGGAGATTTTTATATTTGAAACTCTCAGAAATTTTTGAAGACTTCTGAAGCAGGTTCTAGCTTGAGTCTTCGGTTGATATAATCACTGCCACCTCCCTGCTTATTTACTACTGCTCTAGTAATAAACTGAGCGCACAATTTCACTAGTTCAAGGTCGCGCGTTGCAATCGATATACTATGCCGTAACTTTTACATTTCAAGGAAAATCAATTTAATATTTTGGTATAATAATCTTAAAAGGATAAACTATCAAAAAATGCAATAATTTGTTTTTTAATTTTAATTTTTTTTTTACTGTGTTGTTCCTCCTTAATAAACAGCAAAGTTATTGATAGATGTATTTAATACTCATAATACTCCCCTCTGCAGAGGATCAAAATTGTGACGTCATGTCTTTGGATCATCCTCAGAGATGTTTCCCAGACCGTCGCCAATAGCCCATTGTGCAGCTCTAGTGCGACGTAAATAAACAACAACAATACTCATAATATATTGTTTACTAAATACAATAAATTAACATGCAAGGACGTGTCATTTTTAGAAAACTTAAGCCATTTTTTTTACCTTTCCCCGGTTAATGTCCCTGATTGCATAACCTAGAAAAAAAAATTTCTTAGATATTTTAAATTTTTAGAGTCCGTCATCAGCGAAGAAACTATAATAATTAATTTTGGACATTTTTGTTCGATTTCTTCCCGTTTCCTCCGGCAACCAAACAGGTTAAGTTTTCAAGCCTGCCCTTTTCAATAGTGATTCGTTAGATTGATATCAGGTATTTTTTCTCTCCCTCGAATGAACAATAAATTGTGAGCCTTAATGTCGACATTTTTTAAAAGGGTTCTACTAATAACATATAAAAAGAAATTTATTATGGAACAACCTTTATATACAATATGACTTTGAAAAAACACAATTGTTGGAAATATTTTAAATCAATTCAGTAGAGTTTGAGTACCCATTTTAAACACTCTTTACCCAACTAAGAAGGAACCATAAAGAAAGCGGAATTAAAACGATCAATAATCATCGTAGGAAACAGAAATTCCTTTAAATACAATTAAGAATAGCTCCATCAGGCAATAAAATTGCTTTTGGTGTTTTATTAACATCTACCTCAAAAGCAATTTGTCAGATTTAAATAGCACATAGCTTAACTATCAATTTTGTGCTGCAATATTTCTTTTATCTACGAATTATTTTATTTGTGCGTTTGAAATGTTTGTTGATTTATATAATAAATTTTTGAAAGGGACAAATACCCATACCCTATCTAGACCCTTCAGGACTCCAGTTTGAATTTATTAAAAAAAAAAAACCTTTTTTTTTATAAATAATTTCGATTTCGTAAAATTGCTTAGACACTTTACCAAACGAAATGAAAATTGTTTTTCTCTTAGAACTCAGTACTAAAAGAAACTTAAAAATGATTAACATTTCCTATCGATAAACGTGGTAAAGTAACAGGTGGCTTTGATAAGACATTGAGTTGATCTTAATGTGAAAACAAATACTGGAAATACAGGTAATTAAAATCTTAGTATCAAAATGGCATTTTTTAACCCTGTGAATTTTCTTGTCATATTTCTTACGATTGTTCCTATGTTGCTTTGCTCAGAATCGATCAATGATGTGGAAAGTGACGGCAATTTGACTGTTTTATTTCATCAAAGTACACTTTCCCCCTGTCATTTTTACGTTTATTTTGTTGCCTCTTAGTTATTTATACTATTTTTTATAACGATATTAATTCTATATTTGTTTATTTAAATGATCGAACGAGCTCGTAAAGTTTCAAGCAATGATGAAAGTTCGATTTCGTATGTCAAATATTTATTTAGGAAATTAAAGTGCAGATACCCGCAGAATAGAAATAAGAATAACCGAGTTATATGTGCGAACAAACTAAATAAAACTAACTATAATAGATTCTAAAAACCAAAATAACTTTATATTGTATATAATAAATCCATCGCTAATTATATATATATGAGCAATGCATTTATTATATGCAATATACAGTCATTTTGGTTGATGTAATTCAATTCAAGGTATATAGTCCGAATTCGCCATGCAGAATAAAAATTGAAGCTTCTTTGTTATTTCCTTACGTTAAATATTGTGGTAATATAACAATTTTTTTTTAAAATTCAAATATGCAATTAATTTAATTCAAATTAAAATGTCCAGTAAAAAAATAAATAGCGCAGACTCTAATCCCCACTCTCAATTAATAAATTTCGAATAATTATTTGCTATATCTAATGTGCATATTTCTGTCACTCAATTTTTTTATAAGGATTCTAAGAACAGCATATAATGAAAGTGGTGATTCTGAAACACCTTTTATAACTTATAGTTTTACATACAATTTATTTCAAACGTAAATATAACTTATTAAAAAGTAAATATAATTTATTTTCCGTTTAATAATCGTAAACCAACAATTAAATTAGTTTAATAATAAAATGTAGCACAATACGGTAATATTATGCTATTACATTATAATATTACTATTATAACAATTAATAAAATAATATACAAAGAAATACAAATATAACTTTAATCAATGTTATGCTGCTCACAGCCAAAGGTATGTAAATAAAAGTTATTTGTAAATTAAAGTTTCATGTGACTTTTAATTTGCAGTTTTTAAATTTTTATGGTAACACAAATCTGCAAATAAAATAGTGTTCAGGAACCAATATCAGGTTTGAATGGATTTTCGGATGCTGATTTCAGGAACAACAATGAACAACTTTTACCACGCATAATTTTTTTTCGAATTGCAAGTTTTAATTTTCATAGTTGCCTACCTATTGTAGTAAAAGTGATAACTCATCATTACTGATTAAATCTGTAGTTATCTAGTCTGTAATGGAAATAAATAAAAAGTAATAATAAAAGTTTAATTTTTTTTTGTTGAAGATTGAAGTTTAAAATGGCTATTATTCGAAAGGCGTGATTCAAATATTTCTATCCAGACAGAGGAGATATAGTTCCGAATTCATTTAGTCCTACTAAATTTTATAAAACCAATTTCAACAGAAAAATAACTAAGTTTTATTTTGTTTTGCTTGATTTTTTTTCAATTTGTTAAATCGTCAAGAAAAATTTCATCAATATTGAGTTTGATTGAATTTAAATTTAAAAAATGTTCTTTTTCAGTTTTTTTCGAAGAGAGGTGCAAATATACCTATACAGTAGGGAACCGATTATCCGGAACGGTCGGGACCATCGCTATTCCGGATAACTGATTTTTCCGGTTTTCTGAATCGCTACAAAAAGCCGTTTTTTTTATTGTTAAACCCAACTAAAAAAAAAAAAAAATATTTGGAAATAATCTTAAAAAGAAGAAAAAACGATGAAGTAATTCACTAATAATTATTTCCAAAATGATGGTAAGGTAAACATCTTTAAAAAAAGAAAGAAAAATCCTAAAATCTTAAGAGGAAAAAAAAAATTTTTTTTTTTAAATGGTGGGAAAATTTATCGAATTTCGTTCCGGTTTTTTGGTTTTCCGGTTTTCTGATTTCCGGATAACGGGTTCTGTACTGTATATGTTGGCCGGGAAAATGTATAGTCGAAAATGGAGAAGACAAATGCCTTTGCCCAGAAGGATACTATGCAAAAAATGGTCTTTGTAAAAGTAAATACCAAGATAAAATAACTATTTAATAAAAAAAAATTTCTTCTACATTTCATTCCTTACTTACTTACAAAGATACAAAATATAATATTTCTCATTCTGAAAATAACAATTTTAGACTCATTAAATTGATCTTTTTAATTTTTAAATATTTATCAATAATTTTTTAGGTGTCAAATGGAAACTGTGAAATCAAAAGAAATTTGCAGAAATAAAAACATTGTAAAAAATATATTTAGCTCCACAAGGTGTCAGTGAGCTTCTTGCTTTGTTCAATTAAATTATAGAAGTTAAATTTTAGATCCTTTTTTTCTATATTTATTATACTATTTCTAATCTAATGTACTAAATACAAATCTAATCTAGTGGTCATTTTCTGTATATTAGAAAATCGGTTACAAACTATTTTTTCTAATATTTTACACCAAATATTTACTAGGAATACGGCGGTTGTGCAAATACAGCTTCAATTGCAGTCCAGGATACTGCAGTTTAATTGGAGGCAAAGAAACCTGCTTTTGTCCACCGGATTATTTTTCTAATAATGGCGTTTGCACAGGTAAGAATGTCCTTCATGTGTTGCAAAAAACTTGTGTAACAGAAGACATTTTTTCTAGCGTAATAAAATATACATGAGGCATTTATCACTTTTCTACATCACAATTTGGCAAATATTTACAAAATAAATTTGATGTTACAAAACAACTTCATAATTTGTTGTGATTAAAATTATGATGAGTGTTTTTCCATTTCAGTTTAACACAAAACATAACATAAAAAGGACAAAAAAGGGCAAACTTGTTTCCTTCAAAAGTTTGCTAAACTCTTACTCATCTTATAAGATAAATGACTTTTAATTTTCAGTTACATAAAAATCTGATCCATAATGATCACATTTAACAAATATTTAAAAAAAAAAGAAAAATTAAACCATAATAGTTTCAAATTAATGATAAATTGGGGGGAAATATAAACAATTTTCCTCTGTACGCAAACTCAATAATGATCCACTTATTATTGGGTTTAAAAGAGCAAGATGGAAAAAAAAAGTAAAAAACCAGTACCTTTCACTCTAATGGATTTGTCTTTAAGCTTTATCCTCGAATAAATTGGCATTAGATGATTTTAATATCTCAGTTGTTCTTGTTGAACTTAATGGTGTGTTAATAAATTTCATACAATCCAACCACAGTGACAATTAAAATTTATTTCATTTTCCCTTTTTATATGTACTGGAGACTAACCATCATTTGTAATTGTAAAAATGGTGCATGGGCTAGGTAAAATGACATAAGAATCGATCACTTAAAGAGGCTACCTGGAGTGAAACTGCCAAGTTAAGAGTTTGTATCCTTAAAATGATACTAAGTACAAGGCATAAGTGAATTACAAAATTGTAGAGCATCATCACTTTAGTAGGAATTGACATCTTGTCAACATTAATGCTAAAATTGAACATTTATTTGCTTAGAATTTTCTACACTGTTACGTGATGAAATGATATTCGGAAGAAAAACAAAAGTTTTTATTCATTTTAAAAATAGAACATAAAAGTATTGCCGATTTGAAGTTAGGTGAGCTTTAAACCACCACACAAGATTGAATCACAGTTCTTCACAATTACAGCTTAGAGACTAAAACATTCTGCCATTGCAGGTCAATAAAAATATAAACGGTGTTATATAGATCATATCAGAAACAAAGTTGGTCGCCATACTGTCTACTTGATTATATTTAAAATGTATCATAAAACTCAGTATATAGAAAAGCGTGGCATCTTTTAATAAATTTGGATTCAATTACACAACAATCTATCCAACTGAATGACTGAACTGTTATATAATAAATGAATATTCTAATTAAATTTATATTGAAATTAGAAATTATACTTTTAATTTCAAGTAAAAAGTATAAGTATATATATATATTAAGGTAAAAAGTATATATATAAAAAAAGAAAATAATCATTGGCTAAATTAAGAATAAATATTTTCACATAATTAATAGATATTAAACTTTTTAAGGTAAATTTGTTCTTTTATTTTTATTTATTGTAGAAATTGAACCCAAATGCAGAAGTAAAGATTGTGTACCTGGTGTATGCAATATTTATCGAGGAACAGAAAGTTGTCTTTGTCCACAAGGTTATACAGTGCAAAATGGAACATGCATAGGTAATTATAAGTAATATTTAACAATGCTTATATTAAGTATGTTTAGATTAAAATTTCTATGTAGGAAAAGATCTCGACGATCCAAATTTTTTTTGATAAGATTTTCCTCGGATAACTAAGATATTTGAATTAAAGATGTAATACCCTTTTTAAATCTATTTTCCTCAATAAACTCTGAAAATCAAATTTTTTTAAAAAAATAATAGTGCAATAAAAAATTTAAATTTAGAAGTAGGTAATTTCATTGATTATTCCTTCCATAAGGCTTTTCCCATTTTAATTTGCAATATGCAAAAATACATATATATTTGTACAGACAATATAACATGATTCCTTTCCGTAGAGGTAGAAAGCATGATTGTCAAACTAAAACTATTGAGCACAGGAACATTCTAGATTTAGTAAAGATCAACAACAACAAAAAAAAAAAAAAATAGTTTCAATAAGATGCAGAAAAAAAAATTTATTAATAAAGCCTTGATAGATCATCATAAGTATATATATGTATAAAATTGTTTTCCTTACTTTTGTCGATTATCTCGCTCTTTTATTTATTTGTCTCTTTATTATGTTATACAAATCATGTGAACTAACAATGAGATTATATCTTTTCCTTATTTTGTATTCCAATATATTAAATGTGATTAGAAAAATTTTACTTATTAATAATTTTTCCTCCTCTATTTAAAATTATATTTTTCTTTAGTGTTTTCTTTGTAATTTTAACTTATATATATACCAACTTAAATTCAAATTTAGTTTGTAAATTAATTTGTAACAGCATTTGCTAGAAATATATTTATGAAAAATTGCATTAAAAACTGAATTTGAGGACAGTTTCAAGTAATAGTAAAAATATATATATATATATATATATATATATATCTACAAAAAAAAAAAAATCCTACAACCCTTTCTTTAAAAAAAAAAAAAAAATCTATAGTTAAAATAGGAAACTATGTAAGTAATATAATTAGTTACACCTTATTTCAATTATTTATTATCTGAAAACTATAAAATATATATATCATGACAATTAGTTAATTATAAAAAATAAAAAAACGAATACTTTTATAATTGAAAAAATAATTTTTGCAATGAGAGAATAATATCTTTGATAGAACACCTTTAATTTATTCACCATGATTTAAAATTATAATTTTACTTTTCTTCTTATGAACTTAAAAATAGCTTTTATGCATTGGGTTAAAAAAAAACTTTTTATACTAAAATGTATTATAATTTCCTAAAATATAATTAAAATATCTTATTTCTTTCCTTTCTTTTAGAAATAAAATTCTCAGACTCAGTAAGGGCATCAATTATTATGATGATGGTAGTTGTGGCAGGAGCTTCAATCATTGTCACAACACTTATTGGAATTTGCATATGTTACTATTTCATCAGACGGCGAAGTGAAACTTAAAAATATATTTAAAATATATATACAAAATAAAATTGCACAGGAAAGAAATTTTCTTTTTTACAAAATATATTACTAAGACATACAGTTTCGAATGTTAAAAAGTACTATTATAATTCAGTGATGCAAAAATCAAGTTAAGTATGAGTGTCAACATTTTCTACTAGAATTGTTTGAAATTTAATAAGATTTTTTAATATTTAATATAATGTCTTTGATGACATTCGTAAAGAGATAAATTCGTTTTTAGTAGATATCCAAGAGTAAAAATGTTTCAAAAATATATTAGTTAAGAAAGTATTCACAAATAAATTAAGTAATATAAAAGAATAACGTTTTAGAATAACCAACTTTAATGATTTACAAACTAATATACATTATTGTGCAAAATAAACAGCACAAAGAAATAGTGATATTGATAAATATTACTGAAAGATACAACATTTATAAAATATATACACTCTTTAAATAATATAAAAATATTTATTCTTCATTAGTATTGTTCATTGCAACTGATTTCTAAACTCAGTGAGTTTGTGGATTCTCATAGCCAGAACTGTGAATCTCGGGTTCATAAGTTAGTAGTACAAAAAGTACCCAGAAATGTAAGAGAAGCTGAAAGAGAGTAATCAATAAACTGTAATGTAAAAGATTTTTAAGTCAGGTTTTAAATTAATAAACAAACAAAACACTGTAATATTGTAAAGCACTTTGCAGGGGTCATACTGTTTATTTCTTATATTAAAAATTTATACCATTCATCAAAAGTAAGCATATTTAAATAGACAAAATTTTATTTAACAGGGTTGCCTCTCAAATCTAAAAAAAAATTCCCTGTGTTTTCCCTGTACATATTGTACACAATATATTAAGAGGAAACAACAATTACTGCACTCTTGAGTGAGCTATATTGGACTAACTATATTTATTAGTTTTAATTACTGGAAAAACAGCTGAACATACTTAAATAATGCTATAGTAAATTAAATAGTTTAGTATAGCTGAAATATTATGGTTAAATATTCCATAGATTACGCTTTGAGTGGTCACCATTTTTTAAAAGATAAAAATAAGAAACAAAATTCCCTGTATTTTCCCAGTTTGTAAAGAAAAAATCGAAATTCCCTGCATTTTCCCTGTTATTTTAGGTGATTTTTAAATTCCCTGTATTTTCCAGGTCTTCCCTGTTCTCCCTGTGGAGTGGCAACCCTGTTTAAGGAAAAGTTTTTGAACATAAATATAGTTACTAATACAGTAGGACTTCGATTAACCGAGGTTTCTGTTAATCGAGCCGATAATAAAGTCTCTTTTTCTCCTGATATACTTGTAGTATAATCATTGCAAAAAGTGGCCTCTTTAATTCAATGACTCTTGTTCATTGTTGTTCTATATATAAATTAATAAGCCATAACTAATAAACAGTAATTAATAAACTATAATAAATAATTTAAAAACCATAATTTTATGGCAAAAATTTGGTATATATAAAAATTACCATAGGATATTCCTACAGGACATTGCCTAAGGTAATATTTTACCATATACGTATGGCAATTATTATTTCCCATATGCGCTTATGGCAACATTTTGCCACACGTTTATGGCAAAATTTTGTCATACGTTTCTGACAAAGGTGCAGGGCAAAATTTTACCATAGGCAAAACCTCATAGGAACATCCTATGATAACTTTTTATGGCAAACCTATCGCAAATTTTCCTAAGGGGAATGAGCCCTAAAAAATTATCACATATTTTAGTTCACTGTCTGGCTCTACAGTCCCCGAAAGTACTCAACTTCCAAGAAATATTACAGCACCCTCAGACGTCAACCACGGCGAACAATGCTTTGTTTCCACAAGGTGCAATGTGTTATCGGACTGTGTTTTTGTAACAATGTACTTTTTCAACAGAACATTTTAAGAAATGGTAATGCAAAATTAACAAATTAATGTATATTAAATTCATAAAACAGAAAATAATTTCTTGAGATTAGTGTTACTTTTGAAAATGTATCTTTAAGTTTAATTTTAAAAATAATTTAAAAAAAATCCTATTTTCTGTTTAAAATTTATTACTAGCAGTTGATTCCCTTTTTAAATTTGCTGAACTGTCAAACATAACTTTATCATTTAAAAAACGTTCTGTTGTTTTTTATTTGAAAAGATGTTGAATTTGCGAGATTTTTGATACAGTTTCTATTAACCGAGATTTCTGACATCCGAAGTAGTAGCAGTCCTAATTAGCTCAGATAATCGAGGTTCTACTGTACTTAAACTGTTTTTCATCAAGGTCAAATGAATGTTTTTCATCAAGGTCAAGGTTTTTCTAAAGAACAAATTTGTGTCATAGGCTGCACGTGAGATTAACTTGGAAATTTAACAAGTATCTTAAAACTAATTTTGTTCCAAAAGGAAAGCTATGACAAACTCAGTTTTACAGTTAATAAATTAAAATATAATATTTATGACAAATATCCATATTACTAATTTATTTCATGCAAAGTTTGAAGTTTGACTTTGTTAGAATGAAAGTAATATAATTTATTTCAGACAACATAACATATATTTTAAGTATTATATTAATTATAATAAAGCATTAGCAAGACAAAGAGAAGTAATTAAGAAGTTTACCATATAAATGATGACAAACACTCTGGATGCTGGATACCTTCGAAAAAATACACCCAGCCGAATACTAGAAAAAAAAAATGTATTTCGTACTTATGCCTCATTGGTCAAATCTTTAAGTATGCAAAATGACTATTAAAGCAGATTCAAAATTTTTTCTTAAACAGTATAATCTTACTGTTAAACTTTGAGCAGTATACTAAACAAACACTAAATATTAGTTCTAAGCATGTAACTGAAAAACAAAATATTTTTATTTATCTTGATTTTTAAAAATAATTTGACAGGATAGACCTTTATCTAGGAAACCAAATTATGAAAAAAATTATTATTGCATAAAATATTATAAATCTCAATTTTATTCTAATAATATAATAGTTATAAATTAAATGGGTTCTGATTATGAAAAAAATTTTGATGGAATGCTTTCAATTCAAAATAGATTTATCAAACTTTAAACTATTGATTTTGATAAATTTTTATACATTATTCAACTATAGTTTTCTTTAAAAACACTTGTTTTGAATAATTAATTTGTTGCACTGTTAAAAATTGTTGAAAGGATGCAATATAATTATATATAAGTATATATATATATTCATATACATATTCACAATACAGTCACTAAGCAGTCGAAGTTAGTCACAATGAGAACATAGCGACAGAGGCAATGAAGTAGTTAAATTTGACTCGGCAATAATAATCAAAATGAAAAGCAACAATGCTCTAGAACAGAGGTTTCTAACTTTTTTGGCTATGGAACCCTAAATTATCAACCATCTTTTGGCGTAACCCGGACTTTACATACAAATTAGATTAAGACAATGGTCAATGTATATAATACCGCTTTATTTTCAAAATATTTAATAAGAGGAATGAATTTATTTCATTGTTTTTCATTAATAATCTTAAATTAGTTCTCATGTCTGACTGTTGAATTCGCCCTCTTGGAGCTGAATCTAGTCTAGCTATGAATTTATTTTTTGGTGTATAGATGTAAACTAAAAACGAATAAAATTACGGTTTTCGTTGGAATGAAACCTAAAAGTAACTGCAATAAACACTTAAAAGGGTTAATAAGAAATATATTTCTTCATTAATAATTTCAGTTATTTCACTTTAACTTGAAAAGCAACATGCTTTCATAATGCTTTTTAAATACTATTTTACAATTAGACTTTTTTTAAAGCATGTCCTTTTTACAATTTAATGAATACATTAGAAAAATTTCTCTCTCTTTATATATATATATATATATATATATATATATATATACTTGCTATTCTTTTTCATTGGCTGGCATTAAATAATTTCTTAAAGTTAATCAAAGTATTAAGTAAATAATGGATTATTGATTGGATCTAAATGTAATTACAGGCTTTAAAAGAGTTAAAAAAAACTCTCAGAAGCCCTTAACTTTTAAATGAAACCCCAGGGCTCTGGGGAACACCATTTGAGAATGGTTACCTTAGAAAATGTGTAGTTATGGTTTGCCTTTTATTTTTGTTTTCTATAGGCTAAAGATAAAGAATGGGCAAGTATTGTTTGTGATTAACTATACGCCTTACGTCAGCAATTATTCAATGTAAGACACTCATGGTGTGAAAATCAAGAAGAAATACACTCAAAATGTGAAATTCAACTTCTTAATCAACCATCCTTAATTCAGTAAAAGATTTAGACTAAGTATGTATACAATTGAAATATATTTAACTTACCCTCTTAAGCTTATGAAAAAAAAGTCAAAGCAAAGAAATATTAACATATTTTTTAGCAATATATTTAACATAAATAAAATTATATTACAGCAATATTGAGAAAAAAATTACAGAGAAATAATATTTTTTTAAAAAAAGAAAGAGAATGCTGGTATACCTAAAAGAATCTAAACTTCCATAAACTCTTTTCACTCTGCGAGTCAAAGTACTATCAAATGGATTATCTAAGAAAACAGCTTTAGATTTTCTCTCTGAAAATGACATTAAAATTTTTAAAGCATTGTTGATTTACATAGCATCAATGCTCATAGGAGAATAATAATAAATGATTAAGAAATATGTTATGAAAAAATTATTTCAAAAAATGAAAAGGAACATAACTTTTAGTTTTAATTGTGTTAATACCTGTTTCATTGCTGCTTATACCAACAAAAGTGTGTTGTTGTGAGTTGAAACTGTGGGCCTCTCTTAATTGTTGCTGAAAGACAGAATTAATAATCAAAAATTTATAAAAGAAAAAAAATACTATAATATAACAAACTATTATAATAATATAAAACAAGTTGTCTAAGTGCGTTGTCTTAGATGATAACATAAGCAAAAAATTAGCAATGCTAAGAAATAGATCAGAAGTGCAGACTATTTTAGAGCTTTTCCTTAGTTGTCTTGGAAAAGCAAGGTGAATGAAACTGAGAAACAGATACTGTAGTGAGAAGGTATTTTAAATCTAAAGAGAAGAAAGATTCTCTGTTACAGAGACACTTTGGAGTCATGAATATAAGTCGCTTGTAGCAATGATTTTATGAGAAACTGAAAATAGTTGTGTGAGCTTCTATCTTATAAGCTAAAAATCTATATGAATGCAGTTCTTGCTCTATTAATATTTTTAATTCAATACATTTAATTATTATTAGTAATGATTATTTAGTCTACTTCAAATCTTTCACTCGATGAAACAGTTTAAAAATTGTCATGAGTCCTATGAATTATTTTCTTAGAAATTCAAATAAAAACATAAATAGATTTTAGTTTACGCTAAGTAAGCGAACTTGTTAATTCGAAGTTCATGCGAGACAGTATTTAACAGAGTGGTTATTTAAATAGCAAGTAAGCATATTCAAAACATAACATAAAGTTGATCTAAAGAAAATGAGGATTCATACATATATATATATATATATATAATTTTTTTGGAGAAAAGTTTGAATAAATTTCAAATTACTTTTAAATTAGATTCATTTCCATAATTTTTCACCTAAGTGTTAGGAGAAAAAACTTGGGATAAACTTAATTAGAAACATACATTGACAGACATTAGAATAATTCTTTAATGGATCAAATAATATTCTGTAGAATAGTGCATTGAGATAAAAAATTAATACTAAAAAATTACCTCCATTCTTTCCAGCTGCAATACTAAAGAATTCTTTTCAGTACTTAGTGCTTCAACAATTGTTTGTTTCTGAATTAAATTTTCGGTCAAAGCATGCAATCTAGATTCAAGCTCTTCTTGACTCACAGTGCTTAGTGATTTAGCAGTTAACTAAAAAATAATTAATTTAAAATGAAAGGCATTGCAAAACAAAGCACATTTTTACGACAAATTACTAGGTAATTATTCATAACAAAGTTCAAAAGTAAAACATAAGAACAAATTACAATAAAGCCCCTAAACCTTTGTAAAATTATATTCAAGATAAATAAAAAAAATATATGTATAAAAAAATTGAAATAAAATGTTAAAAATTCAATGAGTTTAATTTATTTAAGTATATAATAATTCTTTTGATAAGTTGTTAACAAACTCACACATGAATCACATGTGTATTTATTAATATTCTCTAGGAATTTCCAGTGCCTAATGCTTTACATTAAGATATTTACACTTGAATCTAAAATGGAAAATATCTTATTATGTAAACTTTAATAATTGAAGAACATACCTGTCTTCTTAGTTTTTCAATTTCTATCTCTCTGTCTTGAAGTCGACTTTGAAAGGCATTTTTATTACGTGCAAAATCTTCTCTTAGAAACTGCAACTCCTAAACACAAATAATTTTATCAAGAACAAATGGCATATAATTCAGACTTGTTTATAAAGGGAAATTTCAATTTAAAAAAATAATATGTGCAGCGAGCAAAAACAAAGAACCACATGGAGTAACTTTCGATTTAAGACTGGTTTGAGGGGGGTAACCTCAAATATTCTAATTACTGCAAAAGTGATTTTAAGTTACGAAATCAGGCACAAAACGTACATTCTCTGAATAAACATAACTTTACTTTGATAGATTATGAATTCCGACCCCCAAAATATAGAAATAGCCTGAAACTGGTTTCAATAGTTTAGTAAAGAGAATGGTTAAAAGTTTAGGCCCTTTAATGTCAATTTTACTTTTTACTTATTTTGCCATATACCGGTGACTTTTTAAGTGAATTGAAAGATGTTTGTCATAAATATAAAATTTGTTTAAACAAAGATAATTCTAAACAAAAAAATAACTTTCAATAACTATTTTTATTACTTTATTAATTTTAAAAATATGGTATAGTTTACACTATGTAGAATAAAGTGATTATTATTATTATTATTTTTTTTTTTTGAATAAAGCACAAATGAAAGTACATAAATAGACATACTATAGTTTCAGTTCTATAAACAAGAACCCTCCTCAGTGTTTAAACCCTTAGGGATAGAGGAACAAGTTTGAACATGAAAATAAAAAGGGAGACAAGAAACAGGTGTGAAGGGATTTGGTTAAAATAGACTTCCAAATATTGGGAATAGAGTCAATTAAAATTTGAATTGTAAGGTATACAAATTTTTACATCACTTTAAAGAATGTAATTTTACATGGCAAAATATAAAATATGAATGAAATTGGACAAGTATTTCCTGAAAAATTGAATTTTAAAAAGTCAAATATTTAATAGCCACAAGTTTAAACAATCACAATTACAAAACTCATAAATCCAAAAATATTTTCATATGAAAAATATTTTCTTATATTTAATTATAATAATAAAACTTTTAAATAGTAAAGTGCATAATTTTTTATATTATTTCAAAGTATGTGCTTTTAAATGGTAGAATCTAAAATTTGAACAGAATCAGTTCTTGAGATCAATCAATCTTAAAAGTATGACTTTTTAAAAAAAAAAATTTCAGAAACTATTTTTCTGATTTCACTTAAATTTCGAATGTTGTCAAATTAGTTTCAAACAAGGTAAAAATGTGCATATCTCACAATTCAAAATTTTCAACAATTATTAATTTAAATAAATAGTGATAAACTATCCTAAAAAGTATATTTTACATAAAATGATTTATTAAAAAAATGTGTTGCTCATTCGAAAGCAATTTTTTTGTTTTAGATTAAAAGACACCACAGATGTAATGAAATATATAAAAAAATTAATTTAACATGAAGGAGCTCAAATTTTTGATCACCCGTTCAAGATAATCACTACCCTCCATGTTTTGAGGGTCAAAAATTCAAATATATGGGGGGAAAAAAGGTTATGAAACTTAAAATATCATTCGAATTAATTTTCCAGTATGTTTAAAGTTAAAATTTCAAACTATAAATTTTGTATTTTAGTACATAAAAATATTATTACTAGGAAAAATGTATTAAGATGTTATGCTTTTTCTTTAGAACACCGTACATTCTCTAAAATAAATATGAACTAAAAGTTTGAGAAAATAAACTTTACATTTGAATTGAACTTACTTCCTTTAACTGATTACTCAAAAGTAGTAATTCTTCTTTTTGATTTTTTTCAATATCAAAAGAGTCTTTTAAAGTTTTACATTGTTCCTGTGATGCTAACATGTCACTTTGAGATATCTTCTCTAATTCTTGCATCTCTGACCTGTATGTTTCAACTAGTTCGTTGGCTCTGCGTATTTCATCTTTTAATAGATCCCTTTCCTGTTTGATAGCTTCAATTTCTGCATTTAACAACAGAGATGAGGCTTCATTTTTTTCAATGCTCTCTAAATCTGTGTTTCCTTCTTTCAAGCTGGATATCAATTTCTCTTTCGACTATAAAAAATAAATTTTTAATTCATTCATGTTAGGGAAAAGGTTTAACAACATTGAAAACTTTCCAAATAGATTTTATTTCAACAACAAAAATAAATATAACATTTGGTCACTAATATTGATTTTTGATAATTATTATTATTGAGTTTTTGAAAAAGGTAACTAGATCTCAATAGACCAGACTAGCTTTACAGCAAAAGAGAATAAAGTGTGGTGGGATTCACCATGCAAAAATGCTGTATTATAGTTTAACAAATAAAATTTCTAGATATGCATCTAATGCCATGTAAAAGTTTTTATAATATTAAAACAAGCTAGTGAAAATTTTTTTCTACATAAAGTGTTAAGGCACTGAATAAAGTTTTTACCCGCTCACATACATTACATGCTTTAAAAAAGTACAGTACAGCCAACATTAAGACTGTATATATATATAATATGAAAACTTTAACAAATCTTTTTATATCATTTCTTGGTCTAAATTCTCTTTTTGAATTCATTATTCAGAACGAAACCTGTTCATGTAATTAATAATTCATATTCTGTTCTAAAAATAAATTAAAGAATGCAGAGGTGTTAATTTTAAGTCTTTCCCTTAACCAAGCGCGAGAACTTAAGCACATTGATTTGGAGTGTAATTTTATGCTTTCCCAATATTATAATATGTTTAAATATAAAGCCTCTTCTTCCTACCCTGCTTGAATTCTCAAATGCCAGAACAGTCGATTGCGAATGCCATGTTAAAAAACATGTCATATATATGCATAGAAAGTAGTAATTGAAAAAATTTTCTGTTACTATATAGTTTTATAAACAAATTAATGAGTTAACAAACATATGAAATTTGTTATTTGAAGTCTCTTTTAATATTAGAAATCCATTACCTGTTATATCTACTAAATACACATGAAATCTGTTATTTGAAGTATAAAATATTACTTCAAGAGATATGTAAATTGTAAAACTGCTTACTTGCAAAATTCTTTGCGCCTTTTGCTTATAATCATTGTATTCTTGTTGGACAGCTTCCAGATTGCTAGTTGACAATTTAAACTGCATTGATAAATCTTTATTCTTTTCTATGTAATGAAACATTTGTCAACCAATATTTTTTAAAGCTTATATTAATAATTATAGATATAAATTAAAATATACCATTTAATTCAGACCACTTCTTTTGCAACGATGAATAACTTTCAACTAAATGTCTATGCTCTGCTTCCATTTTGTCAAATTGTTGCATATGTTGAGTCTACAAATAGAAAAAAACGTTAAAAACAAAATTTTTAAAAATAATTTTAAATTTATTAATGTAAACAGCAGAAGAACAAGAACAAAAAATTAAAAAAGAAAAAGTTTAAAACAGCAAAAAATACTTACTTGCACTAGAGCTAGTGAATCTTTCGTTTTCAATAATTCAACTTCAATCTCTTGCAATTGCTGTTGCAAAGTTTGAATAGTTTTATTTTGAACTAAAGCTCCATCTGCATGTTCTTTGATAATCCTGTTAATAATAACAACACAAAAGCATGTTCAGGAGAAGGATTCAACATTCATTTTTATAATACTATCAAGAACAAGAACTTACAAAATTAAAATTTATAAAAGTATGAACTAAAAAGACATCATTTAACTTTTATTTTATTTTAGGAGCACCTCAAAACTTTACCAATAAATTTAACAACAATGAAATCCTTTCCAATTGATTTTATTTCAATGACAAGAATAAATAAATAAAATATTTTATAGCCCACTATTTGAATATACTGTGATAATTACCCTACTTATTTTTTATAAACAAAATTAGACTGACTCTTGAACTTTAAGACACTTTAAAAGTGTATTCGGTAATGGCTGCCAGCAAAATGTATTTTTACAATTCCAGTAAAAAAAAAGTATAAGCATAAAGAGCTGCAAATTAATATTTAAATGAGTAAAAAACAAAAACGGAATTGAAATTTAAAGAATTATTACAGTGGAAGGCAGAAATCACAGCATCAAAACCAGTTGGACTGCTTGTTAAAATTTGGATTAAAATAATCTTTCTGCAACTTTTTTTACTATTTCCTTTCACAATGAAATAGGTATTAATGCTTTCATTCTTATCTTCCACAGTAGTAATTACTGTAATTTTGCAAAATACGCCACAGCCTACATGATTTGAAACCCTTTAATTAAGGTGTGAGAGCAGTTTCTGATTAGGTTAAATGATGTTTACTTATTTATTCTATAAAGCTTATTTTAAAAATTGTTTAGCTGATTATTCACATGATTTATTCATAACTGGGATATTATAAATTAATTAAATTATAAAAGATATAATGCATTAATGATTATTTATTGTTTCAATTTTGTGCAAAGCAAAATTGATTAATTTCTTATTAATATTCTTTAATATTATTTTAAGGGTTATTAGCTGTCTATCATTTGATATATTTAAATCTTAAAATTTGAAATTAGAAACAGGATGTGTTTACAATTGCTCTATATGTTTTTTTTCTCCACTAAGTAAGGTTCTTCTCATTAATTTATTACATTTTGGTTATTTTAAGGTGCTTAATATTTTAAATTAGTATTTATTGAGCAACCTTTCAAAAGAAATTTTTTTCCTTTCTAGTCGAATTTTCCGTTCGCAGTAGATATCCCACGGCGACTTATCTCTGGGAAATTACAATAGCTATATATAAGAGTATTTTTGTTTTTTACTCTCTGAAACATAAATTTGTGATTTTTAAAGTGTCATTTCTTGTTTAACTTTTCTTTACAGTCTTTTCTTCTAACTTTTCTTTTTTTCTTCTTTTAACTTTCAATAACTATAAAACTTAAAATTATGGAAAACAAAAACTCATAAAATATATTTGTCAATATCAAATAAAAGTTTTAATAAGCAGAATTCTGCAAATGAAACAAAGATTTGCTGACACAGTTTTAAATAGCACCAATGCGTTACTCCTTATGTGTTACTTTGGCTTACAGATAAACTTTTTCTTTTAACTTTTTTAATAACCATAAAAATTAGAATTATGCAAAATTAAAACCTCACAAAATATACCTTCAGTATAATCTAACACAACTTTTATTCCACAGAAATTAGCAAGTTAAACACAATTTTACCAAGAGAGTCTTGAATATCTTCAATATTCTACTATATTGAAAGAATTTGAAAACACAGATAAAAACTACTAATTTAAAAGATACACAACTAGTATTTGCAAACTATTCTAAAATTACCTGTCATTTTCAGCTTTCAATTCTTCAATAATAACAAGTTTAGCAGAAAGTTCTTGATCAGCCTCTTGAAGCCTGACTTTAAGAATGGCAATTTGTGAATCTTTCGCATCCATAGCTGCAACCATATCTTTTTGTCTCTCTCTCAACTCTCGGACATTCTTATCGCTTCCAGATATTTGGGAATTCCAATGTTCTAACTTTTTGGCCATTCTTTTCATTTCTAATGAAAAATAAAAATTAAATACAAATGTACAAAGCTTTAAACAGAAATTTCAATACTAATTAAATTTTTTTAAAATTTTTATTATGTTATTTTATGTTTTAAGTGCTTAGGGATTGTCTATATAATATGCCAACTAAGAAATAAGGAAAGATGTTGTAAAAGTGAATGGGCAGGAGTTTCTTCACAGCCTGAAAATGCACTATTAAATATTTTTTATTATTATTAGTTACTTTAAACCATTTAAAATTTTTACTGACTAAATTTAGATACAGGTGAATATTATTTTAAAAATATTAATTAACAACTTTAAAATTTGTGTTTACTTATTCACACCACAGACTAGTCTAAGTAAGGCACATTTCAGCCAATAGTAACTACCAATGGTATTACAGGGTGTGGAGCCTAATCTTTCAACAATAAAATAAACACCTTTTAAGTACTTTTTAAGCACTTAGAACGCTTTTCTTGATTATATTAGCCACCATAAAAAGATCTTGAGATTTTTTATAGAGATTTTTATGTCAGAGGGTGGAAAATGAAGCCTGAAATTATGAATATCTTGCAAAATGCAGCAGAGTTGCATATGAAAGTGCAAGAATCTCCCCGAACCCAGCTTAGTATATGCACAAGCAGACCCGCAAGTATTTCACCAAACATGTAAAATGACTGCTACTTACACACGCAACGGACCGATGGTACGCTGAAAACATTGAATAGAACAACGTGACAACCACGCTTTTGCATAATACATGGCCAAAATTGACATGGTAAAGAAGAAAAAAAACTTAATTTTCGAAAAAAGGAAAATTTAAGCACTTTTTAAAAATATCCAATAAAAAAAGCACCTTTAAGGGCTTTTAAAAAAAGAAAATTGAAAATAAGCACCTTCACACACTTTTTAAAAACACTGTATTAAATGCTTTTACCTTTCTTTAGATAAGCGGTTTCCATTATTTTTCGACGCAAACCTAAATAATCAACCTTCCTTTCGCCCAATCTTGACCTTATAAATAAAGTTCAGTACGGTAATTATAAGCGTTATAACAGATTAAAGACTACCTTTAAAATATTCAATTAAAAGAATAAATTTTTTTCATTGTTTTATCATTAATAATCTTAAATTAGATTTTATTTCCGACAGTTAAATTTGCAGTCCTTGTGCTATATGCCAGCCAGGTCAATTACAAATTCTTTATTAAAGAATTTCATTATTTTATTTTGATTTGAAAAGCACAAAAGGCAACATTAATGAAATATTTTTTAAATGCTTGTTCTCTTCATGATTTGTTCAATATATTGTAAATAGAAATACTATATTTACTTTTAAAAAGTGCAATTTCTATTTCACTGGCATCTTATTTGAAATAATTTCATAAAGGCAAGCGAAATATTAAATAAATTATGATTTATATGTTGTACCTAAATATAATCAGCGGTTTCAAAACACTACACAATTTATAACTAGTACTAACTTGTGGAACCCTTTTACCAACTGGGAACACAATTTGGTGTTTTAGATTATGTTATGTTTAGATTCGATTATAATTGTAGGCTATAAAAAAATCAAACTTTCCAAACTGTGATAAAATGGTACACGAGAGAGTTTTTTCACTATTTTTCCTGAAAACAGTATTCAAAAATCTATTATAATCAGTTATTGGCTTCTAATCACTTTTTTGGTAACAGGACTATGTAACCAAAAAACTGTCACTGCAGCAACAACACACGAAGCCTGCATTTCCCATGCATGCATTCATATTAAAACATTTGAAAATCATTAAGCACAATTATCTTATTAAAATGTAATTAATAATTTTTTAATTTCAATTATTGAATATTTAATCAGTATAAACTTTACAGTGATTTTATGTGTACATGATTTTTAATAAAATAGGCATTATACAACATAAAAATATACATATTGCTTTTCCTACTACCTTACCTTGAAATATTTAAAAACTTTAGAAGTTTAAGGGCTTTGAAAAGATTGGAAATATTGGCAATAGAGAATAGAAATATATTTATAACTATATAAGGTTCTAGAAATGAAATAACAAATCATAAGAATTTCGAAAAATCGAGATTCTTTTCTTTGCATCAACTATTAAAATATAAAGCAATTTATTTTCTAAGAAATTTTTAAGAGGGTAGTTAGTAGTAAAGCTACTGATTGTAAGGATAAGAAAAAAATTCTAAGACTCAGTAGAAAAATTGTAGAAAACACCAAATAAAAAAAAAAATTTGAAATTTAACATGAACGAATAAAAAACAGAAGATTCAGTCAAACAAAATAACCAGTTTTAATAATAAGTATACGAAAGTTCTTAATGTTATGTCCCATTTTAATGTTTTTTAAAAAATTTGACAGAGCATTAATGTGAGTGGTACAAAACAGAAGAAATACACTAATCATGCTTAGCAATATTTTAAGCAACTCAAAAAGTAAAGAAAAACTAAAAGAAGCAGTTAATTAAAAAAAATTTAAATGCTAATAAGCAGTTGCAATGTTGATACACAAGCATGCAATTCATAATACAAATGTAGAAAAATTACCAGCTTCAGCATGTTGAGCTCGATTTTGAGCCAAAAGAAGTTCTTCATTAGAAATCAAACTAATTGAATCAGAGCTCTCCATTGTTGGAAGCTTATCAATGGGAGATGATTTTAAATCTGAAACCTCATTAATAGGATTTTCTTCACTATTATTAGTATCAGTGCTAGTATTTTCATTAGAATTAGAAATTACTTCAGCTAAAGAGTCATCTTGAATATCTACAATTTCAGCAGTACCTAAAATTAAAGTTTTACTGTTACAAAGAAATGTGAAATTTACTCTTTATTTTATAAGAAACAATGAACTTTTAACCAAATGGTACAAAAATGCTGCATTATGAGTAAATAGAGAGATGTAGTAAATCTAAATAATAAGAAATAACTAAAGATTTTTTTTAAGGAGCTAAAAGGTAGGAAAGCCTAACAAGTAGGTGAAAAATCCAACAATTATTAGTTTAACATGAACAATCAGCTTTAAACAAGGCTAAATAATGAAAATATATACATATGCGTAACATAAAGTCTCATCAATGTTTTCAGAGATGTAAAATCATTTAGAAATTTTTGATGAAATTAAAGGTTTTATTTATTTATTTTATTTTAAAAATATAGATTTTACTAGTCATTTTAACCAATGATTGACACTTTTATGAAAAATATTTTTGACTAATAACGCAGTGTGCTTTCATTTATCACAATATCAAAATATTTTGCTTGCATTAAAATCAAAATAAACTGATAACAGGAGAAAAACAAATAGCTCCTCCTTTTTTCACAGATCATTATTTTCATGGTGAATAAGAATACATATTTTATTGGATACAATAACATCCAACGTTACTGTTAAATGAGGAAAAAGTTTCTATCGTAATGAATATTACCGATAGCATGATAACTAGTTTCCCACTATTTTAAGAAATTTTTTTAAATTGTTAGTTAGCACAGTCAATAAAATGAAAAAGAAGCTAAAATACATTGCTAAAAAGGATAACTTATCACTATGACATTGGAAAGTAAACAAAAAATAGATTAGCAAATTCCGTCCTTCACTTGGATAAGTGAAATTCAATGAAAAAATGTAATAAGAACAAATATATAAATTGATGTTTGATTGCAGGGTTTATAATAAAATAGCAAGAGAAAATAAATTTTTCTAAATTTAAATATCAAAAAATTTCTTTCTTTAAAACTAAATTCTAAATAGAAACAGAAAGATGAAAGATTCTTCACTGTGTAAAATATCGATTGATTTGGATTAAAGAAAATTACAACATATAATTACTAAATTAAATAAAAATCAATTTATGATTTTATGTAAAATGTGAGAAGATTATACCCTTGTCTTCATTTTCGGCAGTGGTCACTTGACTTTCCAAATTTGAATCCATATGTTCTTCTTTCTTTGGAGCAGCTTTTTCTTTCGCTCTTCTAGTAGGAGTTGGCAAAGGTTCACTATTTAGAAATCGCAATAATTTTTCATCATCACTTTCTGACCTTTTCCTCGTTATTGAAGAGCTTGAACTGTTTGTAGCTTTTTGTTCCACAGTCTTTGGTGTTACAGATGGAGTGATAAGTGGTTTAGCAGAAGAATAAACTTCACTAGGTGCATATATTTGTTCATCAAAACTTTGTTCATGATATGAAATACTTCTATCATGTGAAGTTGTCTTGGATGTAATTTGTAGGGCGTTAGCAGCTTTTTGATCAACTCTATTCAGTAAATCTTCTGCCTTTCCAGCAATGTCCGTAAACCAAGACATATTTTATGACCCAAACCTAAAAATATAATAAATAATTACTCAATTTTATTTCGAATGTTCCAAATAAAAAATTGGGATCTATTCATAAATGTTCACTATTATCATTGTTCTTTTCGAATAGCACTAAGATTTATATGGCACAGGTTTTCAACTATTAAATGAATAAATTTTTATTAATGAATGTTTTTTTAAGCATAGCATATAAAATAAACCTACAAAATAAACAGATAATTCTAGATTTTAAAAAGGGAGGGAAGAAAAAGAACTAATTCATTTGTATATAGATTTAATTTAGATCAATTGAATTTGAACATCTTTAAAACTTTCAAGAAATAAAACAATTTTTAATAGTTCATAAGTTTTTCATTTTTATTTTATTTAAAATTGAATATGTGTAAAACTGAAAAAAAAAGCAGAATCTGAAATTCAATAACTGAGTGCAATAAAATTGTTTGCTTAATCAAAACAAGTAGTACAAGTGACAAAAGCCATTAATATACAGAACTTAAATAAAGTTACAAGAAACAAGGGTATAGATTAGTGGATATTCCTCACAGAGAAAATTAAAGTAAGATTTTAATTATTGCTTTAACTATACATTATTTTAAAAATGTTCAAATCATTGTAAAAACAATTAATAATAAAATTTGTTCGTTTTTAGGTTTCATAAGAATGCTCAAAAATATGTAAGTATAAAAAATATAAAATCGTGAAAAATACGTAGGTATGTTCAACAATTTAAATTTATGTATAATGTCTTAAATGTTATGTGTAATTAATGTCTTAAATTTTAGTTATCACATTATGAAAGCGATCGTTTAAAAGTAAAAATACAAATAAGCATTTTCCAACAATTGAATAAATACAAATAAACTACATAAATAAGCAAGATCAATGCTATTTTAATACATAGAAAAGCAGCATATTAATACCCTAAACTTAAGGAAAAAAATAATAGAAAATCCTTAAAATAAATAATTAGAAACACGTACAACTCCAGAAATAAGTAGACCTATTCAGGCCGTAGAAAGTAGTAAATAACGATCGACTGATCAGTTTTTTTCAGTTGACGTTTGTTAAATGCAGTTACTTTTGAGTCTGTTTGCATTACATTAAACCCACTAAATCAACGGAGTTCAAAAAGACGAATTTTCGAACGCATGTTTTGGTTTGGCATTGTTTTGATTTTTTTTTTTGAATTGCATGAATCTTGGCCTCGTTGATCTTGGCTATCATTGATAGCCTATGAATGTCAACAGATCAATGATAACAGTATATTTTGTTTGCCAAGGCATGAATTGACCAAAAAAATATCAAATTCAGTGTTGTATTCGGAGGTCTAGGTTTTATCTGTTTTAAAGCTGAAAAAACAAACTTCATTCTTTATATATCTTTTAATTTAAATCTAAATTACTTCGATTCTGTTTTAATTTTCTTTAACATTTTCTAACATGGATTTAGTATCTACTTATGAATCTGACGAGTCCGATGGTGAAAAATCCAAGCATCAAGAGAAGAGTGGATCGGTAAGAGAAATTGATGTTATAGAAATAACAGATAGCGATTCAGATACTTGGTCTCCAGTCAAATCCAATGCAGAATCTGTTAAAAAAATAGCAAAATCTGTTGAAAATGAAGAAAAACATTTAAACCCTTCCAAAAACAGTAACACAAAACACGAAAAACAGATTGAATGCATTGCAATTGATGAAGGTAGTGATTGTGATGTACCTGGTAAAAATAAGATACCAAGCACATCTGCTGATTCAAATGTGGTTTTGGAAAGTGATACAACCCAAAGCAAAACAATTGATTACTTAAATCTAGAAGGTAGTGACAGCGAAAACGAGCAACAACAACTTATGCACGAAGAAGTTGACAATTTACTTAATTCTGCTGCTATATTATGTGACATACCATGTGGACCAGAAAAATCTGTTCCAAGAAATGATGTTTTAATATCTGATTCATTTTTACCTGCAAATAAATCTGTAACTGAAACTCATAATTCGCCTTCACCTTCCATAAAAAATTTTGATAGCACTTTACAAACAGAAAACAAAACATTTAGAGATAACTTACATAATCCGGATAAAATAATTTCTCCTGAAATCATTGCAAATAAACGATTTAAACGTGAAAGTGAAACTCCGAAAAGCACAATAAGTGGTGCAGATGTCGGAGAAAATGAAGAATTTACTACTCCCACTTCATTTATGTACAGAAAAGATGAAAGAATCACAGGCGCCTTCGCGAAAAGTGTTGTTTGTCGTCTACCACGTCAGATTACAAGAAACTATATTAGTCATGCAAACATTATCACATCATTGCAATGGTGCATTCCACAATATAGTCATTTATTACTTTCAGCATCAGTTGATTGCAGCATTAAAGTATTTGATATGTGTTGTAGGCATCCAGTCCAAAATATTAAAGTTAATCTTGGTCTAAAAGCGGCTAAATGGTCTTTGTCTGGTGAACAAATAATTGCTGGAGGATATGGGAAAAAAGCTTGTGTCTTTGATGTTCTTAGTGGTATGTTTGAGTATCATTTTTTTGGGGTTTAACAAATTTCCATGCATATCAATAGTTGGCTAATGCTAAACTCTTTTTAATCATATATTTTTATTTAGCTTGTATATTTTTATTAGTGAAAGGACTTAGGTTTTTTAGCAAATAAGATTTAGTTTAGAATCAAAAAAAAAAAAAAAAAATGAGTGTTCTAATCATTTGCTTTATTTTTTTAAGATAAAATGAGTGATAAAAGAAAATCTTATTCAAAAATTCTTTTTCCTGTTGTCCTTATGTTTCCTTTTCATTTGTTATTTTTGGTGTTTAGTTTTCAACAATTATTTTTTGTATTTAAATGTGCCATTTTGTGATTTATAGCAATTTATTGCTGATGCTTAACCAATGAAAAATGTTTATGTTGACATTCGCTTGCAATTTTTTAGAGTTAAGAGATCTGATTATAAAATTATTTCAGCCGCATTAGCTTTCAAAACTTTTTAACCACTTGAGCTTTCTAAAATTTTCTGAAAAGTTGTCCTATAAAAGTGTATGGTGTTTTAATCATTTGACTTATGTTGAGGGTGTGATTTTAACGTACACTAATCTCTAGTCTGCTGTGCAAACCAATTTTCCCCTAGAAAAGACTGAATAGCTAGAAAACATTGATTTAGGTTTGAGTATGAAAAGTCTCTTTTAATAGTTAATTACTATAAAAATCTACATTGCTGATGTTATCCAGAATACACATTTTTTAAAAATTGAAATTGTTCTATGCTATTTTTCTTTGGCACAAACCAAGTGGTCGAGTGGTTAGCCTGTCTGACTGCGGAGCCATTGGCCACGGGTTCGAATCCTGCTCAGGTCATGGATGTTTCTTTCTCTATGTCCTTTCTCCTTTGTGTGAATGTGACCTGCCCTATAAACGGGTTGTGGTTGTGTGACGTGGGCGGCGCTGCTCCACGGCCGTGACTTCGCCACAGGTGCCCACTGGCTAACGAGAAAAGAGTAGCAGTTCTGGCATTCCTGTGGCCAATGGGACAATTCCCAAGTGCCTGCTATTTTTAAAAAAAAAAAAAAAAATGTTTTGTTTCTTTGAGAGGGATTTAAAAATATGTCTACATTAGCAAAAATACATACAAAAAGAAAAAGTTTAGTCCACTGAACTGCCATTGTAATGTATAATCAAGAGATACCTGTATTCATTATCACGTAACAGTATGTAATTAGATTTTTTATTCATTAGATTTTTACATTAAGAAAATGTAGCTTTTTGCTAATACATGATAGTTCGATTAAATGCATGTATGTACAATAATTTGAAATGCAATGTATCTACTCACTAGAACAAATTTGTTTTACCGTCAAAACAATAAAAGTGGATAAAATCTATAAAAAAAAATTACAAAAGTGTGTTTTTTATTACACCATTTATACAAATCTTGCATTGCTATCAGGAAAAGAGGAGGGAAAATGTGTATATATGTTGTAAAAAGAAATATGCAGTTTTTTTGCATTAATTATGTACATAGATTATGTAATTTTGTTCAAACTTTTAGACTTAAAAAAATGGTTTTTATTAAAATGTTTTAAATATTTTTAGGTAAAGAAATCATTTCATATGACATATTTCATTATGTTTCAAGTATTGAAATTCATCCATATATGGACGATGTATTCTTGTGTGGGACTCGCAACGCCATTTTTGGATATGATTTGAGAGTGAATTCTACTTTACCTGTTAGAACGTTTTTGTCTAAATGTGAAGAGGTGAAATTTTTAATTGTTTTCAGTTTTTTTCTTAGTGCCTTAACATATTTAATGTTTTTGTATAATGTTTGTTTGAAATATTATTTTTATAAAAATGAAACGGCTAGTAATTAAAATGAATTGTTTTTTAAAAATGGATATTTAAAATGTGTAGATCAAATAAAAAAGAGTTAGCATGTAAAATGTAATTCATCTTTTTTCTTTATCTTCCCTTTTCCTCAGAAGAATGAATTATCATTAAATCGAATTTTCTTATTAAATACCACCCTTCAAACAAAATAGTTTTATATATTTTTTCATATTACACCTCTTTTTATCACAGGCACACAGTGGCAAACTGCACTTAGTAAGTGCTTCATTTACAACCGTTACTCCTAACTGTATGTGAATTGCGCTTCTAGTAGATGTGCGATACTTTTGCTAAGGGTTTAACATACAATGTTTAGAACCACGTTTTCTCTTCTTATTGACATGTGAAGGTAAAATTAATAATATTAAAGGACTTTCTTGGCTATAAGCTTCTACTTGGTTAATAAACATATATATTATGCCTGGAGTCAAAATTAGATTTACTACAAGAATGTAATATATTTATAGGGTAGCATTGCATTTATGTATAACATTTAACCTTAAGAAATCAGTGTTAGGTATACTGGACAAATGTATACATGGTAGTGGGACTTTGTTATTACATAAAATATAACAGTGGAGCTTTCAAATTAGTCTCGAGTTTAAAAGCCACTGGTCATCTTAAAAATAATTTAATTTTTTTTTTATAGTTAAAACATAATTTTTATTTTAAAATTACTACTATGTAAAAAATTATGCTGTGCGTAAAATTACTATGTAAAAAAAAATTCACAATAAATAAAAAATTACTATTAATTGAAAATTGCATAATTAACAAAAAATAGTGGAACACTTATTGATGCATCCCCCCACCCCACTACACCCTTGCTTCTTACCATAAGTCTCTTGTTTTACCGCATGATTGAAGACACTTTTTTGTTAGTCATTTATTATTCCTTCTTAAAAATAGTCTAGTATGCATGCATTTAAAATGTCCTATTTGCAAACCAAACCATACCAATGTTTTTGTAATACGAGTATGTTGTCCTGATTTTTATTTTGGATAAATACTAAGTCTGAGATATATTTGGTATAGTGATTTTTATTCAGAAGTCAATCTAGGATATCTTGCCAGGTTCCTGTTTTATGTGTATTCAGTAAAACCTCGCTACAACAATATTTTGGATACAAAATAAATATATTATTGTAAAGGCAGAGCTCATTCTAGGCAGGGTAAACAGGGCACAGCACCCTGCTGCCCTTTTAGTCAAAAGAATCCACCCTGTTGCCCCTGAAGTAAATTAGTGCTCTGATGTAATAGACTCCATACCCTTTTTGCCCTTTCTTTCCTCAACCCTTCTTTATTTCTACCCAAACTCTACAATGGATTTATAAAACTTTTGTTATTTTCAACTCGCTTTATTTAGTTTGTCATTGCATAGATTTATATGGGAAAGGAAAAATAGCCATCACACCCCCTTGTTGCACTTGTCTTTGAAAGTTTGCAGTTACTTCCACTATCATTAAATCATAATTATTATTAATCATTTCAATTATTAAGTCATAACTACAGACACTTAAGAACATACATTTATTGTTTTATTAATATATGCATGCATTTTAAATAAATTACTAAGCTAATTAGCTCATTAACTCGATATAATTTATTAATAAAAATTAGTAATTAATATGATTGCTTTGCTACTTTTAGTAAAGTTAAAAAAAAATTTATTTTACTAATTGACAATGTTTTTTAAAAGAACGAGTAAAGCCCATAGAAAGAAATTATTGCCTTTTCAGAATAGTAATAATGCCCTTTTTTTAAACTTTTGCACCCTGCCCTTTTTTCTGTCTAGAATGTGTTCTGGTAAAGGGGAATATTGTTATATCGAGGGTCTATTTATTTTGGAGACACAATAAGATTTTTTTTAAAATTTTAATGTTATATATGTATTAACTATAAATGTATTTATATATTATGCAAAAACTTAATTTGCAGAGTATTAATTATAGTTCAATATTAAAAACAATTGAAATAAATTATTAAAATAAGATCGTAAACATACCTGAAAACCGTTTTTTTATTGAAAATAATCTGATATTTTTTATTGTTTATTTATTTTTTTGACTGTCAAGTCAACCAACAAAGTATGCATTGAGTCCAAAAAGCACGGAAATGATTTTCGTTTGTGAACCCCCACTCTACAGAAAAAATTCTCTTTCAGGTGTTATTGTGATGCTTGTGGTCATTTGTGACTCATGATAAGCTTTTAACATCAAGGAAATGAAATCAGATAGGAATGTTCGTTCTGTGACTTCTTGAGAGATAAGGGAGACGATTCTAAGAATGGAAGTTCTTGGGTGGTTAGCAGTGAGTCTTCTCAGAAAAGATGGAAAAATGGCAAAAGATGATAAAATAAGATTTTTTACATAATTTGAAAACCAATAATAAATGAAGAAAATAAAGTTGAAATTTGGGGGAAAAATCGTTTTACAGGGGTTTATTGCTTCAGAAAATATTGTATTATTGAGAGGAGCATGACATTATTTCATATGCAAGTTCGTCGGGACCACGAAACATTATCCGAATAAAGGGAGTTATTGTTGTATCGTAGTAGTGAGAGTTTACTGTGTATATATATAAGATATTTTTGTGGAACTTTATTATGTGATATTTTTGTAAGGGTTGAACATTAATGAACAAGTCATCTCTGAATAAATTATCAACAATTTTTTCAAATATGTTCTCTTCTTGAAAACATTCATTTGAATTAATGACCATAATTTGAAATATTTACTGCAATGCAGCTCATAAGAATTGGCATTTACAATTTATCTTAATTTTTTTATATTTTACTACATTTTAATAATATTTTAAGGTTTTAGATCTTGCATTTCTGGATGAGAATGAATTTGTTTGTAGTACCAGCATTGTAAGTCATGATTCTGCAGATCGAACAATTATGGTTTGGGATTTTTCATCTGGAGCTATAATGTCAAATCAAATTTATCTTGTAAGTTATTTATTAAGAATTTATGTACTTTTTGATTTTGTTATAATTAAATTTAATCTTTAAGGGAAAAAAATGTCCTGCATTGTATGATAATAACTCTTATCTTTTATTCCCCTCCCAAACTTTATGACTCTGGGCAAAATTCACAAGGAATTTATTTTTTTTTGGCTCTGCAATCTTTACTCTACTAAATAATAACTCTATTAAATAATAAAGAAAGATTGAATTTTTGCTTTAGAGAA
Source organism: Parasteatoda tepidariorum (assembly GCF_982258835.1). Taxonomy (NCBI): domain Eukaryota; kingdom Metazoa; phylum Arthropoda; class Arachnida; order Araneae; family Theridiidae; genus Parasteatoda; species Parasteatoda tepidariorum. The sequence continues at coordinate 66,068,251 of NC_141757.1, read as the reverse complement.
GCCACCAGTTTAAGTAAAGTTTAGAAAAATCTGGAACTAATACTCTAAGTATCAGTATATAATCTAAAATGTAATGGGCATGTAATAATGTTGAAGCATGTATAATTGTTTTGTGTCATAAATTGTTCACAATAAGATTTACATATGACCAATGGAGTAATTTCGTTTAATCTTAAATACTTTTTTATAATTTTGAAAAGCTGGCAATAATGTAAAGCCTTTTATTTAAATTCTAAAGCAAAATTTTTGTTAAAAATAATCTTATATTGATTTACTCACATTAATCATTGGAAATTATTGCCTAATAAGATTTAGAAATATTAGCAATATGAGTTGAAGAGCTAGCAAAAGAATTTATTAACATCAATGCATGAAAAAGTTGCATTTAAAATAAAAAAAAACATCCAATATTTTATCCCAAAACTATGTCAACATCGAAATGTTAAAAAGGTGGGGAGAACCAGACAGAGCAACCTAACATTGCAAATTACCAATTAAATTCTAAATAGCCCTTATACTTATTGGTGGTTAGTTTCATCATTTCATTAAAAAATATGCTTTATACGATCTAATAATAAATAAGACTCATTTACTTATTTTTATCATCATTGCTACTTTTGCAGCTAATTTTGTTATGCCTACCCAAAATTTCACTCGAAAAACATAATTGGCAACAGAAATAAATTTTTAGTTAGATATTTTAATACATAGTAGTTGAGGATTTCAATAATCATCTTACAGGTTTCTTGTATCATTTGCAAGTTGTCAAACATTTTCTTTAATTTCCTTTCGGCTGCATAGATAAGTATTCTTATAGCTATTGTTTCTTTCTTATTAAAAAATTAATGCATCATTACTTAGTATAAACAAAACTAAATTTAGTACAGTGGAGCATCGTTTATACGACGATCACTTATACGACGTTTACATTTATACGACGTTTTAGTGTGGTCCCAAATCATTCCTATTCATTTTAATGTAAAAATATATCGTTTATACGATGCACAGAATCGGTTATACGTCGATTTTTAGATTTTGTTCTTTATTTAATTTTTTATTTTTTCTTGTGTATTTTAAAAAAGGGCGGAATTTGCCAACATGAATGATACAGAAAAGGGTGTCAACAAGAATGCTTGGATGACGACCGTAATTTTTACTAGATGACTGAAAAAACTAGACAATGTTATGAAGAGGAAAAAACGAAAAATTTTGCTATTCATCGACCAATGTCCAGCGCACCCATCGATACTAATTATTTTGGAAAATGTAAAAGCTCTCTTTTTTCCTGCAAATTGCACAAGTGCGCTTCAGCCATTAGATTTGGCCGTGATTAGAAATTTAAAATTGCATCATAGAAAGCAGTAACTTCAACTCGCTATTCAAAGCATTGTAGAGAATAATAGCAAGAAAATATAATTGAAGGTAACATACATTCAAATGGCTCACTGCAATTTTTCTCTTTTGGTTATTTGTTTGTTTTGCTTTGTCTAATTTAGAAATTTATGTAAATCAACACGTTAAACATTAAAATTAACTGAAAACAGAGTTAGTTTCAGTTTTAGAAGTAAAAATCGATTATACGACGTTATCGTTTATACGACGTTTTTCGGTGGTCCCTTCGGCGTCATATAAACGATGCTCCACTGTATATGATTTTTAGCATTGAACTTTTTTCTTAAAATTTTTTAAATGTATTGTGTGTTTTTTGGAAAGTATTTGTTATACTATTTTTGCTAGAGTTGAAAAAAAAAAGATTTTCAAGTTTTGTACTGTTACTTTTGTATTATTTTTCCATCTCAAAATTATTATTTACAAATATTCTTTAAATTGAATTTTGAAATGTTTCTTTATAATATTTCATATTGTATTTAATTAATAATACACAAAGTTATAAACCTATTTCTTTTGTTCAAAATCATTCAGGAACGTTATACTTGTCCTACCCTGAAAGTTCATCCTCATGATTCTTGTTTTATTGCTCAAACAAATGGTGATTACATTGCTGCATTTTCAACCCAGAAACCTTATAAAATAAAGGACAAAAGATATATGGGACATAAGGTAATTATTATTTTTAATTTTTAAAGTTATAACAATGATTTAAATCATGTAAATTTTCTTTTTTTCTTAAATCTAATTTTTGTTATTTGGAAATGCTCTGTTTAAATGGTCTTCTCACTGCTTATTTATGTTTAACTCTAGCTATACTTTAGTTTCACCTGTCTTATAACCATCTCCATAAAACAAAAATCTCTTAAAAATCCAAAAGTAGAATACGATTCCTTAAAATCTTAAGAACGGTGAAGTTTAAACATTAAAGAATATGGTTGAGGGAGGCCTTGCACCAATGACACTCAGAAAAAGAGCATCTGGCCCATTGAAAGGTAAAGCATTTCACATAAACAGCGAGAAAGAGCTGTCTGCTATTTCCAAGGAATATTGAGCTGGTGGCATCAATTGTGGTCTTTTTTTATAAAAAACAATGAATCAGGAGTTGTATTCTCCAATGTGCGTTTAATGCTATCTTTTTGGTTGAGGATATTTCAGTAAATAATAATAATGTAGCTATGCAAGGTATCAACAGAGGCAGTCTTGGTGTTTCAACTGTAAATAATAGTAATATACATAAAGCCTTTGGTTATTCTTTTTAGAAATTGCAGTACTTCATTTAAAAAATATTGACTGGTTTGAAACTGAATATTTAACTAAGCATCAATAAATAATCAAAAAGTCTCAACATTAAATTTGCAAAGCTATGATTCTATGCATATTTTATCCTTCATCCTATGATGTGTAGCGACACAGAAGTAGTCAGAGAAAATTTATAATTGCTTAATTTGTTAAGCATTGTTGCCGTTAAAAAGATTTAATTTAAATTGAACAATATTCTTAAAGTTTTTTAAAAATTAAGTATTTTATTTATTTAAAACACATTGTTTTTTGTATGTGTTTTAAAAATGATTTATTTCTTAATAATTCATTAAAAAAATTTTTTTTAGTAATTAACTCATGCATCACATAGGGCATGTTTTCTTTTAAATTGCTTAAACTTCCATCATTAATTTTATTATTTAATTCCTACAATTCTTACTATCCTAGCCTAATTCATGTCAGTTACAAAAAAATATGGTGTGTAAATACACTTCTGTACATTTTTTTCTAAAACTTTATTTCGCCATAAGTTTAATTTTTTTGTGTGCATTTATTTAATTGAAGGTTTCTGGTTTTGGTGTTGAATGTGATATTAGTCCTGATGGAAAATACATAGCTACAGGAGATGCCAATGGAGATATTTATTTTTATAATTATTCAAACACGAATGTTATCAACAAATTGACTGCAAGATCTAATATAGCCACTAACAGATTGAAATGGCATCCTGCTTTAAATAGCACACTTGCATCAGCTACATGGGATGGACACATTCAAATATGGAAATGAAACTACCTAGTTCCAGTTGCAACATAAACAAAACACTGTTTTGTAAATTTGAGAATTCGCTTGCTGTGCAAAGTAATTTCTTTGTTATTGAATTAACAAAATGTACATTTTATTGTTACAAGTACAATAAAGTATTTTTAATGTTGAAAAAATAAGCTACGTTTTTAAGATATTTATACACTATCATAAATATATCATTTATAGTGAAGATATGCTTAGCATGGACTTGCCCATTGCTAGTAAATTTAAGTGCTTTAAAAGAACATATGTAATGTTTTTCTTTATTTAAATTTACATAATTATAAAATTATGTTTTTTTTCTTCCTAAAGCAGCACCGGAATATTTTAATTGTCGATTTAAGTAAAATAAATTTTAAAAATTTAAGTATTTTTGGTCAATGATTATTAACTCTTTGTAACTCAACAACTCTGATTTAAGAAATATTTACGCGGATGTTAGAATACATCATATTGAGCGTGTAAAAAATAATGAAAAAATTAAGACCTTAAAATTTAAAATTTATTGATAAAAAACGTTTGTTGAACATCTCCAATATCGTGAAAAATAGCACAAAAATTCCAATATATTTAAAACTTCATGTGAAAAATTTACCTGACCTGAATTTAGTTCGATAGACTTTACCTGAATTTAGTTCGATTTTATAGGTAAATTCAGCTCATTATAGGATTGAATTTTCATGTATGTTGCAGATATGTAACGCGGTGATACAAAGGGTTAAGCACTAATTATGCTTGTCCTTAACATTCAACTTCCAAGTTTCCAACTTGTTTTTAAAATTTTGTGTTGCATATGCAAGTTAGGAATATTTTACTTAAATTGAAACTGGGAAAAGAGATGATTTTGAATATTTCTCTATGGATAAGCTTTAAACATCAATAAAAAAAATATTTCTAAGCTTAAAAGGTGAATTTTCTGCCCATACCCAGCATTTCAGAAAGATCAAAAAATTTAATTATACAAAATAACCAGTTTCGATTGAACATAAACTATCTAATCTTAACATTCATGTAAATCATACTCAATACTAACGGTGCAGTTATTAAATATTTAATTTTAATCTTGTTTTAAATTGATATTTAATTAGGGTAGAAGTGTTTGTTGGGTTAATTGTAAAAAAGCCAATATCAATCATTTTGAAACTGTTGATTCTTGTGTTTTAAGATGCTGTGACTTCTTGGCATAAAGGCCCTGAAACATTATTTGTAAATTTTTCATGCTAGTTTTGTTTATAGACGACCTTGAAAAAGTCCTGATTTAAAAAGGTATTACTAATTAGAAATGTAAAGGAAAATCTACTTCCTTAAACTTTTGCACTCTGAATGATCTGCAAGTGCAATTAGTATTTCTTACATAAGCTCTCTGTTAAATCTCTGTTTAAATCAAACTGAAAATATGAAGCCCATTAATACTTAGATTGCACTTTTTTAATTTTATTTTCCAGTAACAAATGTTTTTGTTATATTTTTCTCAAGAAGTGTTACATAGAATAATTTTCAGTTTACACAATTTAATGTATGAACTGTCAAAAATGATAAAGAATAAGCTTTATTTATATATAATATTTACAATGGAAATTTCTTCAAACAGAACACAGCAATCTGATTAACAGTTAGGATAATTTGATATCACATGATTTAGCACTGAAATACAGAGACGATTCCATATTACACAGATCTAAGCAACTTTACACTTTCTCATCGCACACTGATTTTTTTTTTAAAAAAAAATCATTCATTCACAAGATTGAAAAAGTTATTTAAAAAAAAAAAAATTATCCCAAGTCAAAAAGTTTCTAAAGAGATCATCATATTTTAAGCTAGATCTTTATCAATGTGTATATATTTTTTCGTGTATCTGTTAAAAATGTAAAAGACACATTTTTGCCTCACTTATGATAGAAAAATTATATAGAACAAATTTTTTTGAAAGATCCAGTGGAAACCTGGTTATCCTTCAAGCACATGACAAACCTTTACGCTAAAGTGAGAGTTTCTAAGAATTTTAAAATAACAGGGAAGAGTTCATTTCATATTAGAGGAAATATAAGAAAAATAAAGGTTTTGTGACAAAGATAATGCTGCAATTTTTTTTTTTTTGTTTGTTTATAAAATAAACCAAAGAATCTGTTTTTATAAGCTGTTTATAAAATAAACAGAAATCATAACTCCTGATTGAAGAAGAATTATTTGTTACCATTAACTATTCTCATGCTTAGATCAAAAATGACAATCCATAAAAATTGTTTAATTTGTTAGTATTTCTTGATTTTTAAAGCATGTGTTTTGCATACCTTGTAGTTTACATTTTTTATAAGCACATCTACATTTCATTTTGTGTTTGTTTTCATTGTAAAACTCAAATTTGATCTTATTTAAACTAATTCTCTTCAGGAGAAACGTTTTCAAATTATTGGCAAAATAGCCTAAATATTGGCCAAATTAATGGAGAAGACAGACTATCAGCTTGAGTGAGTCATAAAAAAAGCAGCCAGTGTTATCAAAAATTATTTTAATCGTGTATGATGCACATTTCCTGCAACATTTCTGCAAAAATACTTTCTTGAGACGCTAATTTATATATAAACTGTATTCAGATAACCAGGTTTCTACTGTTCTTAAATTTTGTGTTATTGTGTACTCCAGTAAAAAAAGTGAAAGATGGAAATTAATTAAATATGAAATTTGGAGAAGTAAGTTGGCTCATTAATTATTTCATTATTTAAATACTAAATTTGTGAAGAAAAAAAAAGCTAAATATTTGCTTAACATCAATGTAATTGATGGTGTTTATTATCAACACCATTAAATCAGTATTTAGAAGCCTATAATTAAGCTTTTTCTTAAAGGAAAGTAATTGTTTAGCTTTCTGGAATCTACACACAAAAAAAGATTGTCACTAACTAAAAGTATAATATACACAAATCTGGAAATGAATCCTATGATTCTTGACAGTGAACAAATGAATTTTTGGCAACAACCAATTTTAATGCATAGGTAAATATAGGCAATTTTATTGCTTTAACTCTCATTGATGCATCTGCACTTATCACAAATCTCTGATTAGTGAGAACAAATAAATTTTTCCTCCATTTGATAAGGGTAATTTACATAATAATTGAAATAGGACGTTACAGTCATATTTCAATTAACATAAATTACAAGATTAACTAAGTGAAATTAAAAAAATTAACAATTTTCCAACTATTAATATATAAATTAAAACAAAATATGTTAATAAAATATGGCAATTCCTTTGTGCTCTTTTCTTCTTGATTATTAATTACTTATTGTTATTATTAAAATTAGAAAATTATCTCTTTTTTTTTGGTATGATATTATAACTTAATTTACACCTTCTTCAAACAGTAAATATAACCAATATTTTTACTTTTTAACATAGCAGCATATGGAAGACAACATTAATGAGAGTGAGTCTATCATGTATAAATTGTTAAATTTTTTATGCACAGATTAACAAATAAAAAGAGAAATATATAGTGAATATCAATTGGAATGTTTTTTTTCTCCCGAATATAATTTAAAATATTAATACTAATTTTTATTATCAAAAAAATCTGCAATTTAAAAAGCAAAATTCATTACATTTTTAAAACAGAGACCAGAGACAATTTTCCACTTAAATAAGTTCAGATTTTTAAATATAATAAATAATAAGAGAATAAAAAGTTAACTTGTAAAACTATATAGATAGCTTGGTTGTGTAAGACGACAACTAGTTTAGAATTAGAAAGGATTTCTACAAATCAGCATTGTAATAAAACGAATGCTGAAAATAAAACATTATATTTATAAAAAAAGTAGTACTTTAAGTAAACAATAAATACAATACTGTAAGTGTGTGTATATATATATGTCAACACAATTAGTGTTAAGCTCAAATAAAATTTAAAGTACAACTTTTTCTTAAAATATTTCTAAAATAAAAGAAAAACACACAAAAAATTAGAAATTAAATGCAATAAATGTATCCAAACAGAAGCACTAAACTAGAGAATTTAAATAATAAAATTCACTTTAAAATTTAGTCTATTTAATGAATTTTAAGTAAAGGCAAAGGGGTAATGTCAAAAACACTCTTCAGAAGTTTTTTGGAAATTTTTTCCAAAAATCTTAAAAATGCTACATAAAATATAGGTTCTACTTAAACTCTATAAACTAAGATAGGCACTGCATTCAGTTAATAAAGTTACAAAAAACAGGAAAAAAAAGACATTTAGTAAATGATAAGTAACTTTGAAGAAAAATCTGCAGAATATTAAAGCTGCGTGTTATATCTAATGATAAAATAAATTTTTTTTTATTCTCTCGGTAATTAAATGTTTTAAAATTTAGATAGTTTTGTGCTTATGAAAATATGAGTCTAGCTTAAATCTAATATTAGTTTTATTATACAGACATATTTTTCTTTACTCGTTATCAAAAAGATGTCCAAGTTAGTTAATAAAGTTGTAATTGCTTTTACTTCCCTTAAATCTTTGAATATTGAAACTGTTATGATCAAAACTAGTTTAAAAACTATTAATTACAGCATAAGTAGTTTAAAATTTAAAAAAAGATTATTAAAGTAGATGCTTTTTAAAGTAATATTTTTATAGAATTCCAAAATACCTAACAATTATGACAGTTTTTAAAATGAAAAAAGAAAAAAAAAACTTATGAAGTTTAATTATTTTTTTTAGATTAATGAAAAACAATAAGCATTGAAGTTTTTGAACTAAACAAAAAAGAAGTAAATTTGTGTTTAAACTTCTTTGTACTCATGATTATAGATTTATATTTTGGATAAGCTCTTTTTCTTCATCAAAAACTCTACTGAGACAAAATAGACAACTTTGCCAGTAAATAGTGGTTTCAAAAAGCATTTAGCACTTACAGAAAGGAAAAAAAAAAAAAAAAAACTTGAAAATTTATCAACATTCCTATTTTTTAAAAATAAATACTACATAGTTCAAATTTGACAAAAGAAAAAACTTAACGCACTATCATTTTATTTACAAATAAATAATTTAATAAAATATCCAAGAAAATAAAAATATAAAATTGGCATTTGCTCAAATGTATTTTTTGTACAATTTTAAAATGCACTTAATTTTTTTTTTAGTGCAAGTGCTTGATAAACTATATTACTTCACTGGTATGTTTTAATTTTTTTCCCTCAAGGCTTTTCTAACCTTAAAGATACAACTTAATGAGAAATGCATCCTCTAGATATTGCCAATGACTAGTGTGTGAGAATTCTGATGACTTAAAGCTGGTTTTTAAAAGAAAAAACAATTCAACGATGCATCATCTGTAATCTGATCAATTAAAGAAACAGCTTAATTACATTATTAACACTTTTTTAAGAACAAATTATTATGAATTAGAAAATAAATACTAAATTATATTGTAGTCTCTGTACTAGTAGCAGAACCATTTCTAATCCTGGAACAATATGAATCAATACTAGAAGATGATTCACTTCTATCACGCAAGTGCACTTGTGCTATATGATTAGTGTTTTGCGAATCCACAACACAAGGAGGCCAATAAGTTTGAGTAGTTTTATCACGATAGTCCAGAGAATGCCGTCGATACCAGCAAACCCTGCAATGTTCTTGTTTGTCAAGCCTCTCTTTGGTTCGTTCTTCTAGAACTTTGGCCATTATAGCAGCAGACACATAATCTGGGAGATTTTGAGAATCTTCAGAATCATTGTCCAAGGCACGAGATACATTGTTCACAGAATAAACCATTGCAGTAGGAGGGAAAGTAGGAATAGGAACTCTAATTGTACGTAATTCAGGGCTACTGCGACTGTTATGAAGGTCTTTTGAGGGCCTGTGACTGAAATGTAGTTTAACTTTATCTTGAAGATCAGATGGAAACTACAAGAAAGAAAGGAAACAAAAAAAAAAAACATTTTAATGAACATCATTATTAGAAATTCAAACAAGAATAATTTTTAGAACAATTCAAAGTTTCTTACAGAGCTTAGTTTTTGGGAAATGAAATTTGAAGGTTTGCACTGAAGAAGTTGAATGGCTATACTACAATCATTTCTATACTGGTCCTAGATATTGATATGAATGCTTGAAATACATTTTAAAATATATAAACATTTTTATGAATATATATATATAACAATGAGCCTTACATTTTGCTCTTCTAAGTCATTGATAGATAGTCGAGCTTCTACAAGACGATTTGTAAGGTCAGCAACATCTTTTGTCAAGGCTGTTTTTTCAGTTTCAAATTTATCGACCTTACAAAAAAATGAATATAACAATTTTATTCTATGCTTATAACATTTTTAATTATTTAAATAAGATAATGCTCTTATATTATACTTTAGATGGATAACGTAAGTAATTTTTTTAAAATTGTCAATGTTAATTTTGTTTAACTAAAGTACTTATTTTTAAATCAAATATAAAGGGTTGAGGCTAAGGTAGGATATAATATCATCACTTAATATTTTTAGTCAAAATTTTAAAATGAAAGCCAGTTTTTTTCCTACCAAATCTTAGACCTCGTGGCAGAATCACGGCGACATTGTCGCAGAACGTTACAGAGTTCTTGCAGAAAGATATTCGTTTTGAAAAGTAAAAAAATTAACTTTTTTTCTGCAGAAATTAGCACATAATATTTAAACATTTCAATAATCACTTTTTGACGCGCTCAATTTATGGCGATAGTATCGTAAACTGATGTAATGTTTTGATTGTATTTTCGGCAATTAACTGATATTGATTTGCACGTGGTTTTTAAATATTTCTATATATTTCAAATAATATGGAAAATTCGAATCGTGCATTTGAGTATTTACATTTTAAAGCAATAATTCTATCAAATTTTCGGCAGTTATTGATAATTGATTTGTCCACAGTTTTTAAATCTGATATTTTTAATACATTATTATTTATTACAACCTAACCTCAAAACGAAACTCTCATTTGAGGAGTCCGATTCACGTGATTTTGCAGTCAATCTCTTTTTTCGACAATTACTACAATGGATTTCATGATTTTTAATTATTTTTTTTTTATTGTGACTATTATTTACAAAATGCGAAGAAGAAAATAATTTGTGCTTTCCCCTCCCCAACAAAATGCGAGAATATCACCCGTAATATTAAAATAAAAAATTTATAAATAGTTTTTTTCCATTTTTTTTCTTCCCTTTTGTGAACGCAGCTCTTTTGTTATTTTAAATTAGTATGATACATGTTTGTTATTATTAAAAGTATCTTGCAGAAAGACATTAGTTCTAGAGAGTTCTGTCGCAGACAGCTCGAAAAAATTCTGCCACTGAGATCTTAGAATTAAAAATGAAAAAAATCGTTTTTATTTTTTATAAGACAAAAATCTTTTCTGTAGACAGAAGAGTGGCACCCTTGGACATTTAATAATCAATGGTAAAATTAATGATAATATAAGAAATGGAATAATATATTAGGTTGCTAATGAAGTGGAATTTAAAGATTCTTGACAAATGTCAATAATTTGATATTCTTAATGGGATGAAAAGATATAAATAAAAAAAGAAAAATTGACTAAAGAAGTTTATAATAATTAATTATAAGAAGTAATTAAGCATTAAAAATAGTTATAAAAAATTACAACATGCATGATTTCTAGAAATAAACTGTAATAATAAAAAGACTCACAAGTTTTAATAGTTTGTCTTCTAATCCTTGATTCACTTTTTGTAATTTCTTATGACTGTCATATAATCTAGTTATAAAAGAAGGTGAGTTATTACAATAATAAAAAACACAAGACATGTAATAAAATTAGTTAATTTAATTAGTTTTTCCACCTTTCATAATAAACAATCATTTGATTAAACATTCCTTTGTTTTAATTATTCTGTTAAGAAATTATACACTATTTTTATATCAGGAAATAGTGAGTATCAAAATTTTTGAAAAAGTACATTAAAAATAAACTTTATATTTTATTGAAGATTTCTATAAGCAATGCAACACAAACATTCTGCTAAAACAGAATATTGAAATCATAAGGATTTTTCTTTAGTTTGTCCTAGACTTTAGAGCCTGCAACTCAGCAGGGTGAATAAAAGAGATAACTGATTTTTCACAATCGCTTCATTTGAAGGGTTATTTTAAAGTAAAGTTAAATTAACGTGAAATGTTTTATTAGATGACATTCTAATTTAGATATTAGAACAATAACCCAACAGTTTATAGACAATTATTCATTTTACTAGTAAATAGACAATTTTTGATAAATTAGAGTTGTTAGTTTAAATGATAATATATTTTTAAAATTGTATCAATAAATATTACTTTGAAATAAAATAAGTTTACAATGCCTTTATCATATATTAACATTTATAATTCTTGTAGGATTAGCTGATAAAGAATAATTTAAACAAAGTTCTAGCAACAGTTTTGTATATTTATTTTTTTAATATTTTTTTTAAGGTATGTGTATCGGTCGACAAATAAGTATAAATTATATCGTTTAAGGGAAAAAAGAGGCCATAATTGTTGGCAAACAGTTTTTAAATATTTTATTAGTCACTTTCTATAAGTGTTTGTTAATATAAGTGTGGGTATATTTTAAATCATTTTTCAATATGATAAGGCTCCACAGAAAAGAATGGTATCCTAAAAATGCTATGTTGTAACGGGGCAAAAAATAGTGTTACTCGACATTTAATTTATATAATACAATATTCTTTTTAAGTTACAAATAAAAAAATTCTGATAACATTAATTAAATTTTAACAAAAAACTATTACACAGTCGCAATAATAATAATCACCTCTCGAATTTGTCTTTCCATATCAGCAATTCCTGTTGTAGATGTTCCCATTCTCCATTTGGATACTGCTCAGCATGATTTAAAACATTATTTTCCATTTTCAAAATATGATATTCTCTTTCTACTAATTGTCTTTTTAAAGATTCTATTTCTTGGTGCAGGTGCAATCTAAATATAAATTACAAAACTAAATAAGCTTTTATGTAATAAATACTGAAAAATCGAGCTTGATTTAAACATTTCATAACTAAACAGTTTTCTGTGTTTTTTATTTGCAGTCTAGTTTTTCCACAATTTTGTTTGTTTCTTATCACTAGACTTTAGCCTTCCTTTAAAACTGGCAATGAAAAATGGTCAATAAATCCTCGGCGCCAGTTAAAAATTCTAGTTGGGGCCTAAAGTTTTTTTTCTCTAAATATAACATTTCAGAAATCTCCCTCTCTTAATAAACTTGAATGATTTTATCCCTTGTACTAAGTTCTGTAATTGGATGTTAACTATAATTAATAGCATTCGTTTTTTAAATTATCCTATTTAATTTTTGATATTATGAATTTAAAAATAAGAATTGTTTTTTACATAATTTAAAAAAGTAAAAAGTTGTTATGCTATTTTCCATTTCATACCACAAAACTGTGTGCCAATCACTTAAACTGAGAGTGATGTAAATAAATAAAAAATCATTATGATGTCACAATCATGGAACTTGAATTTACCAGAAGCTTAATCTCCTGGAAGAGCTCTTAAGGTATAATCCAACTAATATACTGTTTACCTCTTAGTATCTGATACAACTATGAATGTTTTAGACATAATATTGGAGAATTCAAAATCAATTACCTTACTTTTATCATCCTTACCTCAATGATCTAGCCTAACATTTAAATCATGTGAATGATGTGGAGCTTTTAAATTATAACTTACCGTTAGCTGAATGTGAAATAATTTGCTACTTAATAAACACATTTCAATAATACCAATTTAGTTTCAAGCTTATTTAAATACAAATGCGTTTAAAATATATTGGTTTATAAACATAAATAACGAAGAAAGACTTGCCCCGCCAAGAGTAATTTAGAATAATTGATTTTTTTTCCATGTTTCTTGATTTAATTTTATTGATAATTCATTTGATATCTAATTAACAAATAAGGTCTTTGTCTTTACGGAAAGTATGAGCTTAAATAAAAAATACAATAATTGTATTTTTTGCGTGAAAAATTTGCAATAATTATATCAACTGTTCTAGTGGGAAATATCAAGTATAGTAGAACATCAAAAAACCAAACTGCTCGGGGATTCGGAAAGCCCTGATTTTGGATTTCAGGTTCATTTATAAATAAACCTCTACCTCTTCAAAGGCTGATCAACGTGGTCAGTCACCCGCTCACTCACCTCAGCCAATGATGCTTGACTTTAATGATCTACTAGGAATTGTGTTTTACGACCAGTCCACTAAATGACAATGATTACTTACAGATTAAGAACACTATTTAGCTTATAATGTAAATTTAACTATAATAATACCCATTTTTAGTAAAGGGAATTGAATAGAAGTAATTTATGTTTTTTTTTTTTGTATTTTCTTAAATATATATGCACTATTTGGAAGAAGTGACGGGACACAACACTATAACAACATAAACCTATATTTATTAAAATTAATAGGAGGTAGGTCCTCCTTTGGCTGCAGTCACAGTTGCAACCCTTCTGCTTTCCACTAAATTAGCCATAGTGGCAAGAGGAATTTCCTTCCGAATGTTTAACAGGAAGTTCCATAGTTCATGCTTGCTTTTGGGGAGTGGGGTGCAGGCCCTCAACTGACGGTTCAATTCGTCCCAAAGATGTTCAATTGGGTTAAGATCAGGGCTCAGCACCGGCCACTCCATGCGTTTAACGTTGTTGTTCACATACCAATCAAGAGTCCTCCCTTGCAACATCGGATCTTGCGTTGTCGTCTTGATATAAGCAATCATTCATACCATACGTTGCCCACAAGGTAGGAAGAACATGATTGTCGAGAATATCACAGTACCCATCATACCATCAACCTTCACCAGTGGGCCAGCGCCATACCAGGAGAAACAGGCCCATACCATCAATCCTCTTCCACCAAAATTTACAGTTGTCCCGTCACTTTCTTCCAGATAGTGTATATAGATATATTGCACATTTTTAGCTAAAATGACAAATGATATACTTACGTATCACCTCCAACTTTCACATCACATATACTAGGCCATGTCCTAAAAAAAATAAAAATAAATAAATCTTTCACTAAATCTCGTAAATAAATCAAGAAAATTGGCACTGTTTGATGATAACATAAAATTCTGCAGTATTTTTCTTATTACACATTTTTTCCTATCGAATAGTATGAAATTAAATACCTTCAAAGGCTAGAGTTTCCAAACGAATATGGCTAATTCAAATAATTAGGGATTTTATTAATTTAGATCAAGTTGATTTAGCAGCTATCAATGGATTTTTCCTCATACTACATTGATGATTTCCCATAGCTGTTGTTGTGTTGGATTAGGCACAGCTTTATCTAGCAATGAAAATATTAAAAAGCTCAGCGGAATCGGTCTATTCTGTCTCTTATTCAGGGCTTTTAAAAGGGAATGGGCTGCAAGAAAATCTTAAACGTAATCAAATGTCATCCAAAAGGAAAAATTTAAACACTATCTTGATTTGTTTTAACAGTTAATGCTTTACAGATTACAGGAAATTTTTGGGATTTTCTTAATGAGTATGTTTCTAAGAATGCCACACACACACATATATATCCATTAACTTTAGAAAATAATCTTTTAATTGGTATTTTGACTTTTTATGGCTTTTCAGGAAAGAATGATTTCTATGTCTTAAAATCAGTAAGAGAATTTATCTATCAATTAAATTATTTTTTTATCTGTCAATTAAAATAGAAAGACACATATGACATATTCTATATTATATGCATTTAAAAAAATATCAGCAATAAAGTTTTGAAAAGCTAGAATTAACATTCAGAAGATTAAACACAATTGTTTAACTGAAACTCGTTATTTTTTTTCTTCTCCAAAACTAATCTAGCTATATTTTCTATAATATCTAATAGACAAACACTATTCAGTAGAATTATTATTATTATTTTTTTTAGATATTTCTAAAAGGTAAAATATGTACTTTCATTTTGGTAAAAGAAACCTATAGGGGAAAGAATTTTATCTATTCTAATATTATAGAAATAAAATAGGCTATAATAGTTTAACTGTTTGTGACAAATGTATTGTCAGTATTTATTTGTTGTTAGTTAGGAAAGCAATATTGTCTTTACAGTATTGCTTTGATTTAAGGCTTCATAATTTTCATATTCAATAGGCTAATTAAATTTCTCAAAAGTAGATAATAGTTATGGAAAAGAAAATTCTATTCAGTCTATTCTTAGTTTAGAAAAATGCAAAACACCAACAAATCTACATTTTAAGTATTATATGAATATAGAAGAATATACATCATTAAAAAATCATCAATTCTGAAAGTTTAAAACCTAATTTTCTAAAATGATCATAGCGTTGACATAAGGGCTATAATGAAATGACATAGATGAAATTTTCCTTAACTTAAGAAAATAAATTTAATTACCTCACACTAGTAAGACATTTTTTGCACAAACAGCCACATTCCTACAAAAAAGGAGAAATAATTTAAATTTATGAAGAAAAAAAGGATATTTTTCTAGCATGTAGAAGCAAATTATTAGGAATTACAAAAACAAATATGGGATTTAACAGTAATACAAAAAGAAGAGGTTTACATATTATAATAACCATGAATAATTTTTACAAGTTGAGACTTAAGTAAATATAATACAGTCGGACCTCTATTTAACGAAGACAGCTTCAGAATTAATTTAAAAAAATCATTAATCAGTATATCATCATTAATTTTGTTGTTCTCTCTTAGATGTACCAAAATTTTTTTTTAAGTTCTTCTAAAGGAATATCACCCTTGTCCTCCATACTTTCCAAATTCTCCGCAGTGACTAAGAAGAATCCAGCTTTAGCAAAACTGTTACGAAAAGTACGACCTGTAACTTCATAGTTCTATGCTTTAGAAATTTCTGTTATGCTTTCTCGTAAAATGATTTTTGGCATGGATTCCTGTATAAAATGCAAACGAAAAGGGAAAGGGATTTTACTGCTTTCTCTAAAATGACTGTCAAAATCAATTCAAGGTCATTTCCCACATATAAAATATGTTAACAAGTTTAATATGTTTTGAAATATTCTGGGAAATAGGGAAAGTGGATCTCAAAGAAAAGTTCATTTAATAAAAAGTTTAGTTCACAATTTCGAAATATTTTACGAAGAAATGTCCAAAATGTTCTTGGTTCCTCGAAAAAAATCGATAAATAGAGAAGTTCACAAAATGGAAGTCTGTTAAATAGAAGTCCAATTGTATTATTAAATTACAATATCAATTCATATATTATTTCAAACTCCTCATAACATCTTTTCTTTCTTGAGATGATGAACAAATAAAATTTATTTGGCACTTAATTTTTTAAACAAAGGCCAAAAACTGTTCTGAAGCAGTTAAAAGAATTAGTGCACAAATGTCACAAATAATTTACAATATGTTAACTACAGCTATAACAACCAAAAATATTGATTTAGAATATTTTTTCTTAAAGCTATGTTGTAAGTTTGTGAATATAATAGAAACATCGGACCAGGCGGGTTCCAAAAAATATTTTGTGTTATATTTATTAAAAGAAGTTTTTCCTCCTGAAGATTTTATTTTTTTATTAAACGAAACGTCTACAGTTAAAAAACATAATAGTTTCTTTTAAGGATACTATTTGCATTCAGAAACATAGACAGAAGAACAAGCAGATAAAAAAAACTATAGCGTAAACCGGGGCGAGTCTACCCATTTTTTCAGTTTGTCAACTTTCAAGTGGTCAAACTTTTGTAAATATTAAAGAAAAAAGGCTTTTAATAGGTGTTTCGGAATCGCTATTTATCCCTCTTTAAAGCTGTGAAATCGATTTTAGAAAATATTAACAGTTACGCTGTTACTGAATATTTTTATAGAACTGCTGACAAATCTCTCGTATGGGGCGAGTCTACCCATTCTACTAAAATGAATGTTAACATTGTAAATAATCAAATTTTACTATTAAATTGTTATTTTAGTTACTATATAGGATATTTATGAAGTAAAATTCATAACTTTATTATATATTCCATTTTTTTATTCATAAAATAACACAAATTGAGTATTTGATCGATTATCACATTTTGTTTTTATAATCATTAACATTATAAAATAACATTTTTTTCTCATTATTGTTGTAATAAAATTAAAATTAATATAAATTTACAATTAAATAATTAATAAATAATAATAATTAAAGATTATTAACAAAATCATGGCATTTTTTGTAACATTTAAATCCATTTGTTTTGCGAATATAATTTTGAACCATCTGTAATAATAAATAATAATTTATTTAACTTGCATTAAATAAAAAAAGTTAATTTTGTAATATAAAAATTAAAAAAATAGGTAAAATAAACATATTTTATATTTACATTTATATTTAACCTATAAATTTTCTTATTAATGATAAATTTATCAATGCAGAATTAAAATAATATACTCAAATTCATTTAAAATGACTTAATTTTAATATAAACAAAGCTCTAAATTATATTATTATGCTTAATTAAAACTAAATACGAATAGGTAGACTCGCCCCGCGAATTCTGGCTTTTTGTTTACAACAGCAAAACTTACAACATTCTTTTTTTTTTTTTTCATATAAAATGTAATGTAATGTAATATAATGTAATCTTAGTCTTAGATAAGTTTATCACTTAACCAAAGTGAAAATAGTAATAATAATAATATACTTATGGAGCACCAACTAAAGGTTTGCTGATTTTCAATACAAATCTCTCAAAAGACGGTTGAACAGGTCGGTTAAAAAGACACCAAATAAATAAAAACGGATCAAACTACTACAGCGCCATCTTCCTTAGAGTCTGAACTAAGTCCTCCGTCGGTAATAAAAATTTTATTTGCAATTTAAAATAGTGAAAATTAAATAAAACTAAAATGGGTAGACTCGGTCTACGGTAAATTTAACTTTTTTCTTTTTTTGATCTATCTAACAAAAATCAGATAAATCAGTTGAAGTTTACGACCAAAAAATTCATTAGTACCAAATTTAGAAAGAATAAATTTTAGATTATGCTTAATAAATACAATTTTGCTCTTGTCTGTTTTAAGTCTCTGTGTTATACTGTTTAATATCTCAAATCTTTAGAATATGTTCTTTAAAATTATTGTCAGAAAAATGGTTATGTTGTGAATATAAACGGCTAATAAATGAATACTAATTTTTAAAACTCTATTCTTAAATACAGTAAAAATCTTTAACACTTAGAGGCAGACTTTAAATGTAACACATTCAATCAATTGAAAATGTAATCAACCCGAAAAAAATACAGTTAACTACAAATGATTATATTTAAATATAAAACAAATACTATACAGGAAGTAATAATCATAATAAAAGAAATAATCTTACTGGACATGCAAATTTCTCATTCATTGTAGAATAAAATGGGTACCTAAAAAATAATAATAAAAATATAAAGCACTATTAAAAATACTTTATTTTTTTTTTTATAAATTTGAAATAAGATTAAGGGTTTTTTTTAAAAAAAATTTCTGTTTCCAACATGTTTCATTTGTTAAAACTTTACTTAGCAATTCACAATGAAAGAAATTTTGATATTATCTTATATCAAAAATTGCTTAAATACTGTCTTCTTTAATTTTATAAATCATTTTTTATGTGTATTTTATTTTAAATTACAGCAAAAAAGGCAAGTTAAAAAATAAACTAATAAAATTATTTATAATCTTTGAATAGTTGTTATAATTCATAGCATTACTATCTATTATTTTTGAATATATGGGTACTTTTCTTTTAGAATTCTGTTTTCAATACTCTTCATTTGATAAAAACGTATTTAGTGATTCAGACTGAAAGAAATTTTGATATTATCTTGCATACAAAATTGCTTAAATATCATTTTCTTTAACTTAAAAAAAATATATATATACTTTTTTTTCCAATATATGAACTTTATTTTAAAATAATGCAATAAAAAGTGAGTTAATAAAATAAATAAATAAAATTGTTTATAATCTTTGAATAATAGGTATTTTTGCAAGTTTTTCAGAATTTCTACTATTTTACAAATTGCATATATTTAAAAAAATTTTTTTTAATAATTAAAAAATAAAGGTAACAAAATTTGCACCATGTACTAACATAAAACTTCTTTAATATAAATTTATTAAATATTGATTAGAATAGATTTTAGAAAATTATTAAAAACAAAATATTTAAAATTAGTAGTAAAAATGCCAAACCTTGAAAGAGCAAAGTAAGTGACTGAATAACATTTTTAAATTGGAATAATTGAAAATACACTTTAGAGACTCACATTTAAAATTTAATAAGCAATGTAGCAGCTGAACACATAAACGAAGAGTATAATCATCAGCTGTCCGAGAAAATTTAAATTATCAAATAGCTAAAGTATAATTATAAAAATTTTAGATTAACAAAATTAAAGACACAGAAAATAAAATAACTCTTCGGTTATTATTTAAATTTACTGAATGATCGCTATCAAAAACATATAATTTTATAGGATCTTAAACACGTTAAGATATAAAATTTCAATAACATTTTATTACCAGCTATAAATGTAGGGTGATAAAAGTTAATTCAGACAATGTAAAAAAAAATTGGAGAAAGATTCTTTTTTTAAATAGAAGCGTAGCACCATCGGATTTGTTGAAGTCTTAAGCTACTTTTATTTGACACACATAAATAAAACAAAAGCACCATGTTACAAAACACAAATGTTTCTAAGGATTATCACACGTATACATAAACAACATTTGTACAGCTACGACATACATCTGTCAACAGCAAAACAAAAAATATGTGTAGAATATAAATTTTCGTCTTGAATTAGAAATTGATTCCGTTCAACTGATTTTATCAGTTGAAAAGTATTTCATTGAAAATCCTAAGCTACTGTGTTCGTTATTGCTTGAAAACAAACTTTTTGCATTTTTCGCCCTGTTGCCTAAATCAGATTTGTTAATTTAATTACTTAAAAAAGTATTACAGTATAAAGCTTTAATCTCAGCACAAAATACATCTAGCACTTTAAAAATAAGTAAAATCAAGATTGTTTCACATCTAAGGGAGAAAAATTAGATGAGAAATATTAATTTAAATTAAATTATTTCACTGTACTAAACTAAAATAAGTATATCTGGCATTCACTTTACTTGTGTCTTCTGAAAATTGTAAATAAACAACCGGCTTTTATTGGGAAAATATTTATGAGATAAATAATATAGTTCTTTGAACTGTTTCAATTCCAGTGCTTAATGTTATCATTTTTTCAAGCATTTTTCTGTATTGCTTTTGGAGTTATACTTTTAATTTTTAAAGAAAACTTCTTTAAGTTTAGTTCTGTTGTATTTTATAAAAGTACGAACTCTTTACTTTTTGTATTGTCTTCTGTGACGTTTGTTGCTTTTTCAATAATTGTTTCGAATATTTTGTATTATTGATTTCAAAAAGTGAGGCAAATAATTTACTAAGAAATAATATGTCAATGATCTCTTTCTAATAAATCAACTTAATAGTATCCTAATTAGAAAGTATATCTCAACAAACTGTTCAAAACTTAATCTTTTTAGAAAAAGGAATTATCTCCGTTATCTGTACACATTGAATGAAAGGTCTTGAAATAGTAGAATATCTCAAGAAATGCATCTTGAAACGTAAAAGTAAAAAATTTTGCTAGGTCCCTTTTTTTTTTTTTTTTTTCTTTAGTTTCATGCGGGCATCTGCCTGGAAGCTGCCAAGACTTGGCAATTATTCTGCCACAGATCACGATAAGGAAATCTCCCCTAAAATTCTTATTATAAAGTTCAAACCTGTATTAATTGTGCTAAAGTATTATTTTGTGGCTTTTGATATTTTGGTCTAGAATGTGATCTACTAATGTTTCCAATAATCTAAAATCATTATTTAAAGTAAAAATTTAATTCTTAAGTGAAGGATTCAAGTTAGTTTCATGCAGAATTTATACAAATAGGACTAGCATGTTCAATAATTCTATCAGCCATGGTAGTTAATAAAGTTGAGGTCACAAGAAAATCTTGTCTGTTTTGATGCAGTCAGGCAAATATTTTTGCAAAAATACGGTTCTGCAAAATCTAAGTACAAGTTAAAAAGTAAGAAAAAATATTGTGATTGTAATCAAATAGAAATTTTACTAAGTTATTAAAATTTTTTTAGTAACTCAACAAATATTAATAGAAATGGTCTTAATGTGCAATCATGTCGAACTAAAACAATCATTTTAAAATATGCTTTTCCCAATGATTATCTTTTTGTGATCTAGAAGTTGTATGTAATGAAGACTTAGATGTCTGGAAAAATATTTTCATCAAAGAAGAGTGTTAAAAATTATCACCTCTGTCATTTGTTGAAAACTTTCTCTCAAGACATTTTACAATTACGAAACTTAGAAAAATTTTCCAAAATATTTTATTTTATAACTGGTGTTGAACAGCTGACTCCTCCCATTTTCAACACTGTGCATTGAAATTTGAACCCAACTCAGAAGACAGAGGAACTCTCAAGCTAACATGAATTTTTGTTACATGGAAAGCAAAAGCATGGACCCCTAGTTAGTCTGAAGACAAGGGGATTCAAACCCATCATTCACATACCACTGAGTATATATTATGTTTGCACTTGGTTGATGCAAGCCTGGAGCAGAATTCATATTACCAGCTATCGATGTGATCCAAACTTTCGTCACCTCATCGGGAGACGAGGGCTCTATTTTCAGAGCCACTGTGGCTTGACTAAAATACTATAAAAATGTATATCAACTAAAACAGTTTTTGGCTTTTTATGATTGCCCTACTTTGTCTAGATTAATGACAATGGGAACTTTTAATTATATAAAATATTTGTGTTTGTATGTTTCAAAAATTTCTATAAATGTTTGTAGTTGTTTAAAAATAGAAACATTGTTTTATTTTGCTTTGTTTTGGTAGTAAAATTATTTTTATTAATCATATAAATATTTTCTTTTCTTTAAGTAATATGTGTTGATTAAATATAAAATTATAAATGTAATATATGTATACAGATTTCACTGTTCTTGTGGTTGGAATTTTATCAGCTCGAGAAAACTCTTTGCAAAGAAGTGTAGCACGTTCAACATGGCTGAGTGATTATCAGTTTAGAAATTCTGATTATGTGAAAGCATGGTTTATCATCGGAAACAGCTCTTGTAGCATCCCACCAAAATATAGGCTGAGTCAATATGGTTGTGAAAAATGGAAAATAAACATTACAGGTCTCTATTAATTCATTTGTTTTGCCAATTATCTTTGAATTATGTAACTAATGTGTAGAAAAATTGTTTTCACCTTTTGTCTTTGTTTCACTCATTAAATATGTTTGCTGTTTGTTTTAAACTAGAAAATCTTTTAATTCTTTTATTAAATTTTCGTTTGTAAAATTTTGCTGAATGGTCTTTGGAAGTAATCCTTATAAAACTTTTATTAATTTCTGTCTCTTAAAAATTGAATTTTAATATTTTTGTGTGATATATTTCAGTTGTGTTGAAAACTCTAAATCAATCAATAAGTAGGAAGTTTTTTTTATGTGGAAAGTTTTATTAAAAGTTTATTAAAGTTTTATTTTTTGATTATTTACATAAATGTAGATATTTCAGAGCATTCTAACATCAATTGTTAAATATAATAGTTTGGAAACAATATTATTCTGTATTTTTGATGTGTAATGCGTAAAAAAAATACACGAATGCCATCCAAATATATCTTATGCTGTCACATCATTTAATAATGTGAGAATTATATGAATGGCATGTAAATATATCATTCATAGTAAACTTTTATTTCATTTCCTTTGTGTGGTATGTTCAGTATTTAATAACTGAAACATTCTATTTATTGTTATTTTTTAATCAATCTTTTTTTTATATTTTTGTAATTTAGGTCGTAAAAAAAACTTTAGTTTTTTAAAATATCAAAATTTTGGAAAATCCTTATTAGAAATAATTATTTTGGTAGAGTTTAAAATTAATATTTGAAGGTAAAAGGAATTTGGTTCAGAAAAATTTATTGCACTCATTATATCTCACTGTGACTGACTGAGCAGTGTAAAACCAAAAACCTCCTGCATGCGCAGATGCTAAAAAAAATTTTTTTTCCTGCAGTACAGCCTCATGTTGTAGCATCATTGATGCATTAAAATTTTGCAATAAAATAATATTTAAGTAGCAAAAAAATTTTTTTTACTGCATTAGCGTAATAATATTCTAAGAAATCTCTTTCAATCATAGACAAAATTTTAAATAATTTTAGAAAATTTTTTATTATTTGGTTTTGATAATATTCTTATATTGCTCTGAAATAAAATAATTAATTGTAAGGAATTATTTGTTTATGTTATACTCTTGCCTATGAACCAAAATAAGAGGTATAATTAGATCTTGAAATAAAAGTCTTAGATTTGAAAATGTGTAAACTCTACTTTAAGACAAATAAATTATAAATACTTTATAAATTAAATTAAATGTTTAATATTTATCTCTTAAAAATATACAAAAAGGTTTTTACCTTTTTTTTAAAATTTTTTATCTATATATTATTTTCTTATACAGACTTAGAAAGAGAAGTTTATACTTTGAAGGAAATGGAATTTGGAAATTGTTCTTCTCAGATGGTAACAGTTCATCAAGGATTTACTTTTAAAGTTAGTTTTTAAAATTATATTGTAGGTTATCTTAAAGTTTTTATGTTTAATACCAAAAGTGTTGCTTATAATGCGGTACTTAAAAGTTAAATTTATGATTATCCTCCATTCAGGTATTAATTTTGCATATTATCAGAAGTATAAGCCGTGGTCAGTAAATAGTGCACTACCAGTAGTGAAACTACTGTAGTAGATGATTTTTTTTTCTAGTTTGTAGTGCAATATGCTACTTTTTTTTGAAAAAAAAAAAAGAAAGTAGTATAGTGAGTAATGCGATACAAAAAAAAAACAGTAGTTTGCAGTGATTCCTGGCAACTACTTTTTACATTTGCTTAAAAAAGAAACAGTTTTCTAATGCAACTGAATTTCTGAATTCGATGGGTACAAATCTTAGCTGGTTGGTCACATGGACGCAATTTAAAATGCCCCTATCACCGTGAGTTAACAAGAATTGAGTATTTAGAGTCACGTATAACTAATATTTAAGCTAACCATTGCGAATATATAGTTTATCGCTTTAGTCGCACTTTCACATACAATGTATACTCGTGAAACATTGATGTTTTTTCAAAGGAAGGGAACATATTTTCAATGTACTTAATTTCTTTGAAGAGATAAAAGAACATTAAACACCTCACGAAATTGCAAGTAATTTCCTAGCATTTCTTAACAAAGTGGCTCCTGGTAACATGAATAAATATTTCTAAATAATTCTTCATGTTTTACGTGAGCCAATTTTTTATTCAAAACCATTTTGAGCATAGGTGTAAAATAATTTCTCGATTGAAGTTTATACCCTTACAGTAGCAAAGTAGTGACTACATTTCAAAAGCAGTTTGTAGTCACTGTTAAAAAAAAGTAGTTGTAGTTAACTACATTGTAACAAAGTAGTTGTAGTAAACTACTAAAATAATGTACTTTTTCTGACATCTGAGTATAAGTATAGCAGATTACAGTAATTATCTTTTAAATTGTATTTTATCAGTTTTTATTTCTACAATAAAAATATTTTTTTACTTTTAGGTAAATCATCCTTTAATTGTAACAAAATTGGGTGTTCTTTTCCAAGCAATTGTGCCAAAGAAAAAATCAAAAATTGCTATTATGGATATTCATTCCAAAGTGGGTAACATTTTTTTATTTTTTACTTCAGGTATGCACAACCTATGGTTCGCATGCCAAAAGTGTTTCCTGAAGCCTTTTAACCCTGAATTGTCTAAAATACTAATATAATTATGGAAAAACAATTAAAAATGTGAAAAAAGTAATAGAAAAAATCCTTTTGCAGCTGTGCTTTTCATACTGTAAGTTACTGATTTATTTCCGTTTTTCTCAAAGTACCAATAACAGTTTACAAATAAATGGTTTACAATTAATGGTTTACAAATAAATAGTTTACAATTAATGGTTTACAAATAAATAGTTTACAAATAAATGGTTTACAAATAAATGGTTCACAAATAAATGGTTTACAAATAAATGGTTTACAAATAAATGGTTAACAAATAAATGGGTTTACAAATAAGTGGGTGGGATTCCATATTCAAAAAGTAAATTTTTCTTAAAGCATATGATTTTAAGATACAAATTACATTAATCTGATACTATATCACAAACAGTAACAAATTTTGTTTCCTAACTAAATAGTAAAAGTTAACTTTTGAGGTAAATGAAATTTTATAAGTTTTTATTTGTCATTAATTTGTTTGCTTTTTTATCTTCCAACTATGTTTAGAGTAACTTAAATTAAATATAGTTATTTTATTTATATTATCTTTATTATATGAAAAATTTAGTTTTGCATGTGTATTTTATTAGTATTTTTAACTAGAATCTAAATACACCCTGAATTTTTATGATTACAGACTTACGTTATTGCTGGCCCTCAACACAATATTTTTCAGTTTTTGTGGCCCATTAGCTAAAAATGGTTGTGCATCCCTGTTTTACTTATTTTGTTACATAAAAGTTTTGAAATTCTGATTTCTTTTTGCTTATTTATACATGTATTTTTAAGGTAGTTTTGATTTAATTTTAGCTATATTTTTTGCTAGATTTGTCACATGATTATCAATGAAATTTTGTAATGTTTAACCCTTTGCTTGCGGCCGGTACAGCATATGTACCAGTCAAAAAAACTTCTCTCACTACAGCGCATGATTAGCATTTGAACCACTGCCTCTCTTCCCCTATATATAATGACTACCACCAAAACTGTTATTTCTTCAAGAACCTCCTGTACTTATGCCCGATTGTTGAAAAAAGTCTGCACGCTTGCTTATTTTATATTTGAATCGGCTGAAAGATTTTCTCTTTTATTATCAGTTGGCGAATTTTGAGGGATGAGAATTTCATTCATTGCCTTTGTAGTTATATTTCATTTGAAATATCTTTTCAGCCAGGATATTTTTGCGAGTCTTTTGAGACAAATTTGGCTCTAGTTTGTTTCCTTTCGATTCAAATTTTTGTTTATGTTCAATATATTTTTACGTTTTCCTTTACTTTTTGTTTGTGTTTTTGATAATTTCTTTTTGCAAAGAGTTTTTTTCACTCACTCTTTTGGCTGAAGACTTTGCGTTACTAACATTGTTTTTTATGGTGCTTAATAAATATTAAAAATGGACACAAAACTATTTTAGCGTATTCATAATTATCGCAATATTTTTATAATTCCAAATGGATTAATCATGAATGTAAAACCTCAGTTTTGTGTTTTCAAATTAGAGAAAAAGCTAATAATAAATTAGAGAAAGTTCTAAGTTTTTTAGATCAATAAATCTCAAATGTATGATTTTAAAGTTTCGAAATTAAAAGTTATTAAAAAACCACTGTTTCCATTTTACAAATTCAGATAATCGCATACAATCGAATCCAGTCTAAAAATTTTACTAAATATCAAGTAGTCTAGTATTGGAGAAAATGGTATTATATTAAGAAAAATTAGTTAAAAAAAATCATGTTTTAACTTTTTTTCATAATGTGTTAAACATTACAAATAAAGTATGCAAAAACATTACAAAAATAACCATACCAAAAAAAAAATCTGTCGATTAGGATGTAAATTATAACCCTGCTCCCTCTCCCCCCAGGAACGTGGCATATAAATTACAACAAAAAGTTTCCCATTCTTATCTGGTTAAAGTGGTTACTTCCCACTGACTAAGTAGGGGATGAATTTTTGCTAGAAAGCACTAAAATGAGAGGACTTTTTCACTTGATTAGCTTCAACTAAAAGGTTAATACACTTTATTTAAACAGATTTATATTCATTTTTATTATTTAGCTTTGAAATTAATATTGTTCTGAATTTTATTTGTTAGGAAATCATTGTGGAAGCTACCATTTTTAACAATTCATCCGAATCTCATCATGGTTACTTATATTCTCCTGTGGAAAATATCTTACTTCCAAAGGTACTACTTCATTTAAATTTTTATCCAACAAATTTGAAAATAATTAAATATAATAAATAATAATTTGAAATAATTTGATGTGGGCAATCATTTATGCCCCGAAACATTATTTTCAATCTCTTCAAACCAGACACCAGATTTTTTACATTAAAAATTAAAATCATGTTTCTACTTTTGAAAACAAATGTATATGTATGCTTCTTACCAAAAATATTTCTTAAAGCCTGTGAATTTTTGCCTTATATAAAACTAAAAATATTGTTTAGCTATTTCATTACTAAAGAATCAGTCATTCTCCTGTCACCTTTCTTCATCTTTTTAAAGAAAGGAGAGAATATGTTAATATTTTGGACTACAGCATTTTTTGATATTTTCATTTGGATATCACATTTTATGAGACTCCAGAATTTGAAATGCCAAATTAAATGTATACAATTCCCCTTTCCCACTAATAATTCCTTCAATTGATCCCTAATTATGAATCAATTTGACCCCCCTATAATTTTTGATTTGATAATTTATCAATTTGACCTGCACTTAAGACAGCTTTGTTAAAAAAAAATAAATAGAAATCTAGTCATTGAGGTGTTTATGTAAATCAAACATTTATTCAGACTCTTGACAAATGATTTATTGTAAATACAATGCCAAAAGAAGGATTTAAATATGAACTAAGTTGTTGAAATGGTAATAAATAATGAAGGTGAGAATGATAATGCGGAAACTGATACTCAATTGATGCTTTCTGAAAAAGAACCAAAAGTAAAAACTTTACGTGATGCATAAATTTGCGTAGTGTAACTGACAAGGGAAACTAGGGAAGTGTGACTCGCCAATTTTGAAATTAAACTAGTGGGATGTATGCCTTATGAGGAACAATTTTAGGGGGCAACATTCGTTTCGGCCCATAGAAGGTCTTGTGAGAGATAAAAAATAATTCAATATATGGAAAAATCGATATTTTATTAGTTCAATGCAGACTATTAGTTATTGTAATTGTCTCATAATCCAATTAATTTGTAATTAATTGGATAATTAATTTTTTAATTAATAAATTAATCAGAAATTATTAATTAATTAATTGATTTGCAATTACATACTCCAATTAATTTGGAAAGTTTTTTGAAAAAAAAAATTTAAAAAATTTGATGTAAATTTTTTTTTTTTCAAATTAACCTAACAGGTTTTTCTGAAAAACTGCAGATACATAAATTTTTCAAAATTTATTTTAACAATAAATATGCATTATATAGTACGTGAAAGTAATTAATTATCCAATTAATTACAAAGTAATTGGAGTATGAGACAATTACAATAACTAATAGTCTGCATTGAAGTAATAAAATACTGATTTTTCCATATATTGAATTACTTTTTTATCTCTCACAAGACCTTCTATGGGCCGAAACGAATGTTGCCCCCTAAAATTATTCCTCATAAGGCATACATCCCACTAGTTTATTTCAAAATTGGCGAGTCACACTTCCCTAGTTTCCCTTGTGAGACATTTTTGGTGTAAAAATGCTAAATGATTTAAAAATATACCATAAAGAGACTGTAAGTCGTAGCCACTTAAAAAAGATTTAGATTTTTTTCACACTCCTTTTTAGACACTCTTTAGATTTTTTTTCTATGTTAAAACTATTAGCCTATTTTTGTTTTGTTTGTGAGATTTTGTAATAAATTTTTGGAAACATGATATTAAAAACTTCAAATAGCAATGTTAAAAATTTTATTCCACTAATAGTTTATATTCTGTTTATTACTAGTGTTTGTTTATAGTATTGTTATTCAATTTATTATTAACTAATTATTTAACTTTTATATGATCATGCAACTTCTTTTGCTGAATATGTGTTTACTTTTGAACGTGCATAAAAATATATCCCAATTACTATTTTTTGCTTTATTTACATTCAATTAATAACATTTCTTGTTTAAAAATGAACATGGCTGTGTAAATGCAGATTGACAGCCTTGTCTTTTGAAATATACTAGTGGCTAATATCTCTAAGAGTGGGCATCTGAATAAAAAAATAAAAAAAAATTATCACGTTTTCATAAAAGTTGAAATTATTCTGAAATAAAAATTTAATTGATAGAAATTTAATTAATTGGAAATTATTATTTATTAATGAATATAAAAATTAGAATAATAATTAAATCAATTTTGCAATACTCCTATTACATGAATAATTTTTACATTGAAACTCTAATTTTAAAGTTAAAATTTTTTAGTTGTGTTAAATTAATGATTCAAGTATAAAAAATTAGTTTTTTTTATAAAAAATAATTATCTTTTTAAACATATTGTTATAATTTAAGAGGTAAAAAGATAAAATTTTGTTTACTTTTTTAGATTGGCAAGAAAGTAACTATGACTAACATTTCTTTTTGGATTTAAAATGAAACCTTCATTTTGTTATAGAATTATGAAGGTTTAATCATATTCGAAGGCTATTTGCTACATTCACTATGTGCCTCTTTAATGTGGGATGATGGTGGTGGAGTTATTACCTTTAAAAGAGTAAGCTTTATTTTATCTATCAGTTAATTAATAAGTTTATACTTAGTTATTATAATACATATTTGGTATGTGGATGAACAAGTCTTTTTAGACAGTTGTGCTTTCTTGCTAAATTTTCCCATTTAGATAGTTTCTTTGAAAAAATTTAAAGTTATAAATTTAACAATTTACAATTTTATTTTTAATTTAATAAATTTGATTTGCAATAGTTTTGGCCCCTACTACGTATAATTTAAATAAATGTTTAAGACCTGTGAATCATTTAGTAAAGTTTTTAAACGCTGGCGGAAATTAACAAAAGATTATTTTAATTGTTATTTTGCCATCACTATAAACGTTAGGGCCTTTTGGGCTTCCAGGTTAGCAACAATGGTTGTGTGATAGTTTGAAACCATTGAGTATATACAACAATTATAGTAGATATGTAATACAACAATTAAGAATAAGTGTACTAGTTTTTTACTATATGTTAAACTGCATGAAATTGTTTGTTTCTGTAGATTACTGTAGTGACTAGATTTCAAACAAAATTTTCATTCTATGTTTTATGTTCCTCTCTAACTGTATATTATTTTTAAATTGTATTTTTAAACTTTACTATAAGTTAAACTTTTAGTGTAGTCAATTTTTCAAGTTAAATGTATAAATTATCATTTTTAAATTTTTGTTAAAGTATTTTATTTAAGATATACATGATTCAATATGATAATTTAAGTAATTTACATTGCATTAAAACTTACATTCAAATGTTTAAATATGTATAAGAACTCAGAAAGATTACCAAATAACATTTTTATTGTCATATATTTTTAATAATTGTTCTGCAGTGATGTGTCATTGTAAATTTTTTAGTTACCTAACAATTAACTAATATACACATATAGCAAGTTAATATATTGCATAAAAATGCTATGATTGAAAAGCCGGTAAGAATTTAATGTCTTACAAATAATAACTTTTTAAATTTTAGATTTATTCATCTCCTCACCATCAAGATTCTACTAAGTATTCAGAAACTGTTTATAGTGCTGTAAGCATAGGCTTCATTGTTAATGGTATACTAATTTTTATTGGTTATTAATTTTTTATTTGTTTAAAATCTGTCAGTTCAATAAGTATTTTTTTTAAAAATTGTTCAATTATATATATATATATATATATATAAAATACTTTTGAAACATTGATATTTTGTGTTTTGTACCCAAATAACTGTTCTGAGATTTGTTGGAATTATTATCTTTGTTTTTTTATCACTGTAATTTGAAATTTGTTAAGTGCCATTTAAATTTCAAAGTTCTTCACGCTAGATATTCTGAATAAGTACTTTTTTTGTAAATTTATATTGTTGTATATTCTAAACAACGTAATAAGAATATAGTTTTAAAAATAAATTTAAAAATGCTTCATTTGCATACAATGCTAAAACTGACAATGTCTTTTCACTTTAAGAAATAAAATTTAAGCATATTAAAATTTTAAAAATTATTTAATTTATTTAAGAACTGTGAATACATAAAAATTTTTGCCAGCTTCCTAAATATCAGTTCTGATTTTTGTAAGATAAATACATTGATATATTAGTCCTCTGACTTTAAAGGGACTTCATTCTTTAAATACACTAACTGAAGTCTACATTAGGTGGAGTAGTGAAATATTATAAAATTTAGCTAAGGATCCTTTGTATGAAACATAAATTGCTAATTTAAAAAAATGTATCAATTATTTGTAGTTACTATTGTCTTTAAGTTGCTTGAAAAAAATAAAACGGTTACTTAGGCTGTAATGACCAAGGAAAATTTATGATAATAGAAAGAAGTTTGCTTATACTAAGCAAATATGAAGCTCTAAAATTACTTAACATGTGTTAATGTTAACAAAAAATGCAAAAATCTTAAAATTTCTCTCATTAACTAAAGACTTGACATAAAACAAAGCTGCATTAAAGACCGCGAATTGTGTTACATTTGTCATGACTATAAAAAATCCTAAAATTTTTGGATGCTCGGCCAATCATTTTAGTCCAGAAATTATATGCAATCTTGCATGCATGTTGGCGCATGTAAACATGGCACAACATCTTTTACAAATGCATATTAATGGAAAACATGAATTTGCTTATTACTTTTTTCAAAAAATGTATTAACAGCATCATCATCACCTAACCATGACCAAGCCTCTAGTCCCGTTTTCAGGGCTCTATCTTTAATCGATCATGGTAGGAATGCCATATAATTTTAACTCTGGTCAGAGGACATGGATAATGTCAGAGCTAGTACCCCTCTCTCCAAATTTCCACACCATAACCAACAAGAGGACTGTCAACCTTATACAGATTTAACGTTCACCTGGCTGCATAAACACATCGGTTATTTTGTCGTTTTTCAGGATCGAACTCACTATCACCATTGGTGTAAGCGATGCCTCAATCTGACATCTTTGTGATCTTGATTAAAATTTAAGGAATTATGTAATTAGTATTTTATGATGATATTTCTAATAAAATATTTACGTGCCCAGCCAGGATAACAAGTCAATGCCTGAGACATGTCAGCTAATGTAATTTTCGAGCCTTGGCATTTGTAAAATAATATTATTTGTAAATATGTTATTTCTTTTCCATCTTTGATTTTTAAATGCGTTATTTCATTTTCTAACTTATGATATAAAGTGATTACAAATGTTTTCTATAATCAATTTGTTGTTATTGGTTCTCATAAAGTATTAATGGCTAAATCTTTACTTTAAAGCAGGAGAGATAATTTTTTTACATTGAAATGACAGATGCACAACTTCTTTCCTTTGAAGAAACGTGAATGTGTCAGGGTGTTAATAATTGGCTTAGCTTTAAATACATATGAAACTGAAATAAAAATTATAAATGAAATAAAGCATACTCAATTTCTTGTTTTTTTTCCCCTTTAAATATTAGAACTCTTTAGACTTTCTGTTTACTTAACATTATTTGGATAAAAAGACTGACGAAGTTTTTTTTTTTAAATGCTGCATATTTTTAATTAACAAAAAGTATATCAAAATTGTGCTATAAGGAAATAATAAATAATAGAGAGAAAAAAAACTTTTAATTTAGAAACATTATTAAAATTTTTTTTTTAATGAAAAGTGTTTTTTTTTTTAAGTATAATTAATTCTATAGATTTATTATAGATAGCTAGTGTGATCTATCAAATTATCTGATATATTTAATTTGTGAAAGACTAATATATAGTCTTATAGCTGAATATAAATTAAATAAAAAGGACAAGGCATTACCCTTCAACCACCAATTTCAGACTTCTGAAAGTAAAAACTATTTAGGAACTCAAATGTAGAAGTTCCTAAATAAAAGTATGTTAAATGTTCAGTAAAATTATTTTAAAGAAATGCTTTTGTATTTTAAATTATTCTTTTTTAGAAAAAGAAAGCTTGAAAAAAATCTATAATGAAGAAATTACTGAAACAGAAAAATGGCAATTACATTTAAAGAAAGAAGAAGAAAAAATTAATTCAGAAAGAAATCAGTATGGAGATCTTCTTATTGTAGATGACATTGATATTTATCGAAATTTACCAAACAAAGTACTGCAATTTTTTAAATGGTATAAAATCCTGTATATATTTTTTAAAATTTTTATAGTACTAATGTTATATATAAATGTGAGAGAAAATATTTTTAATTCATTTATATTATGAATATTATTTAATTTTTCAAGGTTACATACAAATCAGGATTTTTCATATGTAATGAAAACTGATGATGACACTGTCGTAAATCTAGAAGCTTTAATGAAAGAATTACAACAAACTTCAAAATTCGACTCGAAACAGCTATGGTTATGGAGTAGGTAAGAATCAATGAAAAAATAATAATTAAAGTGTGAAATAAATAATTTTCTAATGTAATCCTAATTTCTGATTTGTTTCTGATCAGCATATATTTTGGTGAATTCAGTTGACCTAGTTCAGTTCAACCTCTAGAAATGAGTTTGATTTCTTTTTTGAAGGGCCAAATCATTCCAGCTTGAACACTTTTAATCTGAAACGGATTTCAATATATGATTTGTAAGAAAAGATAATTTTTTTTGTAAAGTTTGATTGTAAGAAAAGATAATCTATTAGAAAATGAAGTCTTTATGCTTGAAAAGAATATGGTTGCAAAGGCTAATCTCTATAAGATTTGTCGTAAATGATTTCTATTCAATAGCAATAGTATGGGTAGACTAATAACTGAGAATATTGTGTTACTAAGACATTATTTGTATTACATCTTCATGAAAAATATTTAAGATTGAGAAAAAGAGGTTACTAAGATTACTTTCTTTCTAAGCAAAACTTTATTTTGATTAGGCAAAATAAACTTTAGATCAAAAAGTAAAAATGGTTTTGCTTAGCTGGTACTTGATCTGGATCTACACTCGTTAATTCGATAAGAAAATAATAATTATCTACAAAATATTTCCATTGTCTATTTTTAATTTATTATGTCACTAAAACTGGATTTTACCTGGTGTCAAAAAGTAACTTGGACATAAAATATAAAATTTTAGATCTCATTGAAATTTCAGAATCAAAATTTTAAATAAACATGAAAACATAACGTTTTGTTACATGTTTTCAAAGTGATTACTTGAGTTGTAAAGTGTCTCAAAATTTTCTACTATGTGCTGCAACTCACATGCTGATATTTTGTACAATTTCTTACAAAGGAAGCTTTTAGAGATGAAGGGATGTAAAATTTTTATGAGGTTTAGCACAAACTCTTATCTCCAAGACCTACCAAACAAGAATCTGGTGTATAGGGGGTTCATTCTTGTGCTTTGCACTGTTCTTGAGCCTTTGTTCAATGAGCTGGAGTCAAATCCTATTGGATCTATTAGTTTATACAAAAGATCCTATTGGATAATAGTTGAACCCTATTAGTTTATACATAACTTTTAGAGCCAAAGAAATTTAACATCTACCAAAATAGGTTTTTGAGATGTTGTTATAAAAAACATTTGGTTTTAAACTTTCTCCAAGCCATTTCTTGTTCGCCTGTAAAATTGATGGAGTTACATAATATTCGTTTTGTTTTTCTTCTCTCTCTTCTAATTTTTCCAGTGCAGCACTCATACTTAATCTAACTGATCTGTTCTCTTGAAACTTTTCATATATGTTATCGAGACAATAAAACAATTAAAGTGAGATTATAAATAGTTATGGTTATTATTTATTTATTTTTATTATATTACTGATTTAAAAACAATAAAAAATAATAAAATTTAAAGTCGAAAAATGCTGTTCAAACAAGTGTTATCACTCTAGTTTGAATGAAAGGAAAATTGTATAATAATGGAAGCATGTGACAAATAAAATGAATATCACTGTTCTTAAGTTGATTTAATACTAGTATCTACAGTGCTGTTGTCAGTCTTATAAAGTTGGCATAATTCAAAGTCAGAAAGGACTTTTTTTTTACACACATTACTGACTCCATAACATATTTCGATTTACATATAACATATTTCCCTATTAAGCTTACACATTTCCCAATTCATCTTAATTTTTAGCAATACAATTTACATGTAGCATACCTGTACATCAAATTAACTATCAAGAAATAATGTATTGGTTGAAAATAAAATATTACAGTAAAAATTAAATTTTAAAACACAAAATAAATACTGATGTTCACAACTTATATCATTAAAATTAGTTTTTGAGTACTGATTCTACATTAACATTTATTTTGTCAGAGATTTATTCACTTTTAATTTAAAAATTTCAAAAGCTGTAATCAGTATTGGTTTATTTTAATAAAAATTAATACAAAAATGAAAAGTATCCTGATTGATAAATATCAGTTTGCATAAGCACATATTAACTACCATTAAAACTATCAACTTTTTTTCCTAACAGATTTAGGAAAAATTGGCCCGTAAATTATGTGGGTAAATGGGCTGATGATGACTATAGATCTGATTACTATCCTGCATTTCCATGTGGTGCAGCATATATCACATCTCACCAAACTGCTAGCTGGTTGAGTCAAAATTCAGATTCATTGTTTCCATATCAGGTAGATATTCATCTCATATTTAGTTTGAAATTGACTTGATTTATGATTTCCATGTAGGTTTTGTAAAATTTTCTTAAGGAAGGCTAAGTTTGTTTCATATATTTTAGTATTCTTATTAAATATGCCCCTTAGAGGTTGTCAATTAATATTTAAACAATGAAAAAATAAACAAAATGTCAATTAAATCAAGAAAAGATGAAATTGATCAAAGCCAGTCTTGAAGTTGCTTCTAATAATCAATTTTTATTTTCTATCTTATAGATCTAGAAATCTATCAAGTTTTTTATTTTTAATCTTGTCTTTCTCACCAGTAATTCATTAGGTTTTGATAATGTTTTTATTTTGTCTTACTTAAGTATTTGTTTGCAACTCCTAATGTGTTTACTTCATTTTTGACGATTCTAAAAATATCTATTAGGTGATTGCAAAGAAAAAAAATTTAAATAAAAAGTAATTGCTTATTATTGTTTTTTATAAAACAATTTTTTTTCTTAGACTTTTTTCTTCTAAATTTTGTTTTTTTTGTATTTTAAATTATTAATGAGTAAAATTTGTTTTTATCAATTTGATCCAAGTTTAATTTTTTTTTATAGAATTTTGAATAATTTAGTCTATATAAAAAGGGTCCAGATTAGTTCTTAGCGATAAAAACAATTTTTTAATAAAATTAAACTTATTTTTGTTATTACATGAAATGTTTCGTTTTCAGGGGGAAGATGTCTCTATTGGAATATGGTTATCAGCTATTAATCCCACATACATAGAGGTATGTTTTCAGGAACTGTATGTAATAATGTGTGTTAAATGAAGGCTTAATTTTATATAAACAGTTTTGAAACAATAGGTATTTGTGATCCATAATATTATATAGTAGGCATCTTGTTACATATGGCTTGTCAAGAAGAAAAAACTAAGTATATCTAGAATGCAAATAAAATAATAAACTCTATTAAAATCAACAACGAAAATAATCTAATAGTTTGGAAAATAGATGACAGCAGATGCATAAAAAAGATCATTCACCGCCAATGCCATGGTCAACGAAAACAGAAAAGACAGAGAAAATGATGGATAGATAAGATTGAGAGATACCTCAGGAGCTAAAAAATGAGAAATTAGAATGCAAAAGAGCAAGAGAAACTGTTTTGGAGTAGAATATCCAGGGTGGTCATAGATCATGGGTAGCATGGACTGTAGTACCAAGGAGTAACTGTAACTAATATCTGGAATGCATGATGTAGGGAGGTCACCATAATTCTTAACTACACATACATATTTCTACTCATCTTTTATTTATTGTATGCACATAAAAGACAATCAATTGTATTTAGACTTCATTCCTACCCTTAAGACTTTATCTTCTTGATTTAACTCATCAAATAATAGTGGACTAAGTGGAAAAATTCAAAATATGTTTTAAATCATTTTTTAATTAATTTTCTCAAATAAACTGATGCTGGATATTTACTCTACTTGTCAGTATCTTTTTAAACACTTAAAATACAAGGTCGTCCCCAAATAAAATGGGGAAAATGTAGCTGGCGTAATTTTAGTTTTAATTGAATTTTTATGGCAATATTATATTAATGCAATTTTATAATCAGCATTTTTTAAAAGATAGTTATATTATTCATTTGTCTATTTTATATTTCGTTATAAATATCTTTGTTTACGTTTATTATACACTGAAAGAATTTTCCAAAAATATCCAAACTGGTTTTCATCAGTTTAAGCAATAATAAAAAAAATTAAGGAAAATTTTTTAAAAAAAAGTGTAAAAAAATTGAAAAACTCGCAAATATATGGTATTAAATTGCTAATTTAAAATTACTAGTTACATAATTTTAGTGTTTATTTGTTTAATTAATCAATAGAAGTACTTGAAGTTTTGTTTTCCTCGATATAATGAAGTGATGTCTTCATTTATTTTTGAAAGGTGGCTTGGAGTGATACTCTATCATTAGAAATTTATTAAGAACAAGAAAACATTTAATATCTCATATGGCTGGAAAAAGGCATCTTAAAAAACAATTATTTTTCACATATCACAATATGAAAGGAATTATTGCATTTTAAATTGCAATAAATTTATAGAAAATGCAAATAAAGATTTTTGTCTTCAGGAACAAATTTTCGCCTTTTTTTGAAATTGTAAGAAATAGAAAAGTCTTAAGTGATTGTATTTTTTTATTCCGTAATTGTTACAAAAAAATCGAAGCGCAGGTTATAACTAGAAACTGTTCTAAGATCACCAGAAAAAGAAAACATTAGTCTTGCTCTGAAAAGTCATGAATAGCATCAATTGATACTGTACAAATCTGTCTCTTTACTTAAATCTTTGTGGCAAGTGTTTCTAAAATACTTAGCATTGTTAATATCACATCTTGTTTAAGCCATTTCCTGAAAAATTTAATTTGATAATCCTGTCAATCAAACTTTAAAGATGTTCACCGAATTTTATCCCACTTTTGCAATATGTCCAACATATTTACTTTAATGTTGAAGTTAGTTGATTCTACAGGCTGATTGAGATGTGATAGGGTTCGTGAATGAATGTTCATAAAAACAGTCACATATTTTTCAGCCTACTTAACTGGTTGTTATGCCATGGTCATTGAAAATTGGGGCATATGATAGACTCATCATGTAGATGTTGAATAAAAAGTTACACCTTGATCATCCAGAATGTTATAAACAATATGTTGGTTCATATTTGTGGTCACATCAATGAGAGGATCCAATCAGTAATAAAAATAAACAACTCCCAAAATGTCTTAGGCTAACTTCTGGTTTCAGAATAAGTTACAGTATTAGCACTGAATTAAAATTATGTTTAAAAATATAGATGTAGTACATAGTATATAATTTACGCTGTCCCCAGCATGTTGCTATATTTTAATTATCTTGATAACTAGTTTATTTTTGAATCAATCCCTTATTCAAATTGAAAACAAAGAAATAGTAAAAATACATACAAATTGAAAAAAAAAATCAAAATTTCAATTTTCAAATTCACAAAAATTGAAAAAAAATTCTGCAAGACTTCAATTTTTTGAAATTTCATAAAAAAAAGTTTAAATTATATATTTTTCCTTAATCCGTTTAATTCAGTGAAATTAAGCTAAATGTTGTAATCTCATTGCCTTAATTATAGGATGAACATTTTGAATGTGATTCAAGTTGCAATAGCAACAGCTACAATCGAGCACAGTTGGAACCAGAAGAAATCCAAAGAGCCTGGTCTGTTTTTAAAATGTGCAAAAATGTATGCTCTTGCACGAGCAGATGATTTTAATTCTATTAAGTGTGTTTTCATATTATGTAAATGTATTTTAACTCATCCTTACAAATGAATTTGATATAAAACATATGAAATAAAGAGGAGCTCTTTAGTTTCCAATTTTTTTAGTGAGACACATAACATTTTACAAAAACATATATGACTCATTGGTCTAGTTCCTATAAACATCTTACATAATTTATTTACACAATTTTATTATAAAATAATACATATATGAGAAACTGAAGGGCATAAAAGCCCTCTTCCAACAAAAACATCAGTTCCTTAATGTAAATAAATTATATCCAATAAGAGCTTTCATTCTGTTAAAGTAGTATGAGCCTTTGTTGATAGACAGCAGCACAATATTAGTTCAGTTGTAAGAATATCACTTTGATTAATTTCATTTTTTCAGTGACAAAAGAATGTGTTTACTTCTACATTACAAAAATGTATATTACCATGCTTTGCCCCCAAGGTTTTAATATACTAATACAGTAAAGAACCCGTTATCCGGAAATCAGAAAACCGGAACGAAATTCGATAAATTTTGCCGCCATTTTTTTTAAAAAAAATGTGTTTTTCGTCATAAGATTTCGAGATTTTTCTTTCTTTTTTGAAAGATGTTTACCTTATCATCATTTTGGAAACAATCATTAGTGTATTACTTCATAGTTTTTTCTTTTTTTTAAGATTATTTCCAAATATATTTTTTTTTAGTTGAGTTTGACAATAAAAAAAAACGGCTTTTTGTAGCGATTCAGAAAACCGGAAAAATCAGTTATCCGGAATAGCGATGGTCCCGATCGTTCCGGATAATCGGTTTCCTACTGTACATAAATACCATATTAACAGTTTCAAAAAGGATGACAAAAAATATTTTACATTTTATTTACAATTGAGAGAGTAAAATTATTGCAGAATAATTTAGGCAGCAGATTGTCTATAGTTCTTTGTATCCAATAATTTTTTACCACACATTGCACAAATTCCTAAAAAGAAATTATCTATTTGAGTAAATGCAAAATAAATTAAATAATAAAAATTTTGTCAATAAGATTTCGTCACTAAGCAGAAAAAAGTGTATTCATGAAAATGTTTGAAAGATTCATTATGTTTCTAAAGTAAATTAAGGGTCTGTACAGTACCACAGCTACTAATTAAAAAAGCAAAAAACTTAATAAATAAATAAAAATTATATCAATTCACTTTTTGCATAAAATAAAATAATTTTCGAAAAAAATCATACCATCAAAAATTGAATACTTTTATTTCATACATTACTTAACTTCTGGTCTTAGTATGTCATCTATTGGTGTAAGATAAATTTTTGTTGCACTATTATATGTTCTATTACTAAGATTTATGATTTAAATAAAATGGCATTGAATGAGTACAATACATGCATGTACTCTTTGGCACTAGGTTTATTTGCTTTACACCGTTTTTCTATGAAACAACAAAAAATAAGCCTCTTAAAGTGCAGGTTAAAATGCAGAATCCTGCAGGCAGGATGAACAGAAGATAATATAAATAGTTTTCCATTTTTTTAAATTATTGAAAAATATTTCATTTCTCTTTGTAAAAGAAAATTATATAATGGTCTGCAAAATGTTTAGTTAAAGTTTATAATGTTGGCTACAAAAAGTTCTAACTTTGATCAGCAAAAGATAAACAAAATTAGTTGAAGTTCATTCTTTAACTTTTCTGAATTTCAAAAACAATTGATCAGAATGAGTAAATGTTTTTTCCCCCACCTTATTATCCTTTTTAACAAGAATTTTAAAAATACACATTCAGAACGGTGGTTAAAGAACATGATGTATTTGAGTTTTTTTATTTTATTTCTGATATTGAAACAGACATCACACTACACTAAATTTGTATTAAGTATAACAAAATGCAATTTAGATAAGCTGTGTACACGATTTTTGATATTGCAATAGTTAAAGAATCACTAACTCTAATACGAGAGACAGTTTACTTATAACTAAATTTAATATAAAAACAATAAAGCAAATGAATAGCATTTTAACTTTGAAACCAACTTCATTAATTTTCAGATTTTTTTTTTTTTTTTTTTTTTGTTTGTTAATGGCACCTTTATGAAGTAAAATTTAGCTTTTTCAAAAAAAAAAGAATTAACGCTTAAAGATAAATAAATAAATAAAAAGAAAAAAAATTAAATAAAGATAATTTTAAAAAAAAGTTGTTAGTTTTGAAAGCAAAAGCCAAAATTATTATGAAGTAAGTGATATATAATCCACAAGTATAAACCCAAAACAGGTCAGTTAAAACTTAAAAATTTATGAAATATTTTAAATATGTTACCTTTTTTATAAGCACAGGCTGAAAAAAAAATCAAAAATAAAAATATTAGTAAGTTTATAAACAGCATATTAAAATAATTATAAAGGAACAAGGAGCATAAATTTACATAATCTCTAAAGCAATGAAACAAATATATTTTAGACTTTAAGTTTGTTATTATCCTTATCATTAATAATAATTTGTTCTTTTCAAATCTGAAATACACAAAATATAAGGTAATGTCTGGAAATGTCTTAGAACTAAATTAGACATTGAAATAAGAGAGAAATTGATTTCTATTACTGAATATTATCTATTAAAGTTACCAAAGAATATTCTTTTAAAACAGTAGTTCTTAAATTTTGTTCGAGGGAGGTTTGTTTTATTGTCAAAGCTATTCAAAAGATAAAAAAGACAAATTCAATAACAGGAAACTTTGCATAATATAGTTAAAGAGTTTGTTTTTTAACGCAAATAGTTGTTTTTTAAATTAAACACCATTTCTGTTAGTAAAATTACCCGAATTTTCAATATTGCTTCTGATATACATTTACTTTTTTTTTGTCGGACAACATAATTAACGGATGATAATGGTGTTGTATTTAACATGCTCTTTTGTTACTTAAAAATTAAGTTAATACATTCATTAATTTTTTAAAACTACATTCCTTAAATTTGCAGCAAGAAGGTTTTATGCAATTTTATCAGAAATGTCTAATAAAATCTAAACTTATAGGTGTAAAGAAATTATTAGAATAAATAGACAATAAAATTACCTTGACAATAATGAGAACCAGATTGATGAACTTTTTGGCGGCATATTTTACACTCCATAAATTTTGCATAAGGCGCAAACCTGAAAAAGGAAAGGTTGTAACAAAATCAGCTAATAATAGCAATTTAAAACAAGTTGAATATATTAAAAAAATATTAAGACTTTTCTTAATGGTTTCCTTTCATGATTAAAAAAAGTAAAGAGATGATGCTAAAATTGTTTACAATAAATCAGATTAGTATAAATTTGTATAAATCAGATTTGTTAAGTGTCATATAATCCCCGATCTAAACTGCCCAAGAAACCTCTCCTCTACAATAGCTAGTCTATGCACTAGATATTTCAAAAGCATGAAGATCTCACGCACCAATATAAAATCCCATCCCATCTGCAAGTACTGTCCT
The DNA here is from genome assembly GCF_982258835.1 of Parasteatoda tepidariorum. NCBI lineage: Eukaryota > Metazoa > Arthropoda > Arachnida > Araneae > Theridiidae > Parasteatoda > Parasteatoda tepidariorum. The sequence continues at coordinate 66,025,337 of NC_141757.1, read as the reverse complement.
CATTTGCAACTAATTCCAGACCATGTTTTTGACTGCCAGGCCATTATCGGCTCCCTCTTTCAACTGGGAGCACCCCCCATCGAAATTCTCCATGGCCATCGGGCCCCAGAACTTGCAAATCTTGTTATTAAGACTTTTGGAGGACTCTAATCTTTGCACTAGCACTGTATGCATAGACACGACAACAAGTGTCATATGGGGAAATATTACTCCATAATAAATGTTTCTGTGAAATGCTATTATTTACAGATCAAGGCATTTAGCATTACAATCAACATTTCTTTAAAGACCCTTTTACTTTTTATTTTTTATATTAAAAAATAAATACACTGAGAAAGAAAAACTGGATATCTCATTTATTTATTTCTCCCTCTTCAAAAAACAACGAAGATCCAACTAGTTCTATTGAAAAATTATTATTAATTACTACAAACGGATTTTTTAAAAAACGATTCACCCAAGAACTAAACGTTTTCTTCTTTTTTGAAACAATTACAAACCCTGTTTTTTTTTCCTAGAAATATTTAATTTAAATACCAAGAATCTGGATTTATTTCGTTCCAACTTCAAAATTTTTAAATTTGGTTCAAATAAGTTTTGATGCTTAACACCTTAGTAGCAAATTTTTAAAATACAGGATCATTCAGGAAATAAAATGCTTAAAAGAAACGCATATTGTACAAAAAGAATAAAAATTACACAATACAATGAAGGGAACTCAAACGCTCCCCAGTGTCTCTGAAGGAGTTACAAATTATATGGAATAGGCAAGAAAAATCATTTTATATCAATTTGTTCTTAACTATTATTTCCCCAAATTTTTCTAATATAGGAAATGATCAATGATTTGAGTTTAATTGGCGATTGCGGCAATTCCATGTTGCGTTATCTCAAGCATCTCCAAGAGTCTGGCCATAGCCCTGCTCCTGTAGTAGTATCGGTCTCATTTGTGCGAAAATATATTAAAAATAAAATGGTAAAGAATGTTTTTTGTTTATTGATCGTGTTGTAATCCCTCGGGCAATGGTGAGGGAATTCGAAATTCTTTTTTGTTTTCTTGATATTCCCTTTCATTTTGGGTCACGATTTTCTGACGACTATAATTTGAAATATTGAAGAACACGGTGATCACAAATTAACTTCGACAACACTATCCTGTAACGAGATTTTCGTTTGTGAGATAGTATAAAAAATGTTATTTAAAGTATGTTCTCAAGAATTGTGTTAAAAACGATTATCTGTCTCCTTAAAGTTACAGTGACAAAATTTCGAACTTAATCAAAATTTTATATAGAACTCTTATGTTTGAAGGAACATTAAATATTACTGTCAGATTTTTACCAAGTTGTACAAAACAAACGTATTGAATTACAAATTAAAACTAGAAGTAGATTTTTAAGCAACATACACGATTATTTTTGTATTTGAATAAATATTTTCTTGGATGCAAAACCTGAGAAATACATTTTTTTTGCATCGTTGGTATGTTAAATTTCACAGAAACAAAAAAATTAGGTTATTTTTTTTTTAAACAAAATAAAAGTATTTTAAACACATATAGATTTTTTATGAAAATCGTCCGCAAAAACGACAACTACATTTTAGATCGTGGGCCACAAAAAGAGGCCGCCAAATTGGTAACCACTGATCTAGATCTAACAGACAGATATCTGAATCAAGACATTTGCTAGACAGTCACAAGAAATTACATAAGAGTCTTATTCGATGCAATCCTATTATATTGCTCAAGGTTTTTTGATATTTTCTAGATATTCGATTTACAAAATGTCACCTAGTTTCAGAGAAACAGACAATTAAAAAACGCCACATTCATCGTTCATGAATCATTTGCTAATTTTGTGGGCAAACTGACGAGTGGATCATCGTGGGATTACCTTCAACCCAGAATATCTTGTTAATTGGCCACCCACTATAGCGAAAGGTGCAAACTTCGGAGTATGCATCTTCTTATAAATCGAGAGTGGTGCTAAAGGAATGTGACCATGGCCTTCATTCTAATTTTAGAAGAACACACGCTAGCACTTGCTTGTAAGAGAAATTTTGACACGACGGGAAATGGATCTCCCAAATTTAATTACACATGTTGCATCATGTCAATCACACCTAGTTATTGCTAAATCTAGTAGAAAATAAGAAAATAAAACACGTGAATGTCGAACACGTGATTTATTTGAGCCTCACATGAAATGATGTGGAATTTACCAACATATCACAATAATGTTAAAATGGTGAATTAAGAATTGAAGTTATTATATAAAATGCTGGTTATAAAGAATTAACACCAACCATCAAGAAGAAACGATCTGTGGTTCATCATTTTACGATTATCATTCAAAATTCATAGGAAGGTTTCAAAGGAGACTAGTGAACCAGCACAAATTATTTATAAATCATTATGTTTTTTCTTTTTTGAGGTTTTGAAATTCTACGGCCATTAGTTTTAACCCACTTTACAGAAGAATCTTTTAAGTATTGAAAATGATATTTGGTTCAAGTATTTTAACGTTTCTTATTCTCCACGTCGTAGTAAAATAATAACTACTACTTTAAATGTTACTACTTGTCATCAAGATAATTGCTCAAGATTATTACCAAGCTTACCCTGCTATCTTGGGTTTTAACAGTGCATCAGCAGATTTGATACGAAAGAAGTTTCACCAGATGAAACGTCACAAACGTTTCATGTCGTCGACTCATTAAATGCTATAATCTAGAACAAATGTCGCCACACTTATGAAACGTCTGAGCTATCATCTCGTTTTTAAACCACACCGTGAGCAATCAACAAGAAAAAGAACTACCAATATTTATTTATTTTTTATACACTTGGTTTATCAGCTCAAGTAAATAAGGTTGACCAACGAGTACGTTAACGCGATCTACCGAGATGGTCCCCGGGAGCTTCTTGCAGCTCTTCGATCGATGGTTTGGCGCTCACTGCTCTCGCGAGGTGTAAAGGCATTTCGCGAAAGTTTCATTCTAAAGGCGGAGTTTTAAAAGGGTGAAACGTAAAAAAACAACGAAATAATTTATCTACAAACACGCAAACGTAAAAAATAGCGAAATAATAATCAACATTTACTGCACTGTATCGATTTCTAAAAATGTTCTGAGGTGAATCGTGGTGGCTCCGGGAATAGAGCGTTCATCTCCCGACGAGGTGACCCAGGTATGAATCCTAGCGGTGGCTTGTTGGTATGAAATCTGCTTCCGACTCGCGCCGACCATACTGCTGAAAGTAAAATATCCTCAGTGGTAGACGGATCATAGGCTAGAATTCCTTTGCCGTCTACCTAACCGTGGAAGCTTTTCGTGGTTTTTCTCTCCATGTAATGCAAATTAGGGTTAGTAAAAGTTCTCACACGAAGGCTATTTTGTCTCAACGTTTAATCCAGGAGTTTCCTTATCCCCTGGGTTGGGTTCAAAATGACTAAGAAGTTGAACATTGATAGTCGCAAACTCAGAATTGGATCGGTTGTTCAATGCCGGTTATAAAATAAAAAAAAAAAACGTTCTCAGGTATATTCGATATTCTTTGACCGTAAAAGCTTGCACACTTAGCTAAGGTATTTTGGAAATTAAATTAATTAAATCTATCATTACAAAGCGTACGTGTCACTATTTTCAATGAGCATGATAAATTTGGTCATGCTATGTTAAAATGTTCAATTTTTGGTTCCAATGTCAGCAGATGAACCAGTATCAAGTTCTTTCAGCTACTTTTCATACGATAATTCGACTATAATGAAAATATTCATTATGTAAATACATGATGATATGTAAACGATAACTACTTTTCTGTTAGTTCTTTATAAAATGGTGGGATACATAGTCCGTTTCAAGATGTAGATTAAGTAAAGTTAGAGATCTTTCGAACTTACTGAAAAAAAAGAAAAACTCATTGCGTTATGCTATGTGTTAGTTCTTTAAAAATAAAAACTATTTCTAATGGTTATTTTTAAAGATAGTTTCATCTGATGTGTGATGAATTCTGTACTTCTGGTTCAGTGATACATATAAATATACTGTTAGAAAAAAATTATTTTTTGTAAATCATATCGATCTTATTTTGAGACAGGATTTTAAGCATGAATTTTTATCTGAAAGCTTTATGCTGAACCTGATCAGACATCAAGTCAAACTTGGAAGTTCTTTGTCAGCATAAATATCTCTACAGGTATTTCTTAGATTTAACGTAGGTTTTGGGGCAGGGATAGCCTGGTTTGCAGGGCGTTAGGCTCACGTTTATGAGAACGGGAGTCCCAGTGTAGTAATAGGTACACATTAAATCTGTCGGGTCGCAAAGTCCTCCATGCTTCCATAACAAATTATACCTCTGGGGGAACAGAATTGGAGATTGATCGTTCCCTGATTCAGGTTAAAATTATGATCTGTGGATGAATGAATGGGCTCGCTCTATAAACGGGTGGGACGTATAGGTGTTTCAGAAGTCGAATTTTTGGCCATAGATCTTGCCACTGGTAAACAAGAACACTTGCACACCTTGCATTAATAGACAAAAACAACGTAGGTTTTCATTGAGAGCAATTTGTGTTGCCTATGCATACATTTTCTTCTAGCATGTTTAATGATTATATTTTTAATTATGAACTATTATGTCACGTAGCAATCAAATGTCGAACCAAATTTTTTCTCCTTACCTGATATTACGAATTACACAAAGGGATTTGTCGGAGAATTTAAAGCTGCCTTACTCAATCTATGGCCCATGGCAAAAAATGCTCGGAAGACTTAGTTCGCTATAAATTTTAATTTCGTGAAAAAACAAGTTTATCACATTTTAAGTTAGTACTGCAGGATATTTACTTTGTGGTTGTGTTTAATATTTCAAATCTGAAGTGCCAATTTAAGAATGATCCGATAGGTTAGAACAAACAATCTAAGCAGTATTACTTTGAATAAAAATTGCTCGATTATCAACGAATATAGAAAAGTATGTATATTTTTGTGATTATGATCCCCTTTTTCGGTTTTATAATATGTTGTAGACGAGTCATAGTCATTTCGTTCATTGTTTTATGTTTGACTGGTGTAAAGTAAGGTTAAAAAAAAAAAAAACATGTGACTTATGACGTCAGCGCCAGCTGATACTTATTAGGTCCCTGATACTTATAAGCAAAATGTTAATTAACGTGAAATTAATTAAATACAATTCAGTATCACACCTTGAATTTGTTTAAATATAATTCTTTCTCGTCTACATCTTTTTCTTAGATTTATTATTTGTTTATGTTTTTTTATTGTAACCGAGATATATTTTTGCTTTGTGTACCTGGCAACTTCCATGCATAATTAGTTTGTTTATGTTCTACATGGCTTCGTGTCTGTCTTATTCTTAAATAAAAAATATATGGTGAGAGAATTAAAATCCTTTTGAAAGAAAATAGATTATGTCACTTATGAGAGCTTCTCTGGCTTGGCTTACTCGAAACAGAATGGAAAGAGCAGTTGCTAATGTAAACAAATGACACGCTTCAACAACCGATCACAGGATCGGGATACCCACACTACGTTACTTTCAGATATCCCATTGCGTAACACGTAAAGAAATAAAGCGTTTATTTTAGTTTTAAGTTAATCTTAGTTAAAAATTGAAATAAATAAGTAACTCTTTCGTTTTCATGCAAGATAAAACTTATTTTTTCCTTAACAAGGAAAGAAGTTGATTTTTGTTTTTAATAATAATTTACGAAAAAAGTGAACCTTTTAAGAAATGAATAAATTAAAACCTTGCTTTTAGTCAATACGCTAAAGAGATTTAATCCAATTAAAAAAAAAATATTTGTGCGAAATTGTAAGCTTTGTTTACATTGTACTTATAGACACTTGACAATTCGATGAAAAAATTTCCAATAGAAAATAAAACGCAATATAGAATAAAAGTATATTATAATAATAATAGTTTTCATACAGGAACTATATTTTTAATCATTAAAACTTTAACATTTATTCGAACAAATTAATTCGAAACAGCACATTTATCCAAATAAATATCTGCCTTTTTTTTAGATTCTGATGATATTATTTATTTATTTATTTTAAAATGCGTTTCTTGAAAAAATATGCTAAGTGTGGCTAAAAAGTTCGGGGAATATTCTAAAACGTTTTACGCAAATTTATAAAATTTTCTCAATGGTATACCTGTATACCTGCAGAGTCGCGATGGCTCAGGGGATAGGCGTTCGCCTTCCAATCCGGCGTACCGGGTTCAAATCCCAGTCGATACGAATTCCGCATCCTGCTTGCACCGACCACAGTGCTGACGTGAAATATCCTCAGTGGTAGACGGGTCATGGGTTAGAGTCCCCTTGCTATGAGGCTAACCGTGGGAGGTTCTCGTGGTCTTCCTTTCCATGTAACGCAAATGTGGGTTAGTTCCATCAAAAAGTCCTCCACGAAGTCAAATTTCCCCCAATACTCGATCCTGGAGTTCCCTTGTCTTCTGGATTGTGTTTAAAATCACAAGGCTAGGAAGTTGAACATTAGTAGTCGTAAACCGTCTTTGACAGAGATAACTTTTGAGAGAAATATTAGCAGAAAAAGAAAAGAAAACTGCACGAATCGTGAGTTTGTTGAAGTTAACCCGACAATGGCTTCTGTTAATAAGCTAACAAAAGATTAAGAGAAAGAAGAAATAACCCTTTTTTGTTACACCATTATTATTATTGTTTTCTTTTTCGGGAAAAAATAAAATAATAAAGACATCAAAATTGTAGTTGGCAGCAAATTTGATTAATTGCTTTCATTGTTCAATCGAAACAATAATATTATTTCATTTAAATTTAAAAAAAAAAAGAGTTTAAAACTATTGTTTTTAAAGACTAAAAAGAGGTTAAAGCAAAAGAAAATTGATGGAAATACCTTTAATGAGCTATAAAGTACGTGGAAATCATAGCAAGTAAGAAAAATTCTAGAAACAAAATTCTAGAAAATTCTTTAAATTCAAGGTTAAAATAGGTCACTCAACGTTAAAGCTTTTTTATGAATGCAGTGGGAAAAATAAAAACTGAAAGAAGACATTAACTAGTTCGTTAAAATAGTTAACCCTTTGAGGCTGAATTTTTATTCATAATATTTTTTATACTTTTTTCATTACTTTGTATTAAATTAGGTCAAAGTTAGCGAAAAATATTATGTTTAGCGTTTCAATAATTTATGGTTATGAAATATAACATAAACCACCGGTGTATTTTTCTGCGGTAAAGATAAAATTTTCAAAATACAACTCACTTCCAAACAATAATTTTTCAAATTTGCACTTATTTAGAACTAATAGAAATCGTTATTCATCATTAAAAAGTCTTTAATTTTTAAAATAAATTATTGATAAATTTTTGAATATGGATGAATTTTTTTTTAGATTTTAATACAAACAATCCGAAAAATCTAACATATTTTTTATGATTAAAATACAAATATATATTTTTGCTTGTAATTTAATCGTGACCAATTTAACCGTAAATCATGAAAATTTAGAAGATACTCCATATTTTTTACTGCGTTAAAGTAAACCGTAATATTTTTTTCTGAGAATTAATTACAAGATAATGAAGACAATATTTTTTTTTTTTTTGGAAAGGCAATATTTTTGTCGCTAACACAGCCAACATTTTTAATTAATCATTTAACCTCTTGAGCCCCAGCGTCCATGATATTGGAGAACAATTGTCACAAATTTATCTATTAAAAAATGTTTAAGACATTCTTTTTTCAGTTTGTATGCTTTTACAAAGTGAATGCCCAAGCAAAAATATAATTGGATTTATCCTCATTTAATTACAAAGAAATATTTTATTTTATAACCATTCTTTAACGGTCGACACAATTTTGTGTTTATTACTAGCAATGCTGTAATTTTAAACCCAATCCAAAAGACAAGGGAACTCCAGGATCAAGTATTGGGAAACATATTGCCTTCGTGGAGGACTTTTGGATGGAACTAACCAGCATTTGCGTTACATGGAGAGGAAAACACCCTCAAAAAAATTTCACACGATTAGTCTGCCGACAAGGGGACTCTAACCCATTATCCTTCTATCACTGAGGATATTTTTACGTCAGCACCGTGGTCGGTGCGAAACCGGGTCACCTCATTGGTTGGCGAGCGCTCTATCACCTGAGCCATGACGGCTCCAATAAAATATTTTATTTTATAATCGTCGTTGAACAGCCGACCCAATTTAATCGGTTTATTACTACTAATGTTCAACTCCATAGCCTTGTAATTTTGAACCCAATCCAGAAGACAAGGGAACTCCTGGATCGAGTATTGGGAAAAATTTTGCCTTCGTAAAGGATTGTTTGATGGAGCTAACGCGCACTTGCGTTACATGGAGAGGAAGACCACGAGAACCTCCCACTGTTAGCCTGACGGCAATGGGACTCTAACCCATGATCCGTCTACCACTGAAGATATTTCACGTCAGCAGTCTGGTAGATGCGGAATTCGTATTGACCAGCCGGGATCGAACCCCGGTTCACTTCATTGGAAGACGAGCGCTCTATCCCCTGAGCCATCGTGGCTCCCAATAAAATATTGTAAAAAAATATATATATTTAAGTAACGTTTTGGAGAGTTTTAAGACAGAGAGCGTTCAAAAAATTTTAAAATATTTACATGCCCTGCCGGGCATGTTAATATACAGGGGACATGCCAGAAGAGAACGATGGCAAAAAAAATTTCGGAATACTTATGGAATGATATGAATTTATTTATTACAAGTCTGTCGGTAAATAAAAATAACAGCAACAATATTATTTTTGTACCAACACTTATTTTAAGTATAAATCTATATTAGGTAATAAATTATAAAGCGTTAAGCATTGATGCAGTAAATGCAGAGTATTTATTTTACAAAAATATTGCTTATTCCCCAAATCAGGCATTTCGGCGATATTCGTCAAAATCTGAGAGAGCGCTTAATCAGTATTTTAATAGTATCTGATTAAATATGTACTAAAGATGTAAAGAATTCTAAAATTTTACCGAGTCTGGGTACCCGATGAAAATCGACATTTTTTTCTCCGACAGAGTCTGGGTGACTCGACCGATAAATAAAAACAATATAAAAATTTTATAATATTCTATCGAACTAATATTTCACTAAGTATCGTTTAAAGGAAATTTCTTACCTGCCTTTATCGACGAAAACGAGCCTTTATTTTTAGATTTTTTTAAACTAAATTTCTTAACTAAACTAACTAGTTTAATGTCCTTAAATTTTACGATTCTATCTACGAATCAGAGTAATTTTGAGCCCCCAAAGATAAAATAACTCCTAAATCAAGCAACAAATTAGAAACAAATTTGCTTTATGTAAAACTTTTTCTATGAAACTAACGCATATTTGCATTACACGGAGAAAAAAATTACCGAAAACGTCTTATGGGTTAGCCTGAAAGTAAGGGAACTTAAACCACAGACTGATTGGAAATAGAATTAAATATATTTAGTTAGCGAAAAAACACACACATTTTTTTTAATGTAAATTTTGTTTAAAGTTACCGATGGCCAATTTCATTTATACATGCTTCTCTTCAATATAAGCGTTTATCAGCTTATACTGAAAATACAATAAACTGCATTCAAACATTCAAATAAGTTTTTTTGTTGAATTAATTTTCTTTTCTTTTTTTAAATAAACGCTATCTTCAATAATTTTTTCAAAATTTTGTTAATTCAATTGGCTCGGTTTTAAGATATGCTTTAATTTACCAGAAAATTAATCTACACTGATGTATAAGAATAGTTATAGCAATAGAATAATTAATGCGTTCTTTGTTAAGAAAATATTTACCTATGTTTTAATTGCAGTTTCCAGTCCGACAAAAACAAATAATAAAAACATATTATTGCATTCACTCATTTGCTGAAAGCAAGCTTTGTGTGAGAGTAATACACACATCATGTTTTTTTTTACAGTTATCTCTGACTTATTATTCATAATGATTTTATAAGCTTATAACTTTAAATAAATATCAATGTAATTCCTTATTTATAATTTGCATTTATTTAACTATCATATTACTTTAATTAAAATAGCTTTCAGCATTAGATTTCCCAATTTGTATGTTCTCTCTTTAATGAACATATTTCTTTGCCCCAGTAAGTCCACTTTACCAAGATTTCATGAAATAAAATTCTGATCGGGAGAAAAATATGTTATGCATAAACTAGTTATTTCAGCTTCAATATTAATATGTTAATGGCATTATATAGATTTCTAAAACTACATCTATTTTTATCAATAGTTTTTAAATCAAAGTTGCTATAAATCTGAATATTGTGTCGAAAATACATGAGTGTCACCCAGGACATGGAAACTGGTAAAATTGGCCAGAGGTATCCGACCCATTTTACCGGTGAGACTGAAAACCAGAACAGGGTTGTGGAATTATTTTGCGGAGAACGGCGAATAAGAGAACAATGAAAATATGCCAGGCAATGCAGCGCCCTGATGGTCAAGTGTTATGATATTATAAGAATATGATATCTATTTAAGTTTAGTGGATTTTTAAAAATAATTATTATTATGATCAGTGAGCAAAAAAAAGGAACACCTTAAATAACTTTTGATCTAGTGGTAGGATCTTCATGTATTACTACTCAATCTTATTGGCTTAAAGGGGTGACCTCAACTGTGCTTAATAATTAGTGCTGACGATAATTTATGTTATAAAATAGAACACAAAAACGAATTTTCTCTTAGTAAATATACCTTTTTGACGGATTTGAATTCTTGACCCCAAAAATATGACAGCAGTCGAAAATTTGAATCCCTTAATGTTAATTTTGTTTTTTGCGTATTTCGCAAAATTTCGAGAAATTTTTAAGCAAATCAAGAAGTTTTTTGCACACAATCATCGTTTATCTTAAAATAATTCCATTCGAATATTGTTTTCAATAATAATTTATTATTTTTCACAGGTAAGGTACACAAATTTTTACATGATTTTAAAGAATGTAATTTTAATTAAAAATATGAAAAATTTTAGTGCAATCTGTCTCATAACCGAGTTATCGAATTCTAAAAAAAGTCGCATATTTGAAGTTTGATTTCTCAAGAATTATTCAACCGACTCAGTCCAAACTTTGTATTTTGTTGTGTAAAATTAAATTCTTTAAAATAATGTAAATTGTATACAATTTACATTATTCACAATTTTTTCGATCATTTTTAATTAAGATATTAAAAATTAAGAAATAATTATTAAACATTATTTTTTTTCAAGAAATTATCTTTGGATATACCAATTTTATAACTGAGTGCAAACTTTCGCTGAGAAATTTCGTGAAATCTGGAGAAATACTCAAAAAAGTAAAATGAACAACATTTAGGGGACCAAACTTTCGACCGTTCTCCTGACCAAACTGTTGGGACCATTTTTTTCAGATTGCCCACAGACATTTTGAGGGTTATGATTTCATATTCGTCGAAAAAAAGAGGTATGTTTATCCAGAATAAGTACGTTTTCGGTATATATATATATATATATATATATATATATATATATATATATATATATATATATATATATACATACATAAAATACGTGTTTTATATTAATTAGTTCTTTTTTTTTTTTTTTAAAAAAATCGGTTCTTTACATTTTGGTATGCATATTATTTGTGCAAAAGCAATATAAACTATTTTCATATTTATTGTAGAAATGTATTCTACATTGATTTTAGAGAAAGCTTCATGTAATGTAGCGTTAATCATAATATAGTGCCGTAGACATAGCCTCCAACGTTTGTGATTTTTCCAAAAACTTTTTCCAGAAATAGTAAAAAAAAAAAAAAAAAAAAAAAGAACGCAAAAGTTTTAAAAGCAAAGAAAAACTTTTATCAGAACTTAACATGACCATTTATTATTTATTGGTGGACAGAATTCTTCTTCAATTTTAATTTATTAAAATTATTAATACATTAAGAAAAATAGTATTTTCTGAGACTACATAAATTCCGTAGTAGTCTGAGAATAGGCTTTAACATTTGTAGAGTTTGTCCCACAAAATGTTTGGTAAATAATAATAATAATTAATTGATGCAACTTTGGCAGATTCTGGATTGCAGACGCAATTCAAATGTTAGAAGATAAGGCGGATCGTTTGCATAAGTCGGATTTCTCGCAGTTGCATTAATGGTCTAATTCCCGAACATTTTGTTATGTTGTGATCCAAAAATCGCCATTTAGAAACTCTGCAATGAAGATGGGAACCCCATTGAAATTGTCAATACAGAATTAAGTTACGTGTATTAAATTCTACATTCGCGTATTTTGGTGTATTTGAATAGATATTGGTGCATATATCTAATTTTTAGAGATTTATATACCGAGAATCCTATGTAGATTCGTTCTATTTCATCATCGCGGATTTCAATGTCTTTCAATAAAGAGCTTTCCTGCATGCCTGAAAAACTTGATCGAAATTGCAGCATGTTACGAGTTTCTAATGTTGAATGATTGGTCACTAAAATTATAACTGTCATAACTTGCTGTAGTAGACTTTTTACAATGCTAGTAAAATGGAAATTGAGCTTGCTTAATTATAAAAAAATATGTTTTGTCAGCCTTTAAAAGCACCACTACTCAATTCTCATGTTTTGTATAGATTTTAAAATATTTTAATGTGCCTAGGGATAAATTTTTTTTAAGAACTCCATTTATTAATTCAATATTAAAATATTCTAACAAATTCATCTGCTAATTAAGTTGAGGCAGGAGTGCAAAGACATTTTTATAGAAGTGTTGGGGTACTTTAGAGTGTTGTTTGATAACTGCTAGAAGGAAGCAATTTTTGATACTTTAACATAAGAAAGGCAACGGAAGGATATGAATTTCAACCTTTTGAACACCTTCCATATCTTTAATAACGTCAATGACTTTACCTTATGTATTATCAAAGTTATACATATACAGTGTACAAAAAAATAATAAATAAAAAATAAAAAAACGGATTACCCTGGATAATATTTTCACGTTCTAGGACTCAATCTTAATGGCTCGAAGAGGTGATCTCAAACATTCTAATTAATAAGTGCAGACGATATTTTAAGTTACGAAATCAGACACAAAAACATACTTTCTCTGAATAAACATACCTTTTTTCGACGGATACGGATTTATAATTCCCAAAATAAGCCTCAATCTGGGAAATATGGTCCCCATAGTTTCGCCAGGAGAGTGTTCCACAAAGTTTGAACCCCTTCATGCTAATTTTATATTTTGTGTATTTCGCTATATCATGAGAACTTTTTAAGCGAATTGAAATTTTTTTACACACGATTATAAAATGCGTTTATCCAAAGTAAAATTCTATGCAATAAATAACTTTTAGTAAATATTTTTTATTTTTTATTTATGAATAGTCAAAAATTTTTTGTATTGCAAGGTATACAATAGTTTGCATCATTTTAAGAAATGTAATTTCATATGGCAAAATTTGAGCGAAATAGGGTGAATATTTCCTGAGGAATTGAATTTCAAAAAAAGTCAGATACTCCAAATTTGATTTCTCAGAAACTATTCGATCGATTTGGCTTAAGTTTTGTATTTTGACATATAAAACTACATTCTTTAAAATAATGTAAAAAAACTGTATACCTTACAATTCAAACTTTTTTGATCATTCATAAATAATAAATATTTATCAAGAGTTATTTGTTGCATGGACTTGTCTTGAGATAAACGAATTTTATAATTGTGTGCAAAATTTTTTCAATTCGCTTAAAAAGTTCTCGAGGTATAGCGAAATACGCAAAAAATAAAATTAACATTAAGGGGTCCAAATTTTGGAGCGCTCTCCTTATCAAACTATTGGGACCATATTTTCCAGATTGCAGCTAACCGCTTTATTTTGGGGATTAGAAATCCAAATCAGGGGAAAAAAGGTATGTTTATTCAGAGAAAGTACGTTTTTGTGTCTGATTCCGTAGCTTGAAATATAGTCTGCACTTATTAATTAGCATATTTGAGGTCAACCTCCCGAGTCATTAAGATCGAGTCCTAGAATGTGAAAATCCGATCACTAAATCAAAAGTTATTCCGAGAGGTCTATTTTTTTTGCGCATTGTACATTTTTAACATAGTTTGAACAAATGTTTCTTTGAAAATTAACCATCTTTTTCTAGAGTTAAAATTGTAAACAGTAAAAATATAGTTACTCAGCTATATCTATTTTTAACTGAAAATGATAGAATAACAAATTTTCATTCACTTATAAAAGAATCCGATGGTTACATTGAAGAAGGAAGATTATAATTTAACCTTTTAATGGCTTATAAATACATTAACTTATTATTTTATTTTTATGCTTAATATTTCTTTAAAACATTATACTACACAAGTTACTTTACACGATTTGGTCTTTTATAGTGGTTCGATTAATGGACCATGCTTTGTAAGAGTTAATAAATACTGTTATTACAGGTAAAATATAACTTCACCATTTTTAATATACGAAAATGGAATTGCCAATACAGTGACTGCCAATAAACTATTCAGAAACAGATGGATCCAAAGAAAATTATGAGGTCAGAGAGACCAGCAGACCTAAATTCATCGATTGTTAAGCATATCACATCAAAGTGTGTAACTAAGGCAATGACTTACGCAAAAGGGTCTAAGAAGTATTTTACTATTTTTAACAAATTAATTCGTTCTATCTGGTATTGACGTTGCATTCATGAAAATACGAGACTATATGTACGGTCCAATTTATGTACAGTTCTTTTGCAGTGCGCAACTTAAATCAAAGGTGAATGAATTAAAGAATAATTCTGCACTTTTCACGCAGCATCCCGCATTCGCGAACGCATGTTTTGCTCAACGCAGTCTCTATAGAACAGAATAATCTCGTTCTTTTTTTTTTTTATTTTTTTATTTTTTTTAATTTTTTTTTTACCAAGTTTGAGCCGAACATACGTACGTGAACCTGAAGGATGCTACTCGAAAGTGCTAAAACTCTTCAAAGATGAGATTTTATAATTCATAACCATCGTTGAACAGCCGACCCAATTTAATCGGTTTATTACTACTAATGTTCAACTCCATAGCCTTGTAATTTTGAACCCAATCCAGAAGACAAGGGAACTCCTAGATCGAGTGTTGGGAGAAATTTGCCTTCGTGAAGGACTTTTCGATGGAGCTAACCCGCATTTGCGTTACATGGAGAAGAAGACTACAATAACCTCCCACGGTTAGCCTGACAGCAAGGGGACTCTAACTTATGATCCGTCTACCACTGAAGATATTTCAGGTCAGTACTGTGGTCGGTGCCTTAGAGGAGTAGTCTAAGGTTGGTGCAAGCCGGATGAGGAATTCGTATCGACTGGGTTCGAACCCGGTTCGCCCCAGGAACATTGGAAGGCGAACGCTCAATTCCCTGAGCCATAGAGGCTCAAAGATGAGATTTAGCATTTTCACTCCTCACTATTCCTGCACGTTCGCAGACTTGTGTTCTGAAGTAATACACAGTAGATAACGAAACTGCTTAAAATGCATTTAATTCTGCCAAGAACTAAAAATTAGGAAAGTCTGAATAAATAAACTAAGGGAAAACTTCCAAGCAAAAATATTCTTGCTCAATAAAAATATATGTTTTTTCAATAAAAAAATTTAATAGTAGAGTTTTTTTTTCAATAAAATTCGTTTCAACTTAAATGTAAAATTTAAAAAAAGAAAAAAAATACCGGTAAAAAACACTTCATGTAAAAAAAATAAAAGCCAAAACCATAGAACCATAAAACATTATTTCATTCTTACTTGTAAGGTAAAACATTAAAAAAGAAAAAAAGAAATGAAGATTAGAAGATATTGGAGAAGATCTCCCCTCCCAACCTATAGCTCAACCAACGAGGGACTCCAGGGAGGAAGATGCAAGACAGCCCCACCTCCAGCATTTCTCACCAGGAATATGTATAAAAAGGTTCCATCCCACACAATTTCTTTTTACCTACCCCAGAACATTCAAATTTCAAACAACTCACTTTTCAGGTAAGCACTAAAACCAGTTTCATTTACTACTTTCTTCCAATGAATTTTTATCGAAATTGTTATCTCGATTGTGATTGGTTCGATTTCAGATGTTATAATAGTAGCCAATTTAAATTGTGCTAAATATCGATTAAAAAATAATAACACTCGGAGTTACGTATGGAAGTTTAAGCAATACTTGATCAAATTTTGCATTGAAAAGTTGAATCAATGTTTAGAAATTTAAATTAAATAGAGATGAAATTTATTTGTCACTAAATTATTAAAAATTAAAATAAGCTTAAAAAATCAATCAAAAATAGTACCAAAAAGAGTATACTGTGGTAGAAGCAATAATAAAATTGGTAAATTTAACAATATAAATGTTAAATATTTATATAGTTAATTCGATTAATAAAATACTAATAAAATTGAGGAGCAGTGCCGTGTCAAAAGTCTAACACCCATCCTAACATTATTCTTTTTTCATTTAAACCGATACAACATTATTCTATGGAAACAATATTTTTCTCTTAACGAGGCACCTTTGAAAAATATTATGTCATTAATTTTCGCATATTGGCAAGACAATAATTAAAATCATTGGTTTAAAAAATTATCATGTTTCATACAAAATTTATATTTTCTATGCTAAAAGAAAGGATGAAGTTTAAGGCTTGGTTCTCTGTTTTAAACAACAGCAATTTCAAAAAATATTTAATTTGTGAAGCATATGAATATAATTCTAAATCAATTTGACCAATTTTTCTTAACTATTGCCCTTTAACATTTGCATGGCCTTAATAATTTCAAATTCAAGTCAAATTAATCAAATTTTACTATGAAAACGGAAACTTTGTTAAGCGTGTTTAACGCAGGGTTAAGCTGATGAATGGTCAACTTTTTCTCCGAAACTAAACTTATTTTATTGGATTAATAATAAGATAACAATTACAGGGACAATATATTGTCCACAATACTAAGCTGAAAAATAAAAAGGATTTTACTCTCTAAGTCAGACTCTTACAATATCGCAGCTGCAATTTTACATGTCATTTATATATATGCCGTAAAGGTTAAATCCTTTTCTCTTTAAAAAAGACCACATTGCATAGGATTATAGTGTCAATAAATATTTGTTTTAAATGTAAAACCTATTTATAGAATAATATTATTCAGGAACGGCGAAGCTTTAAATTATTCTTGTTCACCATAACTATAATTCCGTACGGTTAAAATAGCATAACTTTTGAAAGCTCAATTTTAAAATTAGATTGAAAATTTCTTAAATAGGAAAACAAAGGTTTTCTTTAGGACGCATTCCTTCACGATGGTAAATGCAATATTTCAAAGTAAAGA
The DNA here is from genome assembly GCF_982258835.1 of Parasteatoda tepidariorum. NCBI lineage: Eukaryota > Metazoa > Arthropoda > Arachnida > Araneae > Theridiidae > Parasteatoda > Parasteatoda tepidariorum. Next base: position 66,007,959 of record NC_141757.1, on the reverse strand, counting down.
ATAATTATCTTAAGATAAAATTACTCTTTATAATGCGCCTAAATTGCTAAAATATAAAAATGAAATTGAAAATAAGTTTGAGATAAAAGAAAGCAGAAAAACAAACTTACCGACGTGGAGTAAAAGTTATATATATATATATATTACTTTTTATATTATAACATATCAAAAATAAATTTTAAAAAATATATTAGTATAATAATTAAAATTGCACAGAACTATTATTAGAAGATAAGAGCTAGAAATACATCTTATATGCCCAGTTGTACATACATAAAAGTTTTATTGCAAGAAGATTGTTTAGTGAATAATATTACATTATATATTAAATATGAAGGTGTCAAATACTGTAGTTAATCACATTGATATTGAGCAGTTCAATGATAATGAGCATTAGTAATGGACATTTTTATCTGAAATATGCTTTATGAGTTACCAATTTTTGTTAAAAACACTTACGAAAATCATAATTTGCATATATTTGCTTCTGATCAAAAATGTTATGTTAAGTATGCATTTAAGTGATGGTCCTTGATAATCTTTTTGTTCATTTATTCAGTTTACTTGAACTAGTTCCAATTCTTAGAGTATTGGAAAATACAATTTGCATTAAAAAAAAAGTTTTTTTTTTAAAGAAAATGCGAGGCAGCATCCTATGAGAAAAACATGCCGGAAAAAGTTTCACAAGCAATCAAAATTAATCGCTTTTGAGGTAAAAAGGACCACTGATTCTAAAAAGTTTTAATAAATTTAACTGAAGAGCTTAAAAAGAAAAGGTTCCCAGAGACACATATTAGTGAATTGGACACACCAACTTTAGGCAACTTAGCAACAGTAGCCAACAAAAAACCACAATATCGCACTTTTTTTTAAAAATTCAAATGGTACCTTCTTTAAGTAAGCTCTTCAATTACTTTTTTTTTAATTTTCTGTTGATAGTTTATAATCTATTAACAATTCCGGCACCTTGGAAAAATTTTGAGAAGAGTCAAACTCGGGAAAAACAATCTTCGTAGCGTAAATCAATGATAGTTCGCAGATAGTGAATTGCCTTTGACTAGTTTATGATAATTTTTAAATGTGAAATTGACATAGAAGTCAATAACTTAAAAATATTTATTTTTTCTTCATAGGTAAGAAAAGTAAAATAACCAAATGAAAATTTTAAAATTTAACAAAAACTATTTCCTTTACGCACTAAGAAGCACAACATGGAAAGCAAATAGCACTTAATTTTTAATTTATAACTATTCAACGAGTTTTGATACACTATGCTTCAGTGACTGAAAATATTCATGTTTCCAAAGACTAAATTATAATTAACAAATTTAAATCAAGTACAAAAATGTAAAATATTTACTGACAGAGAGAGAAGCTAAAAACTGGTAAAATTATACTAAATTAAAAAAAAAAAAAAATGCGCAAGAAAAATAATTTTTGTTGTTGAACTTGATCATTCTTGCGTTACCGTAATATAGACAACTTAAACTTTACAAGAAATAATGTAAAGAGGAATCTCTTTGTTAAGCTCGATTTCGATGATCTTCGAAGAATTTATAATGATTATCTATTTCATTTCAATTGGTGTAGTTAGTTCATTTTATTGGAGTAGTTTTTTATCATTCGTTTCGCTTTAAGTATTTTTCGAAATTTGAATTGATTTAATAAAGAGTAATCTAAAATCGTATTTTTTACTATACACTATTAAAAATAGCTTTTACACATATTTGTTCAAGTTCTAAAACTTGCATATTTATATTATGAAAGACAAAATGGAAAAGCGAAATTTGAAATATTGAAAGTAGATTACTTTATACTGAGCCACGAGTTTTGTACAGCTTATTATTTATTTATTTATATTTTTTTTTTTTTGTACAGCTCATTTTCAGGCAAGTCAATTTCGTTATTTTTTCAACACTTCTTGTTTAAATATTGAGAATACTTTTGCTTTGCTCTCTTTTTTTATTGTTTTCTGTTTTTATTTATAGCGCAGCATTTTAACTGAGCGTTTCTAATTTATTGTTACTTTTTTCCTATACGACACCACAGCTAGCTAGCAACATAAACTGTTATTCTCAATGTTACAGTTATATATTAAGATCTTAGAGGAATTTTTTTTGCTATTAATTCTTTTTTTTTTTTTTTTTTAGTAGCGTTTTCATAATAACAGCATTTTTTATAAAGCGTTTCTTACGAAAGTTATTCTTTTATCTTTAGTTTTTTATAAAAATACGGCAATTTGAAAAAGTTAATTTGAGGTTTTTAAAGTTGAATTATTTGTTAATAAATTAATAACGATTTTCATTTTGGTATCTTTCTAATTCTCTCTTTCTTAAGAAAAAACTTCTTTTTATCGATGTTTTTATTATAACACAACAATTAAGAGGGTTTCTATTACACTTTTTTTTTCTTCCTGAAAATACGGTCATTGGAAAATTGAGACGCTCAATTTTAATCTTTTTGTTCTTAGATCGATTTTCATTTTTACTCTTTCGCTTTTGTATATAATTTTTGTTATGTTTTTTTTTTTTTTTTAATGATAGCACGACATTTTTAAAAGACTTTCTGATACACTATATCTCTTTAAACGTTTTATGGATACGTTTTTCCGGAAAATATTATTTTTAGCATTCAAAGATTAATCTTAAGAATTTTTTTTCCATTTTTCTTTTTTTCAAGTTTGGTTTAGTATTTTTTTTTTATAGTTGTTATCAGTTTTTTTTTATTTATCTTAAATATTTCTGATGGATAACTATTATAGTTTTTTTCCCTTTACCCCATACCAATATAACTAAGTTTTGAATATTTCTCAATAATGACTAAATATATTTATAAATAGAAAACAATATTCACCATTGTTTTATTTAAAAAAAAAAGAAACGTTGCTATTCGGTCGATTTTTTAGACCGAATATTCGACCAAATCACTATTCGTTACATCCCTAATTAAAACACTCATGGCAATAAGAAAAAAATTTAAATTTAGTTAAATGAAATTTATGACGATTATTTCGATTTACTGAAAAGAAGGAAAACAACGAATTATTCTGCATTGACAATAAAAACAAAAAGAAGGAAGCAATTTTATTCTGTTACAAACAAATGTTGTAAACAAAGAGAAGCAAATATAATTACAATAATCATCAGTAAATCAGTCAAATAAAAATGCTAAAATTCAAACGCTTCAAATCTTAACTTCATTTACTAATGTCATCACATACCGCCACATTTGCGTAGATCAATTACACAATATCGAGCATAGATATTTTTTTCTAAGTACATACAAGTCAAAACATAACGTGACAGAACTTAATATAGGTCAACCTTTGTTCAAAAGTAACGGGAGGCCCTTATCTTTTTAAGGGGCGATCAAAACTCGAGAACTCCGGGGAAGTGCACTCTTGAAATCAAGGTGAGGATAAATTGTACGGCTGATGTTACGGGACATTATCCCGTAAATGATGGATGTAAGATGAGGGGAGGTATAAAAAAAAGTTCAAGGTCCTACATTCACACGACCAAAATACTCGAAATGGGCGTAAAGTCAGGGGACTTTTTTTTACTCTTGACTTGAGGAGAAGCATCATAACACAGTACAGTTAAAAAGAAGAAAAAATGAATAATAAAAGCTTTAACGGTACAGGAGCTTTAAGAGGTGTTTGTTTGCCCTATAAATAGACATAAAATATTTAGATCTCGGAAGGTTAAATGGGAAACCTTATTATTTATAAGATGTATACAAACCTTATTATTTATAATATGCATATAAGGCATCAGAAATGTCTTGTTCATGATTTTAGTGTCCTATATGCTAAAGTAGTAATACCGCTCCGTACGAAATATGTTAACAAAAATCCGTCATTTACCAGTTGTCGATTTTGTCATTTGTATATTGCAGCAAATAATTGATTATAAAAAGATGCAAATAAAACTAAATTTTAAACACTTTAAAAACTAGTATTATTGCTACATCAGAAAATTCCAGATCTGTCTCCTTCAATAGCAATGATATACTCATCAACAGAGAAAAAGGAAACCGAAAGTTTGAAATTTTAGAAATGCGTAACTTAAAAAAACAGAGCCAGACTAAGACAGGGGCAGTTGCCCGGGACCCCACCTCAGAGGGGGCCCCGAAATCGAATAGAAAGCTTATTTTACGCTTCTCTCTTTAATAAACTTTTTTTTTTAAAACAAAATATCACTACAGTGTAAAATCCGTCAGTTTTATGTTGGCTTCTTTATTTATCTATCGTATGAACACAATCTACATTTCGTAAATCCATGGATTTTTAGGACGGAATTCAGCTAAATTTTCGAAATTAATGTGGACAAATTTGGCCAATCAAGAGCCGGTATTTTTACATATTACAAAATGCGATATGTTTACCAAAATACAAGCTTCTGAATGGCTTAATTGAGCCATCGCAATTTTGAAAATTCAGCTGAATTCCGCCCTAATGTCAGTAAGGATATGAATTTTTTGCTGCTAGACAGTTAACACTTAATTTTTCGCTGCTACAAAGTTAACAATCAGAAAAGTGCATTCGGTATGATGGACATAGAATTGTCAGAAAATCAATAAAATGGACAGAACAATATTTCGTATTTTAGGTTTTAGCTAATTTTCTTGTTATCTATAATTAGGTGAAAAATTTAAAATAGGGATAAAATTTAGGTTAAAAATTTAACTGCAGCAGAGGGGCGCCCCCAAAAAAGTTTTTGCCTCAGGCCCCAATTAGGCTATATCGGGCCCTGTATAAAAGCAACTGCTAAAAAATACATTAAGCATCTCCGCCAACACTTATCTTAAAATCTTAGCTGCTTATTAACAGATCTTCTGTTTGAATCATTGACTTATCATAGTGAAATAAAATAGTTCTTGAAACTTTACATTTTATACATGAAGCATGCTGCCACAACTAAAAAACATTTCCTCATCGACTATGAAATTTTGCAGTTATTGAATGGAGTTTAAAAAATAAAGGCAACGTCGCCTTTTTGTACCACAGATAAAAAAAAATATCACTTTAAATTTTATTTACTTCGTGGTTTTCCTAAACTCATAAAAATTTAACTGTTTTATCGTAATGAAAACAACTGCAAAATTGCTAAAAAAATTATTTTGTAGATTAAATTATTTTGGAAGTCACGAAAACAGCTTTTAAAAATGATGGTTTTTATCCACACCATTGAGTGCCCACCGCGATAGGAAAAGTCTAACGCTTCATAGCCTTTTTGAAATTACGATAATTTCGACGTTTATAAATAACTTTGTAATGAATATTTGAACGTTTTACTTATTATATAAATTTACTTTAACTATGTATTTGATTCACACTCTTAAAATTTAATTTCGCACTTTTAGGATTTGGATTTGCACTATTGCATTGCTTTTGTACGGAAAAAAAAACATTAATTTCGCAACAATGCGTCCTATAACATAAGCCTGTAACAATATATTTAATTAAAAAAGATGAATATTGTGAATATTTTTAAAAATTTTTTTTAAAAAAAACTTTAATTTTTGACGCAACTTGTGAGAAGTTTGAGGGATTATTTTCCCCCCCCTTTTTCTCGTTTACCAGCACCACTAAATAGTTTTATAAAAAAAAATTTCATTCAATTATTACGATTTTTGAACAAGATTATTTGATGAAAAAAAGGGTTATTCTAATTAAAAATAATTGTACATCGACCGTAAAATTGTCGAAAGAGATATAATTGGAACCCAAGGGTGCATCGTTTGGTGACTAAAATTTATACGAAAGATGCCTCCCGCAATCATTAATTTCCACAAATATGTGAAGGTCGTGAGAATGTTACCAAAATAGAATGCTTGGTTCAAATGGTTTCTATTTGTGGAAACAAAATACATAAATAGAATAGGGTTCAGATGGAAGGAACCAAGTTTCTGAGGATATATAAAATGGAATGATACATAAAAAATACAAAATCGCATATGTTAATAAATATCAGGGGTATCGCAACCTTATAGCTACGACCTAGAATTAAGGGCTAGGTCAACTTCCTGGATCCAAGAATTTATTTTGAGAGTAACATTTATAAAATATTCATTGTTAAGTACAGTAACAAAAATGTAGGTTTTCGAAATGAACATAAGTGGACAAACAAATTTCAATGGTAGAAGAGTTATCAAAAATAGTGGATAAACAAATGATCAAATTAAGAGATTGATCTATGAAAAAAGTAGAATCGCGTAAATAATAGAATTCATAACGAGAATTGACGGACAGTTCTGGGGTTCCAACTTCCTTTTCAGTCATGACCCAGAATAGAAAGAGAAGGGCAAGATCGACTTCCAAGAATTTGGTTTAAAATCAACACTTATACACCGAAGAGCCATTTCATTATGACCACCCTGTTAATTACATGTAGGACCACCTTTAGTCCTCAAAACTGCTAGCACCCGCCGTGGCATTGATTCCACAAGGTGCTGATAGATAGTCTGAGGTATCTGGTACCAAGCGCTCACCAACTGGTCCTGCAATTTCCTCACATTGTGAGGGGGTAGCGTGGCAGCACGAATTTGGTTTTCCAAGTAGGACCACAAATGCTCTATTGGATTAAGGTCAGGTGAATTTGGGGGCCAAGACATGACTTGAAAGTCACTGGAATGTTCCTCGAACCAATCCATGACGATTCGACCCTTATGACATGGTGCATTATCCTGTTGGTAAAAACCATCCCCCGCAGGAAAAACTGTTGCCATGAATGGGTGAACGTGGTCTGCAACTACGTTCAAGTAGCTTACAGACGCCAGGGATTGTTCTATGACAATTATGGGTCCTAATGTGCCCCATGAAAACATTGTTCCTGGGCGAGAAACCATGAAAACCTGGGAGAGCCCATTGTTATAGATGGAGGATGGTCATAATGTAATGGCTCTTCGATGTATATATCACACTAAAACAACACAAACACACAGATTGAACAGAAACAGACCCTGTGAATGAGCAACCCCTTGCGGGTCTGACCAGGGCGAGGCTAATTCGAATAATTTCAGTGTAGGGAGCAACCAGGCAAGAGTGGTAATTACCAGGATGACCAGGTTCCTACTTTAACAGAGGCACACAATCCACACACCACACTTAAGACAACTTAATTGCAACTATATGTTGATTGGTTCATTTGTAATTTATAATTTTGTAAATATTTTTGTATTTATTTAACTTGTATTTATAATCAATTTACCTTTTAAATTTTTAATACTTCTGTAAATACTTTCTGAAAATATTTTCTACTTGTTTTTTCTATTCGTAATTTCGTAAATAATTTAATTGTACCTTCATGTTTTAGTTCTGTATTTACCATGGCAAAGTGCCATTTTCAAATAAAAAATCAGGAGTCCAAAGTAATTTACACTCATAATTTTCAGTATACAAATATCTTTCTGTTACGTAGTTTCCTTACGTAAAAGTTCAAGATTTTTTTCAAAGATAATCATTTTGTTATTTATTTTCCAAGAAACAATTCAAAATTAATTATGTGATTATTTTTTAAACTATAAACCAATACTTTCAAGAAACAACTAAACTAATTTAGTGTTATTCCATAAATATAAAAATTACAAAAAGGAATACTGATGAACATAATGCTTAAAAATTATGGTTTTCTTTTTCAAGGAAAGAGTGTGAACATGAACGCCGTATGTGCTGACGTTCTTTTTTCATTCAATGTCACAATCATTCAATTATACAGAGTTACGATAGGACCCTGGGTCAAGAAGTCAGTTATTTTTTAAGATAGATGAATAATGAATATCTTTGCTATCTAAGGTCAATATATCAAGCATTCTTTTAAAATTAAACTTAGTTAAACATGCGAGAATTTATACTTTTTGTATATGTTAAGAGGATTTTTACTAATCGTAATTCATTAAGCGATTTTTCGAAATTCAAACTTGTGAAGAAATAAAAAAATGTAGTCCTATAATTTTTCTAAAAGTTACACCTTTAGCTATAAAAAATGAAAGTTTAGAAAAAGGCACTTCATTCATAGTTTATAATTTAACCTTTTAACTATCGATTATTGTTTGAATAGAGGGAAGATATAAGAAGGTTTTCATTATATAAATATTCATTATATATATCTCATTATATAATCCTATTTCCTGTTTTAAGTGCTGCTTATTGTTTTTATTAAGAGCAGATAATCTTACAAATGAGAACTTTTCTCGTACAAAAATACTAAAAACAATATTTAATAATAAATATCCAGAAATAAAATGTTTAAATAGAATTGAAGAAAAAAAATCATTGTTATGAATTATTCAGAAGAAAACTTAATTAAATAAAATAATTACTTCAACTATTATTTCCAAATTATATAAGTTATAAATAATTGAAAATTTATCTATTTGTCATCAAGATAAGATACATACATTTATTTAACACATATAAGATGAATAATGAGCAACTAATATAAGACCTCAACTTATTATTTTACACTAAAAGTTACTCAACTTATTAAATATTTGAAACTTGATCTCAGAACAGAAACATTTAATTTAAATTTGACAAAATGATAAAGTTTAGCAAAAACAGTCTTACACATCTTTCATTAAATGATGATGTATTATTTCAATATATACCTTTACGTAAGTTCACTCTATACCTGTATCTCTATACTTATACCTATACTATATATCTATACCTATACGTAAGTTCAATCTATACCTTTAGCTTGTAAAATACGAGTGAGGGAAATATTTAATATCGATTTATTCTAATTGATGGTTACGAAATAAATCGCTATTGTTTAAAAGATTAAGATTGATTTTATTAATCCAGTTTAATCATAAAATTTTAAATAATCCATCATGATATTACTACAAATATTATTTCTTTTTAATATCAGGCCACTAAAAATGAACGATCCAGCACTCTACATAAAATCAAATCCTTTTCAAGTAAGAGATGCAACTCAAATTCTCGGCATATTTAAGAAGCAGATCTCATCGGATGAGACTGACATCATTCTGGATATCGGATGTGGACCTGGAGATGTGACAACAGGGATTTTAAAACCTGTGATAGGGAGATTTGAGTTGCTGCTCGGTGTGGACAGATCCAAAAGCATGGTTCAATATGCAAGACAACACTGTGAGGACGAAGATGTTTTATTTGAGGAGTTAGATATAGCAGGGGACGTCACTGATTTCAGAGATGATTGGGGAACATTCACCAAGATATTCTCTTTCTACTGTCTTCACTGGATTAAGGATATAGAGAAAGCATTGTCCAACATAGAATATTTGATGCGCAAGGGTGGAGAATGCTTATTAGTTTTTGTGGCACAATGCCCAGTGTTTGAGATGTATGAAATAATGGCAAAAGATGACAAATGGAAAACATACATGGAAGTAAGTAATCACAAGTAATTATACGACCAAGTATTATTATCACAAAATTAATTAAAGATGATTTTTTTCAATTAACTTTAAGAGCTGATAGAAAGTCTACAATAGAATGGAACTAAACTCTAAACTCAGTGGCACGACAGCCCATAGAGGGCCAAGGCCTACTGTGCCCATCTCAGTTTTCTTGACCTTGGGCTCTGGGGTGCAGGAGCACATGTTACGGTCAGGTGGTCAGCCGAACGCGGAACCCCCAGTGTTTAGTTCCCAAGCATGCTTGGTACTCATTTATCGATCCACTGAAGGGATGAAAGGCTGAGCCAACCTTGCATGGCCCGAGGATCAAACCCAGGACCTGTGGCACTGGAGAGTGAAGCGTTACCACTCAGCCGCCAGGCGTCAATAGAATGGAACAGTCTATAAAATATTCGAAAACGCAAAAGTTAAATGCATGTTTTTTAGAGGGAAAAAAAAGGGTAAGAATTGGAGAAATTATTAAAAAAAAAAATTATACATACATTTTTTTTAAAAAAGTCTTTAAACTTTTGAAATGTGAATTTATATAATTTTAATCAAAAGTACACTGTATCATAAAAGTAATATTAATCCTTAACCAACATGCTTACATCTATCTTGTTGATTAAAAATACTTGAAGTACATAACAAAATAATTTCAGTTTAAAGAAATTGGGCATTTTTTTTTTGTTTCAAAATAAACATTATTTACTATTTAAAAAAAAATTTAATAAGTTTTTTTAAATTTAAACTATACTGACATTGTTTATAAAAATCAGATAGTACTCTTCACATAAATTGATTTAATATTTCATTAGACACGTCAGTCGGTTGGAAAAATGTAGTTTTGATACATTAACATTTTAAGTTTGCTAATGTAACAAAGTCTTTGCAGAACAGCCAGGGTTCATTAAAAGGAACATTCAGACAGAGCTTCAGAAATTTGAATTTATTCAGATTATGCAATAAAAGACAGCTCATTTAGAACATACTAAAATTAATTTTGTAAAAGTATTACAATAAAAAGAGTAATTATTTTTATACAAGCATAAGAACTGAATGATATGTTACTGTTAATTTACAAATTTATTTATTAGTTATGCTATAAGGATTATCCAATGAGAATGCTGGCTTTAAAGATTTTTAACTTTGGCCATAATTTTGATGTATAACATATTTGGCATAATTTTGATGTATAATTGTGATGTATAATTTTGATGTGTAATTTTTTTGAATAAAAAAAGATACACAAAATTCCAAAGTTATAGAATTCGATGCAGTTTCTAACACACATTAGTAGATAGCTCAAAATATCTAAATTGAAAACACTAACTGTTGAATTACAAGGGAAAACTTTTAAAAAAATGAATTCAAAATCATCAGCTTTACTGCCATTCTATCTCTTCATTAACTTAGCAATGCTTCTATTTCACATTATTTTTAATAAGGATTTTATGCCTTTAAATGATACTCTATCATTAAAAGTTTGTAAAGAACAAAACATCAAGAAAACGTAAATAAAAAATTATATATTTAACCTAAAAGTCCAGATGGCTAGGGAAGAGAGGGCTCTTAAGTTCAGAAATCATGTCCAAAAAATTTTAGATCGAATTGTTTTATTTTAAACTCCAATGGAAATGAAAATAAAAAGAAATGTGTTAATTTTTTGAATCTGATTTTAAAATATCTTTCTAGTTGATTTTCATTAACGTGCAAAATATAATTAAAAAATGCTAGCTTGAATATTAGAGAGTTAAAAAAGCTAAAATCATAGTTTATAATCGTTGCACCTAAACTGCATAAGGAATATTTACTCTAGTTGCTCAAAACTTTTAAGCTACTTCGTAGCACATTTGCTGATGATTTTGCAACAGCATTCGATTGTTATTATAATTGCATTCCATGCTGGAAAAAAGAATAGCAACAAAAACGTTAATACACTTTAATTTTTTGAAAAAAAATTAAATAATAAAAACCTCAAAATTTTAATTCTTGAAGATTTTCTTTTTTAGGATGTGAACAACTTCATACCAAAAACTCAAAACACAGCACAGCCGGCTTTCTTATTTTCTCAAATGTTGGAAAATGCTGGAATCACAACAATCAATTGTGCTACAATGAATCGAAGCTTTGCCTTTCCGTCAACAAACATGCTTCAAGGTAATAAAACAATAATTAACCCTTCTCACAATAAGTTTGTTTTCAGTCTATTCCCTAGCTCAGAGGCATAACCAGAATTACTGATAGAGCAGCAGAAAATAAACAAAGCTGAAATAAGCAGCACATTTATCTGTGTAAAATTGCAATATGAAGTAAACTGGAAAAATGCATTTTTGCAAAATATATATATTGTTTCTGCATGATTGAAAAATACTGTCTGAAAATCACCAGGAGGTCTGTCTAGACTGGCAGAATCACCAATAATTTATGTAAAAATTTGAGTGCAACTGGAAATAGAGAAACAATTTAAAGAATATATTCATATATTAAATTACATTAAGTACATCTAAAAGCAATTTTCAATCTCTTCCAAATTAAATGCGTCTCGTTCTGTTCTAAAACAAATTAATATAAAAATAAATTTTACATGAAACAATTTTTTGGTTTCAGCTTTCATGCTTTCCTCATTTCATTATTTTCCTCGCTTTTGTCAGCCTTGATAGGCTTTACTCTTAAAAGTCTTGACAAATGCATTACTATTTTCTATTTATTTATCTATTTTTGAAATAGAAAGAAAATTCAATTATTTTGAAAAAAGAAATATTGATATTTTAAGTAAGACAAAAGATTTTTAGTAAGATTTTTTTAAAATAACTTTTCAACATTAAGTAGTAATGTAAAAAATATTTAATTATTTATACTTATAATTTAAATTTTTCTTCAATATTAATATTCAACCAGTTTTAACTCTAGATACCTAATTTCAAAATGTAAGATAATGATGCAAACTCTCAGCAAAAGCAAAAACGCAATGAATTACTCACATCTTAATAAATACTGGTTCAATTTCACCCATTAGCGTAGTTTTATAATTAGTTAAAGAATATTTTTGATAACAGCACACTTTTCATCGTGTAAGGAATTTAATATTTTTTTTTAAGAAATATATTTTTAAGCGTAAAGATTCATTAGTTTTAGATAAAATTCTAAATCCTAACAAAATTTGAGAGTAACAATATGCTGAGAATAATCTGTGATTGGAATGGATTATGTGTATTGAAATCAACCCAAAAGAGAGAAAATAAAAAATTTGAATGGAATGAATTAATATGATATATTTTATCCAGCAGAATCTTAGAACTTTAGATGTGTATTTTTTCCTATTTTAAAAACTAACCAAAATTTCAACTTGCCTATAAATCATAAAATAAGCAATCATAAATATTCTAAAGCAATAAGCTAGTAAAAATTATGATAGCTATGCATGTCACTTTCATAAAATTATTTATGTTATTATATTATGCAAATTTTCTGATAAAACATTAGTTTTTTAGTTAAGAAGTTATTTCTAGTATATAAAGCTTTACGAACCAACGAAAAATAAAATTATAGTTTTATATTTAGAGATCTTAATAAGTTAATCAGTAATTTATGCAAATTTAGCGCAGTTACGGTTTTGTGTCTGCTAACAAAAAAAGGAAAAAAATATATAGTTTGACAGAACTAATATGATTTTAATAATGGAGGTTAGATTTGAGAAAATCCTCACTTAAGTGTGGTAAATGATTCCTTACCTTTGTAACCTTAATCCGGACAATTTTAAAGCTGCCTATTACTATTCTTAGATACAAAAATTCCAATCTATTGTTCTCCCAGCTTTCATTTTCTCAAATGTGTCATCTTGTACTACCGGTCCGGTATTGAATTTTATTTTTATATTATTGTACTGCTTAGATCACTGTCGAAACAAAAAGATTCTAGCATCAATCATTTAGAAATTTCACCAACATTAAAAAAAAATTTATGCTATTTTGTTTTGAGAAGAAAAACTGTGATGCATGATGCTAATGAGGAAGAAAAAAATTAAGATTAGTGTCAGTTCGGGGAAAATGCTTCAAACACCATGTTTGATATCTGTGCATCGGTTGGTGAAAATATTTAAACTTATGGTGCATGTCAGTTAAAAAACGACTGCAGAAAATGAAGTATAAAATGATGCTGACATGGACGGTGAAATGGAACAACAACCAGTATTCCTGTATCTATAATCCATAATGAATGGCCCTATAAGAAATGATCAATTGAGGTCCTACTGTATTTCTTTTTAGCAACATTTTAGCGATAAAAACTATTCTTTAAAGACCTTTTAAATATTATGCAAGTACTAACGGTAATGGATCAGATTTGCAGCTTATTTTTGCAGACAAAGGGGGAGGAGGGCTCAAAATAATCAAAAATCGTATGCAATATTTAAAGAACAATTTTCATAAAAAATAAATAGATAATAATAATAATAATTTTCTATGCTTTTATTTCTTATTAAAAAAATTTAACTTGCTATTTTACAGACTGTGTTGTTGCTGTCAACCCTTTTATCAAAAGAATACCAACGCAACAGAGAGATGAATACATAGAAGAGTGCATAAGAACACTTTCTGCCATCAGATTGGAAAAAGGAAGTGCAAATGAAAATGAAGCTTACAGTTTTTCATACAAGCTTCTAGTGGCACATGGCCTGAAAAACTGAATGCAAAAAATCTTTTTTTTGTTATATGTTTACATGAAACATTTTTACGAGTAATACATATGTTTTATACCCTGTTACAATAAATATTTTTATATATAGCTAACAAGCATTTTATAACCATTAAAATATTACGCAAATTGTAAAAGAGAGCTACTTGAAAGTAACAATTGCTTAAATAATGCAAAATGGTAATAAGCTAAATATTTTCTAATGCTTTTTTATATATTTACTAACAGTGTAACAAATCTAATTCATTGGGCACTTCTAATATATGTCATTAGTTTACAAAAATAATTGAAAAATTATTTGGGAATATAACTATTCTGTTACTGTCAAGCCTACAAAAACTTGAGATTTACAGAATTTTTTAAAAGAAATTGGTAAACTTTTTCTCTTGTGCATTTTTACAAGCACATATTGAGAGCATTCACAGACACACACACACAAAAAGATTTTAAAATAAAAAAAAAAAAAAAAAAAAAAATGGCATAATTAGAAATAGATACTTTTACTGTGTTTTTGAAAACTTTTAAAAGAAATAGGTCAACCATATAATTCTCCCTCTTTTCATTTTTACAAAGACATACTAAGCAACCATAGACACAAGAACAAATGTTTTAAAGTACACTAAAAAATAAAAAAAAAGCATAACATAATCATAAATAGATACTTTTACTGTATCTTTGTAACAAACAAAAATCAGAGAAAGTTTTAGAATTAATTTTAAAAAATGTAGTTAAAATGAGTTAATTAAAAGTAGGCCAAAAAGATGTTTTGGAAATGGAAAAACCTCATTGGTTTAAAAAGTATTAAGGTGATAAAAGTTGACATGTTTGAAGTGCTTAAAAACAGAATGTGAATGAGCAAAACAAAATAAATTTGAAAAAAGGAACAATACATTCAATTTTTAAATCTTTCATTTTTCTTATTCATGTTTGGTGAATCATAAGAAAGGGAGCCTGTTTTTGTTGTTTTCTTTCCACCTTAGTAATTTTTAGAGCAAATGAAATTTTTCTGTTAGCAATTATATCTTTCCACTTCAGTTTCTTGGAATTACTTATTTCAATCAGATAAATATTAATCAATTAGAAAAAATGTAAATAATGAGTAATATAATGGTAAAATAAAAAAATTAAAAAAACTGTGTTATGATAAAACATAAAATAGAACAAAATGTGTATGGTATAATCATTAATTAGCTTTTATGTAAATCAGAGATAAGTCAAATATTAAAAAAGAAGTAATATTTAAATAGATATTGATCAATAAAATGGTTATTAATTATTTAAAAAATATGTCTGATATAAATATAAAATTTTAAAAAAAATGTACTGTATGATATAATCACAAAAACATAATTTCCCTGCACCTTTCACACCAATGAAAACCAAAGAAAAATCCAGTGGTTAAAAAAAGTTAGGGCATTTAATTAAAATTAGACCAACATAACGTAATTAATCAGTGAGAAAGATGAAAAATGTGTTTGATAAATTACACTGACATGATGGTTATTAATTAATTAACTAGAACAATGAGTATGATAAAATTACAAAATGTAAGAAGTTATGTAACATACAATTATAAAACAGAAAAAAAGTGAGTATAATACAATTCTAAATACATAACTTTCTGGTATTTCTGATGCAAGCATGAATTAGAGAACTATAATAATAAAAAGATGAGGAACCTTAGTTTAAGTCAGACCAAAAAGATGACTGCGAACTATTTGCAAAATATAAATTTGATTTATAAGTATACTAGAACAACTTTCATAATTCTTGAAAAGGCTTTAAATTGAACTTAAATATCATATTTTTCCCATATTTATAAAAGGTACAATTTATTGTTGGAAATACACTTGCCGAAGCTAAAATCTACTTTGGAACAAAATGTGATTAAATAAAAATTGTAACAACTCAAATACCTTGATTCCTTTTTTTTTTCATTTATATATTTTTCTTTAATTATATTAAAAAAATCATAGAATTTAGATCCTTACAGCAAATGTGTCCATATTTTTATAAGTCACACAAAATTTGAACAGATATGTTTT
This sequence comes from Parasteatoda tepidariorum, assembly GCF_982258835.1. Classification (NCBI taxonomy): domain Eukaryota; kingdom Metazoa; phylum Arthropoda; class Arachnida; order Araneae; family Theridiidae; genus Parasteatoda; species Parasteatoda tepidariorum. Next base: position 65,991,829 of record NC_141757.1, on the reverse strand, counting down.
CAAACATATAATAGGGTTATTGATAACAAGTTGCAACTCAAATTAATAGTAAGTTCATAATTGAAAACAAATCTTGTTGCAATTATGTAAAAGAGAAATTTTTTTCTTTATAACTATTATCGAGAAAATTTTAGCAAAATGTAAAGACTATCCAGTCAATAATGGGCTGAGTCAAAAAGATTACGATAATTTTTTTTATTTTCAATAATTAACATGAAACAAATTCAAATTTTGTGAGCTTTGCATACAAGATTGTATAGAGTCTCTTAATCTATACAACACTTATTGATTGAATAAGAAAAAGAGAAATTATTTTCTCTTTAATGTATTAAAGGCTTTATTTAAATAAATTTATTAGGAAAAGTTAGAGAACAAAAGTTTTTAAAGTGCTATGGATACAATCAATTAGTAATTTCACTAAAGTATGAAAATTATATTATTATCTAAAACCACAGTTAATCTACATTAGGGGGAAAAATACACAATTGTTTAAATAAGGTATTGAAGGAAGCATTTCAATTCTTTAAATAATATTTTTGAAACAAATGGCAAAGTTACCTCGCTTTATTTGCTGTAAGTGCTTTATTCTCATTTATCTTTCTGCCGCCACCTTCTGTTAAAAAAAAAAAGAAAAAAAGAGTTATAGGCTGATATATTGTATGTATATATATATATTCTTATAATTCATATTTTCTTTTAACCTTGGCTTCCATAATTTAAAATTTGTAGTCAGTTAGATTTAACTATTAGACATACAACATTGCTGGTCAATAGCAATACCTCATTTCAATAACATTTTCAGAAAGAAAAAAAAAACACATAATAGGCATAAGAATAAGATAGTTTACATGCCACGTAAGATAATATATACATGCCATGTCACAAATTAAAAGAAAAAAGAAGAAGAATATAAATTAAAATAAATATATGGATAATGATGTAACATAGACATTTTGAACATTTGTAACATAGACAATGAAAAACTTGTTATCTTATATAAAGAATGGATAAATTATTAGTTATTTAAAATATAAATTTACATTAGTATTAGCAAATGCAAATGCCAGTTCATAGAAAATATTTTTTAGATTTACTTTTCATTACCTTAGACATGGTCACATTTGTTATTTTACAACTAATTACAGAAAGAAAAAAGAATTTTAATAAGCTAAAAAACATTTATTAGAAACAGGTTGTACAATACTGGTTAGAATGCAGAGTTTACAAGTAAAATAATCAAACAAAGGAGAAGTTACTTTGTGCAACATCTGAGGTCCCCCCCCCCAAAAAAAAACCTGAGGTAACAAAGTTAAATGGTGCTAGAAAGTAATAAATCGAGTACTGAAACAAAAAGGAAAGAAAGGGCAATAAGACAACTAAGAATAGTAGAACCTGTATTTATCTGAGGAAGTTAAATTTCCTGGGTAGAGGGGTGGCCAAGATAGATCTTCATTATTCTTAACAGTAATAAAAATATGTGAAGGTGAAAAAATTGAAGTTTATGTCAAAAGAACAAAGAAATTTAGGTGTTTTTTCTTCTTCTTTGTAGTAGTAATCAAAACTGTGTAAGTTTATCATTTCGGGAACAATTTGATGATTCACAGTGAAAATTAGTCTTATAACCACATTTGCAAGTTTGGAACTTAATCATGAAGATCAACTAACTAAGTTTCATGGAACTGGGATCTTTAATGCATATTTTCTGGGTAAATTAGTTTGGAGATGAAAAAAGTCAGCATACTACCAGATTTTTGCAAAAATAGTTTCCGAATGGCATTTGACAGTTTTTGTTAATAGCAATAAGCAGAATACAAGATGTCTAGAACGAAAAATACAAGATTTCTGAAAGCAAGAGCCAATTTTTAAGAATGAACAGCTCAAAAATATTCAGTTTAGCTAGGACTTTTTAGGTTTTATAGTGACCAGATGCTTGAAATATGCAAATTTTTAATAATCAGTAAATTATAAAGAAGAGAATATAGTCAGTTTAAGGTAATGTTATATTAAAATGTAAAAAATTTCACTTTACTAGTCAAAACATTTTAGACCACAATATACCCTATCCTCTTTAAATAGAGATTGTTGTTAGATAGAGTGCTGTAATACAAAGAGCCACTTGTATTGCATACATAATTATTTCAGAAATAAGATTTACAGCAATAGATTTAAAGGGGAGAAATTATACATATTTCATGAACATTTAAAAATGCAAAAATTGGAGTTTGTATCAAGACATGCATTTCATTCATCTCTTAAGTTTCATAATGTAGCTTTAATAAAAAATTAATAAATTAAAGGTTTTCCTGTTCCAAGGTGTCTGAAAACGGCACTAACAGATCATTGCAGGGGGGAAATAAATCAGTTTCATTAAAATAGCAATAACAATAAAATTTTTCATTTAATATCCTCTTTTAAGAACGCCTTCTTTTTTTTTAAAGTATGTTTTATGCATTTTAAATTGCACCTCTATAATAAAATAAAAACAAAGTGCTCATTAACTTTGGTATAGTAAGCACTTCTAAAGCATTTTGAGGCAAATACACTGGTTATCATAAATTAAGGAAAATTCACAAAAATCGCGATAACTCAAGAAATTACACATGGAATTTTATGAAACTTACCCACAATATACAACACATAGTAAGGTATTAAACAACATAAAAAGAAATTATCAGACATTAATAGTAGTATAGAAATTAGCACATGTATAAAATAAACAAATTGGAAGTATCGGTTTGCAATAGAAAAAGTATCTTTAATATGGAATATGATTGCCTCTAGAAGCAATACAGCACAAACAGCGATGTGTGATGCTTTCAATTATGCGGTCTATCAGTTCAATAGGAAGTGAGAGCCATTGCTCTTGTAAAGCAGTTGCAAGCGTGGCAAGGGTCTGAGGGGGCGGATTGATGGCAGATACACGCCTCCCTAGAGCATCCCAAACGTGCTCGATAGGATTCAAGTCCGGGGATCGAGCTGGCCACTCCATGCGAGTAATTGTTTCCTGTTGAAGATAATCATCAACAATGCGAGCTCTGTGTGGTCTTGCATTATCGTCCTGTAACAGGAAGCAATCACCAATTGCCCCGGCATATGGGCGCACATAAGCATCAAGGATGTTGTCTCGATAAACCTGAGCATTCACGGTTCCCCTTGGAAAGACATGGAGGTATGTGCGCCCTCCTAAGGATATGCCTCCCCAAACACAGACACTGCCTCTTCCGTATGCATCTCTTTCACGGATGTTTGATGGATGATAACGGGTCCCAGGTTCTCTCCATATCAAATAACGTCTACTGTCACTTTCTAGACTAAACCTGGACTCATCCGTAAAGAGAACAGGCCTCCATTGATCTGACGTCCAGTGGACATGTTGTCGGGCCCACTGCAAACGGTCTCTCCTATGGCGTGATGTGAGCGGCCCGCAAATGGCTGGTCGTCTCGCATACAGACCACCTTCGTGGAGCCTTCTGCGCACAGTTGACGTTGACACCAACCTTCCGGTGGCTGCAGCAAGAGAGGATCTAAGATGTGTCGGAGTAGCGGTTCTATTCCTGCGTGCACTTAATGTCAAATATCGGTCATCGGCACTGGTCGTAACAGTTGGCCGTCCTTGACTGAACCTCCTAGATGCCGAATCTGTGGTTTGAAATTGCCTCCAAAGTCTATGAACCACAGATGGACTCACATTTAGCCATCTGGCCACTTCTGATTGACTCTGCCCTGCCTCTAGTCTCCCGATGGCTCTCCATCGTAGTTCTTCAGGCAAATGATGCCTAGAGGTCATTATTACGAATTGGCTATCTCAGATTTTCAATGTCGCAATCACAGTAAAATTTGTGTGCTTTCTCTCAAACTTGGACTTTTATGCTCCAGGCAGATGACGTAAGCCGAGTGCAGCGCCACTAATTTGCATATTGCAATTTTACTCAGCTACTCTTAGTGGACAACATATGCAAATTTTGCACGGTTTGGCTTACTTTTGAAAGAGTTATCGCTATTTTTGTGATTTTTCCTTAATTTATGATAACCAGTGTACATCAACTTAAATAAACCAATAGTCAAAGTTTTAAACAATACTATTAATTGTGGTAAAAATCTAAAATAGAAAAAGAATCATTAGGTGTTTACCAGTAGTATTTCTTGCTCCAGCTTTCCAAGGATCTGGTGTGATAACTTTTCCCAATTTTTTTTCACCTATTTTTTGAAAAGTACAAAATAAAAAAATCAATTGGAATAAAATATTTATTTAAAGATACATATATTTAAATAAAAGGGTTGCTTATTCATTAAAGGGACAATAAACTTATTACCACAGCACCTATATTAGTATTTAGATACCTATTACTTAAACACAATGCAAGAAAATTTATTAACCCACAATTTCTAGTGCCAATTAAGAGTAGTTTTTGTTAGCACACATTTCATATCAAATTTAAGGCACTGAGAAGGGGCAAAACATACTAAGTGTCAATCTTAATGATTCCTGGGGGTCACCTCAAACATGCAAATTAATTAATGTTAATTATTTATTAATTAAGTAACTAAATCGGACACAAAAATGTAACTTCTCTGAATAAACATACATATCTTTTTTTCTTTACATATTTGAAAACCTTCAAAATATAGGGGGTAGCCACAAACTGGGAAATATAGTCCCCATACTTTGGTCAAGAGAGCAATCCAAAGTTCAGAATCCTTAATGTTAATTTCACTTTTTGCGTTTTTAGTCATATTTTTAAAACTCATTATGCAATTTAAAAAAAATTACACCCACTTAAAAAACCCATTTACCCAAAGATAATTTCATGTGAAAAATAATTTTTAATAATTATTTATTGTTATTTATTTGTGGATGAAAAAAATGTGCATAATTAGGTATAAAATTTTTTATACTATATTAATCAACGCTTTTTCCTATTGCAAAATCTAAAGTTTCAACAGATTTCATTTGATAGAAGGCGAGAGAAATTAAAATTAATTATTTTAAAAAAATAATTTGGCGACAATGAAGAAATATTTATATGGGGGTGATTAATATTTAAATGTGGTAAACTTATGAGGAACTTGACTTAAGCTTGTGTAGAGTAAAATTTCCTTCACATTTTTTCGCTCATAACTGATTGCTAATTTTTTGATGATTATCAAATACAATGTTTCTCTTTCAGCTGTCTAAAAATTCATTTGTAATTTAACGAAGAGATGTAAATAGAACATTTTATTGGATAAAAACATTTGATTCAACAACTCTTGAGTTTTGTAAAAGTATGTTTCTGATAGAATGTGATTATACATCAACTTTTTTTTAAATTTTATTTTTTTGGTTGTTTTTTCAATAATTGATACAATTTCAATAATATATAAACATATGCATAGATATGGAATAATTTGTTTATGAATTTCTTCAATATATATTTTATAATTATCATTACGAATACGCAGTCAACATTTCTAAGCATCTTAAAATTTTTCAGCATCTTATGTATCATCTAAATCTAAAAATAAATTTGTTAATTACCTGTCCGCGCGTGTTTCGCAGAATCATTTTTCCAGCTATTTAATTGAATTTTAACAGTTAATTATTGTCAGCTAGATGAGAATTCAATCTTGTTAAGAAATTAAAAACATTCTGCTGATCAAAATGATTTGAAACAGAACAGCTGACTATTTAAAGCAGTGATTCTCAACCTTTTTTTTGTTGGGGCACACTTTTAACGATTTCGAAATTTGACGGCACACAATGAAAAAAATTAGATTAAAAGTTGTTTAATTACCTATTTTATACTGTGTTAAATAGTTTGTGATAATAATTTTGAATGTAAAATAAAATAATATATACTTCAAAAGCACATTTATTAAGGGATTAATTATTTCTTTGGACCAATTTTTTATTAGCTAATAACAGTTATTTATTTTTTTGCTAGTTATTAATTGTTTGCTTGTTTTCTATAATTATTAACTGATATTTTTTTGTGATTTCTTGTTAACTAGTTTTTTTGCTAATTATTAATTGTTAGCTTAATTTTTGCTAGTTATCCTTTGTTAATTTGCTTTTTATATATTTGTTTTTTTAGTTATCCTTTGTTAATTTGTTTATTAATTGCGTAGCTTACATTAATGATTAGCTCTTACAACATTTCTTAAAATTGTGTGTCATATACAATTTAAACACTTCCATCTTATTTTAAGAATGTCAGAGACAATACAATCGCCGACCAAGATGTTCACGCGATTAAAGCGTGGAAAAATTATAAAAAGTTTATATATATATATATATATATATATATATATATATATATATATATATATATATATATATATATATATATATATACAGACACTTTTCTTTAATTTAAACTTTATTCATAATAAAAAAAGCATTAAAATTTTTATTGCATCATTTCTAATATTTGGCGGCACATTTTAAGAATTTGGCGGCACACAAAAGTGCCGCGGCACAGTGGTTGAGAATCACTGATTTAAAGCATACTATTTTTTTTTTTTTTTGGAAAAATGAAGATAAATTAATGATCGGCTTTTTTATTGTTTCTTAGTTATCTTCTCAAGCATCCTGGCTCTTCCTACACATTCTGTACTGGGCCCAACAAATCATTGCATGATAGTATCCTAGTGTAGTAAGAATGATTTTTCTTTTAACTCTGACCATAGATTTTCAATGGGACCAAAATCTTTATTATTAGACGAAGAATTACTCATATTACTTAAAATATTTGTCAGAATTTGACCTTTAATAATAAAAATACAACATATATATTGCGCTGGCTACTTTTCAAAAAAAGGTCACCACAGAGTTAGAGGAAAATAAGTATCCTTCAGGGCAGGGAGAACACACTCTTTGAGAGAAGAGTGCTTAAAAGGAACAATGTTGTTGTTGTTTAATCAGGAAAACTACAAATATTTTTTATAGATATATATATATATATCATAATGTCACTTAGCATTTTCTTCTCAGTTTTTCAATTTCAGCGAAAAGAAATACCGTGAATTTTATAAAACCTTGTGATTTGTGCATCAGAGTCTCTATCTTTTTCAGGATATTTTTCTGATTATGTTTGTAATGCTATGTTATTTCATAAATTTTTTTTCATCAGTCAAATATAAAAGAGATATAAATAATATTGGCTCAATTGAATTCTAGAGTAACTAGATATCTTGTTTAAGAAAATAAATTCATGGTATTTCTTTATTTTTTTACGAAATTTTACTTTTTTTGTTTAGAAATAATTATAATAATAAAAATCGACATTGGTAATAAAACTTTCATACACTTGTCGCAAACCATCGCTGGACGAAATGTAAATTCTAATTATATCCAATGAATGTAGTTTATCAAATAGAAAATATTTGATATGAAAACGGTGGCAAACAATTTATTAGCAACTTAAAATTTTGCAAGCAAGGAAGCTTCGATGTCTTAAAAGCCAAATAAAAAATTGAAATTGTTGGTAAATAAACATTTTTGCTGCCAAGCTTGAAAAAAGTTTTCAACAAGTAAACTAATTCTTTTTTGGGGTTCACATAAGCATGTTTGGTAAAGGTCTCTTTTAGAACACGCGTACTTAAAAGAAGTAAAGTGAAGAAATGTTATATTTACATCGGTATCGTAAACAGTAGTTGATGTTAAACATTTATTAAAAAAATTTTTATTTTAGTTATATTGACTGCAAAAATATTTCTCATATATTTGACATAAAATACGGTGTTTTAAACTCCTTGAAAATGGCGGCTAAATTATCTAATAATGTTTTGGAAATGAAGGTAAGTTGTAAAATTGAAATAAAAGAATTTTAGATTGAAATAATGCACATTATTGATTAATAAATTCTAATTTATTGAAAAGTTTGATGTGTTATTCTAAATTTATTCAAGATTTTCATATGTCGAACTATGTTTAAAAATTTTATCGATTTCTGCAAATTTTAGTTTTAAACACTTTAATTCAATTTTAGACAATAAAACTTTTGGTAGAAGTTTACAATCAGATGCTACTCATCTTTAGATGATTTTTTATGTTCTTGCAGAAAACAATGAAAACTCCTTAAAACTGATATTTTCTATTAGAGATAGAAATAATAAGAAAAGAGGGATATTTTATATACAGTGAAAGCTCCAAGGTTCAGTTTCCAGTCTTACAGTCATTCTACTCAACACTCTAAGAAAACTTTGAATTATATTTCTATCTTATCTATATAATTAAATTTCAGCTCTAACAAATTTGTTTCCCTCTTAAGCTTACAAAAGCTGCGATCCTTAGTTTAAAGCAATCAACTGTGTTATGTACTACTCATAATAACTAGGTAATATGCTATGAAGTATTATTTTTTTTTACCTAGCAATTTTTCTTATTTATTTAACATCATTTATTCAAACTATGTTATAGTAAAGAGGTTTTATCTGAAGAACACAAAACTTGATAACTTAAGTTGAAAAAAATCAGCTTTTGTCTTTATAAAAATATTTTGTTACTTTTAAGCTCTAAAGTATGCCATTTTCATGACATATATAAGGAAGAAAAATAACTCTTTCACTCAAAAGCAATTTTATAGCTACTGAATACATGACAGACAACTAACATTAGTTTACCGCATTGCTGTCAAAAAAATTTCACTGTTTGTTTTTACATAAATTTACTATTTGAAACCTCTTTGAATGTTTGACAAATTTTCTTATTCATTGTATTGCTTTAATTTAAAAAATTAAATGTTTTTTTTTTATAAATTATTATTAAAATATAAGCTCTTTTTTAATTCAACAAACTGGTTAAGAGATTGCAAAAATGTTAAAACTATCACACAACATTTTTTTAAACATAATTTTAATTGTGTTTCTTTAATTCTTTAAGTTTATGAAAAAAACTAAAGAAAAGTGTGAAAAGGAAGCTGAAGAGGAAAGAAGAAAAAATTTATTTGATAGTGAGATACCAGAACATTTAATAAAAGGAGGGTAAGTTCATTTATTAAGCTTTATTTCTTTTCGGAGTGTTTAATCCACATTGCATATTTTAAGAGATTTTGAAATTTTTTTATTACTAATTTAGATATTAAGTCATCAGAATAATATTGAATTTAATTATTACTTGATTTTCTTATGATATAGTTACTGATATCTGATTTACTTATTTTTTTAGAAAATACCAGAACTTTTTAGAATAACTAAAGAAAAAATTTTATTACTAATTTTAGAAATAGAAATTAACTCTCAATTCTCAAAGAAAAATTTAAGGGTGAAAAAAAGGTAGCTGTGAAAAAGTGACAGCTATTTAAATAACTTATTCAATTTTATTATGTCTTTAAAACCCATAATCCAGAGGGAATGTGCACTTGACTTAATCTACAAAGTGCTAATTAATTTTATAATATAACTTTAGTTCTCAATGAGACGTAAAAATTTCTGAGACTGGAATGCATTAAAATATTTTATGATCTAAAATCTCTCAACACTTGCATTAAAGTAAATTTACACTTGTTCTTTAGTTCATTTTTTGCAACATGTATATAGCGTTTCAAGCAAAATTAATAAATAATGGTTTAATTGTCAATGTCCTTTTTTTTCCTTTCAATGATTCTAAAATCTCAGACATTCACACAATTTTTATTTTAGAAATCAAACACTTTAGTTTACAAGAATTCTTACGACAAGGTTTGCAAGTCCTCTTCTAACTTTCTGGCGGGGCAGATTTTTTTGACATTTTATTAAATGTTGTGTTAATTTTTTTGCATCCTTTTTTGAGGCTATAGAATTAAAGGAAAGGATATCTTATGAATGTTAAAATCCCTTATTATTGTGCTTGAAATCATTTGTGTATAGTTGGTATTATAATTGTTTCATTAGTAAAATTTTTATGTTTTATCCATTGTGCTAGATTAATCAGTATTTTGTTATTAAGAATTTATATATCTTTTTAATATTTTACTTTTTGTACTAGTGATTTGTGCATAATGGAACCGAGCTTTGTACCTTGTCTTCAGTTGCTGAATGGTAGATTCTCATACAGGGGCATGAACCCTGAAATAGAGGTAATGTATTTGTTAATCATTTTTTAATATGATTTGATCTATTTAATGTTTAATAATTTTATAGAAGAAAAAATGTTATTTGTAAAAAAATACTATTTAGCAGATTAAATTGAAAAATCTCTTAACTTTTCTAAATAATATTTGTTTTTAATGTATAATAAAATTTGTCTTTGCTTTTCTTTTTCATTATTTTCTATTAACATTTTTATACACTTTCTTTAGGATACAAAATTTTGACAATCATAAAAATTTCACAGTATTTTGTTTTTGATATGGATAAATAAAAAGAGTTTGCATTAAGACGATTTAAAGTTGTTTTTTTTTTAACTTTTGGTGCATTTGCAGAGTTCATTCTAGATGGGATTTGCTAGGTAGGCAGTGTCTCATTTGCTTTTTGAGAGGAAAAATGTTTGCTCTGCCTGCCTTTTGAGCTTGATAATATACCCTGATATCTATATGGTTTTCCAATAATTTTTTCAATTGTTTCTCTAAGGTTCTTTAAAATCTGATGTATTTAATAAGGTAATTCAAATTTGAAAAGTGTTAGATTTAGGGCAATTAAATCATATCATGACATTTAATCATAGTTTTATCCAAAAGTTATTTGTCTTTTTTTTTTCGACCTCTTTTACCCGTTTTTTCAAATTCTGATATTTTAAATACAGTTAGTATGCTCCAATTTGAGTTATCCCTTTCTAACAACTTGCATTTTTGACAATTTCATCCTAATTTTAAGATGATAATTTTTTTAGAAGTTATTTATTATTTTTTCAGCCCTTTTTGCATGGTTTTTAAAATTCTGATTTTATTACAATGATATAATGGAAATTCAGTGTTTTTATTAGAGGAAAAAAAATGGGAGAGAATTTCTCACCCTTTCTCAAAAACAGGGTGAGATTTCTAAAAATTAAAAAAACACGAATAGACTTGGAAAAAAAATATTTCTTTAATTATAATACATTTTTAACATCTTCTAATTGAATATTTTTGCTGCATCATCATATGGAAAATGTTCTATATCTACTTTTTCATCAGCTATTATATTTATTTGGCTGAAAAATATCCGTATTTGTTTAGTTTTAACCGATCTACCAGCATTTGTTTAATTTTCATTTGTCCGTTACGGAGTAGAAGATGTCGCCTTAACAAGATATTTGTCCATCTTACATTCATGCAAAAAAAAATTTAACGTCTTACATGAAGAAGCCTTACTTACGGTGAACCCGTGGCTGCAGAGAAATGTGTTCTAAAAGGGGGCTTGGGGGGGGGTCTGCTGTTCGCACCGGTTCTGAACAATACTGGTAAATAGGGAAGATAGATAACAAGAACCGATGTTCAAAATAATGAAATATCAAAGAAGAAAAGTGAAACGGATTTTATTCAAAATGGCCAAAGACAAAATTTTTTTCAAAAATTTGTGCATTTTGAAATTGATTAATAGAGTGCGCGAACTTTTCATGTTAATAATTTTTTATTGCGAGAAAATAAAAAATAAAAATATGCGAGATTCTCGCTCTGTAGTGAAAACACTGAAATTTGAATTTCAGTTGTCACTTTTTGATGTGTTCAATTTGTGATGATTAAATCATAATTTCATGCTATTTGATGATAGTTTTTAAGAAATTATAATTTTTTTTTGTTCCCTTTCGCATGCTATTCCAAATTCTAATAATTTTAATACGATGTTATTACAAGGTTCAAATTTGAATTATAAATTTTTGACGTGTACCATTCATGACTATTTTGACAGAAATGGGAAACTTTTTTTGGCAGCTGTTTCTCATTTTTTCTTTTATTTTTTTCATTTCCATTATTTTTAATACAATTTTATCACTAGCTAGTTCAAAAGTTAAGTTATCACTCTTTTACGACTTGTGATAATCTAACTTGTGTTAATCCTTATTGATAGCTTTTCAGCAATTATATCTTTATTTTGCCCATTTAAAATTCTGATATTTTTAATATGTTATTGCGACACACAACATTTCCAAAACCTGATATCTTTTAAATATGCTCATTAAGCTGTTCCATTATGCTATTTTAGTAATTTTTTTAATTGTATAATATGTCTTACATTGTTATTATCTCTATCATTTTTCTCTTTAAAAAAATAAAATTTAAAAGAAATTTTGTTTTCTGCCTTAAAATTATTATATAAGGCTATAATCAAACTAGTGAATTTCTTTTTAACTGTTTCATTATAAAATGTATAGCATTAGATTCTTACAAGTACTCACAAAAGTGTAAAAAGATATCCTTTTCATACAACACTTATAATAATAATAAAATAACATAATAAATAGAATTTCGAAATATATTCTAAAATTTCTATCTAGATCTGTAGTTTAGATATCCCTCTACTTGTTTGACTTAAAATTAATAGTTTTTATCAGTTTTTATTGTTAATAGAAGAAAGTTCATCAACAGCTTATACTAGCACATTTTAGAAGTTGATCATAAACGATAGTTTTTAAACATGAAATTTTTTTTATCAGTTTCTAAAACAGAAAAAAAAATGCTTGCTGCAATCCGTATCTTGAGAATTTTTTAAGTGAATTGAAAATTTTTTACATACAATTTTAAAATTTGTTTATCCAATGATAATCCCATGCAAAAAATATTTCTTAATAAATATCCATTATTTTTTACTAATTTATTCAATAATAGTTGAAAAAATTTTGAATTGTGAGGTATGCAATTTTTGACATCATTTTAACCAATGTAATTTTAAATGGCAAAATGCAAAATTTTAACAAAATCAGTGGAATAGTTTCTCAGAAATCGAATTTTTAAAAAGTCATATTTTTAAAATTTGATTTATCAGGAACTATTCAACCAATTTCTCTCAAAGTTTGTATTTTGCTATGTAAAATTACATTCTTTGAAATAATGTAGAAAATTGTATACCTCAGAATTCAAATATTTGAGATCACCCCTTTGAACCATTAAGAATGAGTCCTATAATGTAAAGACGCAATCATTAGATCAAAAGTTATTCAGGGTAATCTGTTTTTTATTTTGCATACTGTACATAATTTTTTTAATTATGAAACATCCTGTATGTAATGCAATATTTTTTTTTTTTTTACTAATATTGAATTTAATTTTTTTTAGAAATTAATGGAGGAAAATAATTTGAAAAATCTTGACAAGCTTAAGCAAATGGATGGAATTTCTGCTAAAGAAATGGCTGATCGGTTAGTTTTGTTACAGTTTTTCATGCTTATTTTAAGATTATGAGTGGATTTTTAGAAATGAAATTATTAGTTTTATTATTGTAATTTATTTATTTTGTATTTAATTTTTCAAAGTATTATCAAATTATTTGTGTAAGTATATTTAGAAATATAAAGTACTCTAAATTCTGAAATAGAAAGCTATTGTAATAACTTTTGAAAGCTGCTGTGTATCATTCCAAATGTGCCTCATTAAAAAACGTAGCTAAAGATTTCAAATATTTCTAGATAATATTTCTTTATCATAACATACGCTATACTCATGCTTTATTTCTTAAACTAATCCTATACATTTTAAAAACTTATGAAACATGATATATTCTGAATAAAGTCCAATGCAATAAATTCTAATAGAGGGGAAAAAATTAAGCAAGCAATGCACTGTAATATATGAGCTGAATAATTTCAAGAAACTGAAGGATAAAGATATACCTGATGCTTTAAACAATTAATTTATTTCAACATTTATTTATTTATTACCATTAATTTATTTCAACAATGTTAAAATATGTGTACCCATCTCTGTATGTATATATATTTTATCATTTCATCATTGTTTACACACATAAAATATGTGCACTATATGTACCCACCTCACTTATTTTCAAAGTATCAGGTGTAGTGACAGTCTGAATGAAATTAATTTAATTATTTAAAAACAAATTAGTTCACACTATTTTATTTTCAACTTTTACTAAGTCTTTCACTTCAGTTTCTTTTTTCTTCATACAATAAGTGTTTGTCTTTTAAGTGACTGGTGTGTAAAAGTATGAGAAAGAGAGAGATATTCATAGAAAGGAAAATATTAAAATAATGTGTGTTACTCATTTCTTATATAAGTATTTACATTACTGCTAGTGAACAAAAAAGGTAGATACTCAATTGAGGGTACGAGTGCTTCAAGGAAAAGCAATTGTAGTTTATTATGTGTTTTAGTGTTGATGCTGAAATGCATGCTTGTTATAAAGCAGAAAGCATGAATCTTCGTTTTATGTTTTGTGAAATTCTTTATTGATGTAAAATAAATCAATAAAATAATAATCTTCAAGAAAATAAAAAGGAAGTTTTTTCCTTAAATTTAACTTATTGATATGGATACTAGTAAGTAAGTAATAGATATAATTGAATACACCTTCTTGTTGAATATATATATAATTGTTTACAAGAAACAAGGGAAAAATATTATGTAGAAGTTGTAATAATGATTTAATGTTCTGAAAATCTTACTGTTTAAAAACTACTAATTACATTGCTTTAAATATTTACAAAAAAAAAAAATATTTTACATAAAAGTTCCAATAAGAATAATCATATGTAGAAATAAATATGAAGCTTATTTATTTCTCCATGTGAACAAACAGTTTTTTTATACTTCATGCAGTATTTTTGTAGAGAATATTAATTAAGCAAATCAACATAACTCAATATAAAAAGGAACTATGATCTTTCAAATATGCTTTTATCCATATTAAATTCATGTAGTTTGGATGTAATCAATCTTTAATTAAATGAACTTTGTCTCTTCATGGAAAAAATGGTATATATTTCTTTAAAGGAATCAAATGAAGATTCTTTAAATCTTAATGAATAAGTATTTTTTTATATAAATTTTTTTTTCTACCTGCTTAAACTACTAATATATATATTTTTTTAATTTTAGGTATTCAACACTTGTGGACAGTATGCAGAAAAAATTTACTACTAAGCGAAAATGGACTGAGCAAAATAAGAATAAAAATGAAGATGAAGATGTTGTAATTTGTTCAAGCTCTTACAAGACAAATAACAAAAGATTTAAGTTCAGAAAACCAATTGATACTTAAATAAAGTACTTCACATTTAAATATTTTACATTGTTGTCTTACATTGTTTTTCATTTTTATTACATTTGTAATGTTTGATATTTCATACATTATCTATTTGTTGTATAATAAAAAAAAAGATCCTGTAATAAAAATTACCTATAATATTTGCCTTTTCTTGTGTATAAATTGTTTTAGTTAAACTTTTATGAGACTTTTTTTACTGTTAATTATTATCAGTTTACTAACTGAATACTGGTTCTTTGTATGGGGAAAAATAAAAAAGTAAATAATAAATTGGTATTAATCTGCAATAGGCAATCACGAACAAAACTGAAAGGTATCTGCATTTCTCTCTTGAATTCTTCATTATTTAAGTTCCTGCTCTTCATGTCAAGAGTAACAAAAAATAAGTGAGATAACAAACAGATAGATTATAGCTGTTACGAGATATACATCTTAACACTTATATTATATTTTAAAAAAAAAACTTATTCAAGCAAAGTGAAAGGATTTTTCTATTTGAACTGTTATAGTGAGATAAGTCTCGTTAACGAGTATTTATTTTTTCTTATTGTGTCGCACTTTTTGTATTCCTAGTGAAAAAAAATTTTTTCCCCACAGTTGATTAATTTTCAAATCCAGGTAATCATTTATTTCGTTATGATTAACGTATTAAGAAAGTGTTCTTACATTAAGCTATAATAATTATATGATTTATAAACAAAATGTTCTTTGTGCTTGTGGAAAATATAAAATTTTCAATATATTATTGTAAATTCAAACAAACTTGATCATATAGTTTTTGAGGATGGAATGCAATTTAAACAAAAACGAATTTTTTGATATTTTATAAGTCAGACTATTTTACTTGTGTTGTTCTAATTTTCTATTTGGTTATTTAAAATTACATAGTTTGAAACCGTGTAAAAACTTGTTTATTTTAAAATTTTTAATTACTAATTACCACTTTTTATTAAAATTTTTTTACTAATTACCCATTTTTAATTATCACTAGCAAATAATAATGGTAAGTAAATAAAGTAATAAAAATCAATAGTAAAATTTTTTTTTTACACAAAATTGTCTTTCGATAAATGAATTTTATAACTGTGTGCAAATTTTTTTCTAATAATGAAAAATTTACTGATACTTTGAAAACCAAAATGTCCAAGCTTTCGAACTTGTCTCAGATTAAACTATTGGAATCATATTTTACAAATTGCGGCTACTCCCCATATTTGGTGGTCAAAACTCCATTTTCATGGAAGAAAAAGTTATCCTTATTCAAAGAAAGTATGTTTCTGCATCTAATTCCTCAACTATATTAGGAGATATTACTAATTAATTAGCATATTTGAAGTTAATCCTTTAAACCATTGAGATTTTAACTTTGTTTGGAAATGCCTATCATTAGAACTAAAATTTTTATACTTTTTCTTTGGCGAACTGTACAGCGCACAAATTATAAAATGAAACACCTTAATACATTTTGATATATGTGTCTGATATGCCCGTATAAAGGCGCTATTCATAAAGGTTTATTCTTAAATTTGGTTAGAAGCGTGCGTAGACGTTACTTCTTAAGTAACGAACACATTTTTCTGGAATAAACAAACCTTTCTTTTCTAGGATTTGGTTTCTTGGCCCTCCAAATATAGGCTGTAGCCGCAACCTAGAAGTATTGTCCCCAGGAAAGTAGAGACAGCTTAGTCTTAATTTCATTTTCTGCGTATTTTATCATGTTTCTAGAACTATTTAAGCGTGTGGAATACTTTTTGAATACAACTATAAAATTCGTTTGTGTAAAGATAATTCAGCATAAAAAAATGATTTTTTATTATGTTGTGTTGTTACTTTTGCCACTTGTTAATACCAGCAAGCCTGCTTGAAAGCAAGCGAATTTTTAAGGCAGAGGATGTTTTAAGGAGAGGGACAATTTTTAATAGTAATTGAACAAAATGTTTTAAGGATTAATGACTTTTTCTCACAATTTTGTATTAAATAGTAATAGTAATTGTTTATTTGAATCGATGCAGGAAATAAATCCAAAATATGTTTTTTTTACTATCATATAATATATGTACTTGCTATATTTATTTGCTATATAGTAACCACTATATATATATATATATATATATATATATATATATATATATATATATATATATATATATATATATATATATATATATATATATATATATAATTAATAACATTTAATATATTTTAAATCTTCCTTATATAATATTTGTTAATTATTCGAATTTATTCATAGATTGAGACAAAGAGAAGTTGCTTGCATTAATGTAAAATAACATAAGAAATTAACTACAAAAGAGAAATTTCAATTGGTGATTTCTAGATGATAAGTCATCTGGGTCATATAAATGAGTGGTAGACTTTTGGTAAAGGAGCTTAAATTCATGAAATATTCATGACATTTCCATGTTTTTAGGCTAATCACTATGCAGAGGAGATTAATTTTTCTCTAAGAATGCATTAAATTTTTTTTCCTCATGAATAAAATCAAAATTTGTAAAAAAAAAAATTTAAATTAGTGTCTTCCGGCCCCTACTCGCTAAAGCTCGCCAGTCGCCAAAGATTACTATTCAATATTATGCGGTTCGCTTTGTGAACCACGCTTACTCCACTCACTGGCAAGCTGTTAAAAATGTCCTAGCATTTGGCATCAGAGAAAATTGCAGAATAAAGATTTTTTTTCCATCCAAAAGTGAGTATCACAAAAATTACATTTTTCGTAATTGGAACTGTATTCCCTTTTTCTTAAAACTTTCAGTTTCCAAATATTTAGAATAAAATATTTTAACTTTTATTTTAGTTTATATGTAGGCAGTTAAAATCCAAACGCTTTGAATTCTTAGTGATACAGGTTTTATCATTAGTGTTGATTTTGTTAGTTACAATAAAGCAAATCATTTTTCAACCTAGGGGACAATATTTTATCACAGTGTTATTTTTTTACGCTAAATGTGATTTATTATATTTTTGTCAAATAAAAAAAGAGGAAGAATAACTCACTCGATGATAAACGTTTTCAGAAAGGATTTCGTAAGGAATTCTCTACATTATTTTATAATATTTAATATTAATTATTGAAATGAGAAAAGTGTTAATTTGTCCTTACTGAGTTATGTGCTTATCAGTTTTAAATCAGTTAACAACTTTTTCAAGACAAACACAATTAAATAATCGTTCGAGGTAATTTATCTTAGTGCAAAATTTCTTTGCTGTTGCATTATCTCCGACAGTTATTGTAGCTATAGCGATTCGATTTCATCAGCATGACAATATTTGTATTTGAAATTAGCTTCCATATTTTAAAATAAAAGTTATTTTTATTTTTAATTAACTAAATGAGATTATGTATGTTATATCCTGTGAAAGAAACAAAAAGATTTATATTTTCTAGAATTTATGCTAAATTTTCATAATCGTTCTAAAATTTTTCAAATAAAACTTTTTTACATAACTCAAAATCTGTGCTAAACATAGTTACTTAAATAATTGTTAGCATGATTTAAATCACCATTAAGACATAGAATTACTTCTTACTTTTTTTAAAATTAATTTAGTGTCATTTTATTCGCGTGTTTATAATTTACATAAAATTTGTCAGGGATTGTCCACCACAACAATCACAAACATATCATTTTCTTTATAATTTTTTTAAAAATTTTGTTTTATTTAATTATTATTATTATTATTTAAGACAGAAACCAACATTAAAACAGAGTGTCAGTTTTGTGATTAATCTCAAAATAATTGAATAGTTCTTGTAAATGTAGACTATGATATCAAGCTCGTTTTATAGTACCACTCAAAGAGAGATATCTAAAATTTTCTTATATAATTCTTTTGTCGTTTAGTTTAAATTTTACAGTATTAAGTCAGGCAGTATGTTTGATAAGTTTTAAAAACCATTGGTTTTCGATGCAGTTATCATTTAATGACAAATGCGAACGTGATTTGAAACTTATTGTTTCATAAAGTATCTCATTGTGCTAAGTAGCTCTTGCACAAAAAAGTACTACTACTAAGGACTACTCAGCTTGAAAATGGAAGAGCGCGAAAGCGTCACAAATACAGAAGCATGAGCATCACTACCCTTTCGGTTTTTAAATAAAGATAGGAGAGATGAACTACAGATAGCGTATCAGTGTTCAACTTGTTTGCATTTGAGCATTTAAACTGAATGTAAAGTCGTGCTAAGATGATAGCACCTAGAACGCAGCAAACAATTGTTTTGTGACAGAATGAAGGATCATTTATCTTCGGATAGGCTACTGTTTATGGCAAACATTGTCTCTGACAAACGGTTGTGAATAAATAGTGTAAAAAGTTCTCGTCAATTGAGTACCGTACAGTGATATTATGTCTGCCTACCAAGACCCAAATGTAGCAAACACAGTGATCTCCAAATGAAGCTATTGTAGCTATTAATGAACTGATTGTGGTAAATAAAGAGTCACTACATCTCTGTATACTTTGCCTGAAACTGTGGTGCAATCACTTTTTCCTACTAAAAATCGTAATTCTTCGCATTGTTTTGTTCTGGACGAATTTACCTTTGACGCGACTCTACTCTCAATTTAAATACTCTCATATGAACTGTTTAATTAATTATACATAATTGGCACTTCTCGTAGCTTCCTTTATAACTTTAAGTGATAGAGCTAGAATTACTATACAGTTTATTTTATTTTATAACTGGCGTTGAACAGTCAACCCAATTCTGAGTTTACTACTTTCAATGTTCAACTCCATAACTTTGTAATTTTGCCTCAACTCAGAAGACAAGGGAACTTCTGGATCAAGCATTGGGAAAACTTTCCTTCATGAAGGGCTTTTTGATGGAACAAATCTGTTTTTTCGTTGTATAGAAAGGAAAACCACTAAAACATTCAATGGTTAAGCAGATGGCAAGGGGATTCTTATCCATGATCAATCTACACCTGAGAATATTCTACATCAGAACGGTAGTCGTTGCGAGCCGAAAAAAGAATTAGTATCAACCAGCCTCCTCTGGGATTCGAACTTGGGACACCTCATTCGATGGCGAATGCTCTGTTCCACGGCTCAGTATACAGTGTTTTTGAAGACTACTGTTTACTATCGCAACAGTTTTTCGTCTGGAAAGTAATTTCATGTTTTTCTCCGCACGTAAAACGTAAAATTTATTAAAATATTTGTTACAGTTTTCTACCTATGTATATATGCCTGAAATATCTTATTACCAAATGTATATTCATAAAAATAATTTTATTCTTATTCATAACAAAAAACTGGGCAAAAATAAAATTTTTGATTATCTTTATGGCAGTCCTTTTCCTTGTAGAATGGAAAACATGCTTGTGACATTTTAATTGTCATTTTATCAGAAACTTAATACAGAAATTTTATTTTTGTTTTTCGATCTTTTTTTTTTTTTTTTTTTTTTGAACTACAAATAATGCATTTATTTTAAAAAATATCAAAAGAAGTAATACTTATTTAGTTTTATCAAATTTAAGGACAATGTGTGACGCCATATTTTATTTTTTTATGAAATAATTACTGTTTCATATCTTTTTAATGAAACTATTATGGTTTTGATGCTTAATTTTGTTGTGAAAAATTACTGCCAGCATCTAGTCGATTAATATTTCATTTTAATTAAATGTAATGGTCATCAGAATTTTTAACGGAAATCTTTATTCTAACCTTCAATAATGCTGATTAAAATAATTCTTTACAAGGTTTGAAATATGTTCCATAGAAAAAATTTATGTAACGATTATTTTTCGAGCTTTAAGTCTGTTTTAAAGAACTCTAAGTATCCTTGTTCTTAATTTATCAGTTAGTCAGGGTAATGCATCTTAAAATATGATGTTTTGTTTTAAATTATGAGTAAATATTACTCAAAATAATTTAATTTTATATAAACGTGTAAAAATTCATTTTACATTTATTTAAGATCTAATAAAAACTCTAAAGCTGTGAAAGTAAATAAATGATTTAAAATTTTTAAAGCAAAGAATAGACTTGGTCAAGAAAAGTTAGCAGTATATTCTATAAATAAAAAAAATGTTTATTAAAGCTATGTACTAAATTAGTGACACATTGATTTTATGACTGGATAATATTTGAGATATTAAGAAAGGTTTTTAAGAACGATGCCAAAAATTGAATAAATCTTACAGTTTTTTTTAATCTTTATTAAAATATATTATTAAATTATCACACGCTACATAAAATTTGACTTTAATAAATTATAAATGTATTTCTTGATATTAAAAAATTGATAGTGCCTCTGCTTCTACCGCAATTTTGGGGGTTCAACTTAACATTACATTTTGTTTTGCTGCGCAAAATCTAAGAGACTTAGAAATTTGAAATTAGGAAGGTGTGTGTAGAAAAGTGTACAAGGAATACGATTCGATTATAAGTTCGAGAATAACTAACTGTTAAACTTGTAGTAAAAAAAATATGTTCACCGGTCTTCTGTCCGTTAGGATGCAACTACAGAGTTGAAATTTAATGAGGTGATCAGACCATGCTGTATTTTAATTAGAACAAGAATTTGTTTAGAAATTCCCATTTATTTGAAAGTTATTGGAATATTAAGTACTGTTACGTGGTTTTTTTTTACTCCAACTTTTTTGCTTTAAATATTGACTATTTTTTTTATTGTTAATATAACATTTATTTTTCCCACACGAGATCTTTATTCTGTTATTTTGTAAGCTCGAGTCAATCAAAAGTAGCAAAGAAAAGAAAAAGACATAGATTGCCAGATATAAATCTTAACATTTATAGTAAAATTTAAAAAAAAAAAATTAAGAGTGATATGAACTATTCCCTATTTGAATCATCCTCTCCTAGTAATGTAAAAGTAAAAATAATAATTATTTGACAAAAAAAATTTCTTTTTTATATGTATAATGATTGACTACTTTAATATGTATAATGAATGACTATTTAATTTCCTTTGCTCTGAATAAAAATATCAGAAAACATCTTTAAAAAAAAGCCTCTTTATGAAGCATGAAATTGCTCAATAGATTTTCTTGAATCCGTTAAATTATAAATAAATATCATTAAATTTCGTACATTTTAAATGTAATTCGAGAGGCAACGCAATTAAAATCACAAAAAAGGAGATTTTCTAGTGTCAATTGCATTAAGTTTTTTGTCATGGGCATTTATAAATTTTTTTTTTTTTATCAAACTTTAATAGTTTGCTTTGAAAAAACCTGTAGTTATAAAACAGACTAGAAACTATAAATCTGTTTCAATTTACTATGTGTGTGTGGAATTTTTTAAGTTAAAAAAATATTAAACTGACGTCAGCACTTTTTATTTTTAAAAATGTAGTGCAAAGCATTGGTGTGCTGGTAGAGCTCGCGGAGCTCCATATCCAGATATTTCACATTTTTCAATAGTACAATAAGTTAGAAGGATTTTTCTAAGAAAGCTTAGAGAAACGGTTTCTGGTCTCTGGTGAGAATAAAGGTTGGTACAAAAGAATTGGCTTTAACAATTACTCTCCCGCTAATAAATAAGTAAATAAAAATTACAAAGTTTTCCCTAATTTATTGTGAAAATATTTGATCTAAAAAGCAAACTTAACATTTCGCATTAACATTTCTCAAAAACATATGAGATACTTATTTTTTCCTTCTTTCAGTATTCAGTAACATTTTTGATCGAACATTTAAAGTTGCAATTAAACTAACGTTACGCCAAAACTAGAACTAAAAAAAAAAAAAAAAAAAAAAAAAAAAAAAAAAAAAAAAAAAGAACAGAAGAAAGTTTCTTAAGTTATACTGTGAGCATTCCATCATTAATATAGATTAAAAAATGAAAACCAACATACATACGTCCCATCCCATCTATGTATAATGTAGCGTGTCTCGTTGATTAGTATTTGAAAATTATATGTTTCTTTCGCCATAATTTTTTACTGCTTAAATCCTTAATTTCAATTAAGTTGAATCCCATTTTTACCCTCATAACCAGGGCCTTATTATCGTACGGGTCTACGGGACCCTGGGCCCGGCCGCAGTATCAAAAGAGGCACTAAATGTCCGATTCTGTTATTTTTTTCGCAGTATTTTTTATTCTTTCATTAATAATTAATAAATTTTTGCTATGCATACTTCTGCATTCTGTAACGGATTATTAGTTTGGATTATTATTGATTACTCTAATGAACAATAATTTTTCAGTTTCTATGCTTATGTTTTTATACCAATAATGTCATTGGAATTCGGTATTCTTTCCGATTTTTAAAAAAATACTATTCATATTTTATTAAAGATTCATAATTTACAATTTCTTTATTACAGAAAGAGGTAATATTTAAAAAAAAAATTGATAAGATATTGTAATTTTTCATAAAAGCGTGACTTTTTTTAATTGATAGTTTTTGATATTAAAAATTAAAATAGGAACTTTTCTAAAAGAAGTACAAAATTGAAGTTCAGACCCTAAGCCCAATCTCACCTTAAAGCATTTTATGAGCTGTCCCTGATCATAAAAAATAAATAATAATTGCTTTTTACTTAAATAAACCTTTGAATAATTATCCTATACATACCCCATTTCTTTCATAATAATCATCGATCATAATATAATATATAATTTGTATTTGAGACGTGGTGACTTAGGGGATAGAGCGTTTTGCCTTCCAAGGAGGTGAACCGGGTTCGAATCCCGAAGATGGTTGGTTGATTTGAATTCCGCACCGTGCTCCCGCCGAAAACAGTACTGACGTAAAATATCCTCAGTGGTAGACGGATTATGGGTTAGAGTCTCTTTGCAGTCAGGCAACCGTGAGAGGTATTCGTGGTTTTACTCTCCATGTAAAGCAAATGCGGGTTAGTTCCATCAGAAAGTTTTCCACGAAGGCAAATTTATCCCAATATACTTGATCCAGTAGCTCTCTTGGTTTCGGGATTGTTGCGGTTATAAAATAAAAGATATTTTGTAACTGAGCTGTGATGGCTCAGGGGTATAGTGTTTGCTTTCCAAGGAGGCAAACCGGGTTCGAATCCCAACGATGGCTGATTGATACGAATTCCGCATCCGGCTTACACCGACCACAGTGCTAATGCAAAATATCCTCTGTGATAGACAGATTAGGGGTTAAAGTCCTCTTGCTGTCAGGCTAACCGTATGAGGTTTCCGTGTGTCAAAAACAGAATACCATTCATTTTCCTTTTCACAGAAAACGAACCAATAGATGGCGCCACGAGACTTAGAACTATCTAAGAACAATAATTTTTAGTTAGTTTGATTTTGTTACTGTCGTTGGAGATCATGTTGTTTTTGTAGTGTTTACTGCTGTTAATATACATATGTTAACCATTCGAAGGAGTCTCTTATTGAGTTTGTGGTCACTGTCTTGAGTTTATTAGGATACGTGCCGACCCGGGTAGAAGAACAAGGTAAGAACTTTTTATTTGATACCTGTTCTATTGAAGTAGATAAAGAAAATTGTTATCTTTTTTAACATGGCATCCCTGCCGGGATTATCGGTTCGTATTTTGATAAAATAAGAACTATTATTATAAATTTGATTTATAGTGTTATAAAAATAAATGGACACTGGAATTGAAAATACTTGGAATAATAATAGCTCTAAAATGGCCACAAACATTGAGCTCCTTAAAAAGAAACGCACTACGTTAAGAACATCAGTTACTAAGCTAATTTCAAAGATAGAATCAGAAATTCAAAAAAACGAAATAACTGATGAAGAAACCGAAATTGATCTAATTATTGAACAATTAAATGATAAATTCGAGTCTCTCAAAACAGTTGATTCTGAATTAGAAAATCTGTTTAAACCAGAGGATTTAGATAAAGAATTAGAAACTGCAGAAGAATACCGTGAAAAGATAGTAACGTGGAGATTTAAAGCTAATAAATATTTGCGTAATTTGAATCAAAAGAAAAATATTCGGGAACCTCTCAATTTTCCCCAACATATAGCTCCTACTACTAATCGCGAAGTGGAAGTAGAAACGAAACCAGAAATGCTGAATATAAAATTACCGAAGATAGTAATCCCGAAATTTTCGGGAAATATAAGTGATTGGCTCACTTTCTGGAACTCTTTCGAAACATCGATACATAAGAACAAATCGTTAGATGATGTCAGTACAGTGGCGTGCCAACTTTTTTTTGACTGGGGGGGGCGAGCCAATGCAAAGTCATAAGCTTTGCTTGATTTAATATTTTAAAGTTAGCTGTATTATTTTAATATTGTAATTTGTCTAATTGTGATTATCTAAACTATTTCCGTTGTTTATGACGACGATGATTTAACTATTACATCCACACCAATTTAGTTAACAAAAAAAGATTTATCAATCTGAAACTAATTAAAAAGAAACAAAGTGCATTAAAATTTAAAAAATTTAATTAATGAATTTTGTAATTTTACTCCTTTAAATTTGTAAATGCTGAGCAATACATTTTATAGATACATTTCAATCATAATGACATAGAATGGTTTTTCGCTCCTCAAAAACATATTGAATTAAGAATAACTTGTTATTTACATTTTGATTCTAGCATAGACTTGAATTTAATCATGAATATAAATTTTCAGTTTACAAAAAAATGGAAAATTAACTTTATCATAATTTTAATGATAAGCACAAGGTATAAAAACATTAAAATAAATGAAGGAGTAAAAGAGATTGATTTCTAAAATTAAATCTTATTTTAAAATGACTTTGAATTTTAACAAGTCTTCTGATTTTTCTGGTTAATTTCAAGGTAAAGCTTAAAATCTATACAAAGAAAAAAAAAATACAATTTTAAACATATAAATGTGCAGTAATTCAATGAAGTAGAATTAACTTTATCATATTAGGTTTTCATGATAAAGGACAAGGGATGAAAAAATTGAAACAAATGAAGGAATTAATTTCCAGCTCGCCATATTTAAATATGTTTCTTATTTAAAAAAGTATAATCTAAACACATTATTACTTGTAAAATTATAACCAAACTTTTATTGTATATTAGAGGCTACATGTTTTTTTAACTTAACAATGTAATATTATTTTTTGAATTATAGCTATTTGAAACAAAATTGGATTGCGAAAAAGACTAATGGAAATTTAAAAGAATCTTTTGTAAAACCAAATGATATTGGGAAATTATGTTATATATTTTTAAAATATTTAAAAATTTTCAAGTATAAATTGAATGAAATATATTTAAAGAATTTAAAATATTCTAACAAAATATAGCGAAAACAATTAACAAAAATATCATTAACATAAACGTAAAAGCAAAAATCCGATAAAAATGAAATCTAAAAAAATTATTTCAACTAAACAAAGACTAAATCTGAAAAATTTGCTGCACTTATTAAAAGTTTGCTGTATTACATAGTTTTTATTAAGACTTATTATTTTATTAATGAGAATTAAGAGTCACTGGTTACAAAATTAATCACAAAAATTCCCATTTAGCTTAAAAATGTTTGAAAAATAACAAGGACAGAGGAATAGAAATTATTACAGAGAAAATAAAAATCCGAAAATTAAAAATAACTAACAAATAATCAAAGTAAACTACGAAGTTTGAAAATTAAAATGTTCGGAAAAAGCATTTCAATAATACATGACTAAATATAGAAAGTAAATAATGTCAGACAAAAATCGTAATTACTGAGCCAGGTATACTGGCAAAAAATGCATTAAACTATGTCTGACTCACAAAAAAAGGAATAAATTAAAAGATTACTGATCATCACTGAACAACCTTAGAATCGTCAGCCCTGTGTATAACAAAAATATTCAAATCGCAAACATAAGAAGGCTCTAACTGCTCTGACTAAATTGTGGGACTGTTTTTTTTTGCGATTGTTTGATCGAAGAGTGCTCGCTTTGTTTATTTATTTATTTACGCTCAATACATTGTTTGATTTTGCTACAAAATAGAAAGCTTTAGCCTCTTGCTAGTTCACATACATAAATAATTATTATTTGAAGTACCTGCACTGCACAGCATCACAAATTAAAAGTGCGTGAGCATGCGAAATATTACAAGAAAAGGCAATAGCTTTCTTTTATCTTTGTTTTTATCGATTTGTTTGTTTTTATTGTTATTCTTTATAAAATTTAGCACTGTTTTAAACTTTTTTTTAAAATTTGGGTGTCAATGTCGACGATGAATATTTGTTTGCTTCTTCTAAATGCTACTATTAATAATTTTAGTTGAGATTCCTCAAAGTTGTCAGGAAGTCGCATGAACAATTGGAACTTAAGGCAAGGATTTTCGTTTTAAGAAATCCTGAAAATTGATTAGTAGAAGAGAAATTGACATTGAATGTATTAACTATAAAATCAGTGATGGCACCTGATTTCTACTTTGCTAAGGGACTTCCTTTTTTTCTTTCAGACGAAATCTTAGAATAAATTATCCCATTTTTTTCATTTTTGCATATTTTTAGCTTTCTGAAATTATTTTATAAAAAATAACTTTTTTTTTGTACATAAATTTTAAAATTCTGAAAAATTTTCTGAAATTAATTTTTAATTGAACTATAAGTTATAGTTTTATTATGTAACGTAAACTAAACGAGAAGCAAATTAGTTATAGAACTTTTGAAATTGGATATAATGAATTTGAGAACTGATGATAAAAACGACATGCGACGTGCGTTATTTATGTTAATTGATGAAACAACAATCTTATAACAGCAACAATCTTAATGCCAAAGTTTCAATGATATTGCCTATCAAAGAAAATTTCTTTAAACGAAGCTATTAAGGCTACAGGCCATCAAATAAAACCAAAATATTTTGATTCAGATTATTATTAATATCCGGTATACAGAAAGACAGGTATGGTGGAATTAACAGGTCAGACACTGAAAATTGTATTTCGAAGGTTTTATAAAATCAAAAAATGGATTTAATATAAAATGTAAACTTTGATGAAAGTATAGCTCTGTCTATATATAATATGGTTACCATATGACGTATTAGATTAAATGATATAGTAAAATTAAAAGAAGAAGAATAACATTTGGAGCTAATTTAATTCATTAAGTTATTACTTTATTATTATTTTTAAACTTAATTTTTCAGACAATTTTAGTAAATATCTGTATTGTTGTATTGATTTTAAAGTTTATGAAAAGTATCACTTATGGGCAATGGAAGCGTCTAACTTAAAATTAAGTAAATAAAGTAATCATAAAAAGTCTTAAATAAAGTATCAATAGTCAACAAGCTAATTAAAATGCAAGTCATGAAGTGTCAATTTTATAAAACTTCTTGAATCTGTTTAATATATAGTTATAAAAAATGAAATCTCTTACTGGTTTCAAATTAAAAATTTTCAACACGTGTTATAGAAATTGGATGGAATTTCACGGTTTTATGTATCACAGATGCTCTCCTTTTAAAAAGCCACTATAAAAAAAATATTCAGCAGTTATATAATTAACATTGAGCTAAAAATAAAGTTACGTTACTCCAGTGTGTACAGGGACCTAAAAATATGGCTATATTTTAAAGAAGATTCTTTTTTGAATAATTTGCCTATTGAAACTTCTGATCAGAATGGCATGTAAACATAAATATTCGCGACATCATATATGAGTAAACAATCACGACAGGGGACTATTTATTTATTTGAAATTCCAAAGCAAATATAATACCAAAGAAAAAGGTTATACAGCTTTTTTCGTAAATAAAAAAATTTTTAATGGCTTGTCTTGACAAGGAATTTTATTTGCTTCGGATTCTTAAAGAGAAAAATAAAATAAAAAGCAAAATGCGGAAAAATAAATAAAATTTAAGTAGTTTTAAGTGTAGTATTTTTCTCATCTTGTTCCAGTTCAATTTATCTGAATTTAAGTCGTAATTGTCATGTTTAAAACGGAAAATAAAAATATTCAATTGATAAAGAGAAATATTCACATTTTTAAGAAATGATGAATTACAATAGTATTGATCGCATTAATTTTTTAATCTCTATCAACAGCATTTATAATTTCAGCATTAAAAGTTTTGAAAATTAATACTTTAAAAATTCAGAAAAAATATTCATGAAAAAAGCTTGCACAAAGTTTATTAACACAATTTTAGCATCCAATGAAATTATGATTAAAAAAAAAAAAGACTTAATTTTTTTCCCTCCAATGTTACAGAATGTGTTTTTCCCTCCAATATTGCCCCATTTGTAAAAATAAGTTTTTTGTTTAATTAAAGTTTTTATTACTAAGAATAATAAAATATTATGGAAATTTTTAATGAACCTTTTTTTAAGAATAATTTTTTAACATTTTTATTGTTAAAAATGAAAATGGTAGTTAATTTGTTTGTATTAAAATAAAAATTATCATTATTTAAACGAATTATCATTATTTATACAAATTATTGTTGGTGTATAATGTTTTATTAAATGGTTTATTTCACATGAGAGAGAGTAAATGTATAACAGATTTGGTGTTAGAGCTCTGCTCTACGTAATCATATCATATACATAATATAATAATAGTTATCATATAAGATAAAAAATAAAATGGTAAATTTAAAATATTAGAAAAAGGAAAAAGAAAAACACCTTTCAGAGCTGATATGATGCATTCTCAATCGTGTTATTTTCCTGTTTTTAGAATCAATAGTTTTTCGGTCATTTTTATTTATTTATTTTTAGTATATTAAACTACAATAAATATCACTTTTGTGCCAAAAGAGCAGAAGAAAATTAATTTCAATAAAATAAAGACATTGATGATCTTATGGAACCGATATTAAAATGTACCTCCTAAAAGTAGAAAGAATAATCAAAAATACGAAAACAAATTTTTTATTTCAACGTACTTTATTTATTATTTTTTTATTGACTGGGATTTTCTTAAAAAATTAAAGATTGAATTTCATTTTTGAATAAAAACAAAGTTGCTTCAAAGCAAAAAAAATTCAAAATATTATTTTACTATTAAAAAAAATTAAATTCGTAATATAAACTAATCTATACACCAACAACAAACGGTAAAATCATGAACTAAAGTACTATTTAAATGTATTTGATATACGAACATAATAAAAACACTTATTATACGAACAACTATCTAAAACAATTTAAATAGTACATAAATGCATAATTATTAAAGCATTAAATAATTTAATGAAATGAAAACATTTGCTTACCTCCTTCGATATCTATTTTACTTTTCCTTGTTATTTAATTTATCAAACTGATGTAAAAAAAATAACGACAAAAAAAAAATTATAATAATAATTTAAAACAATTGAGCAAAATAAAAAAAATTTGCTTTTTTTTAAAAATTAATAACTTAAATTATGTAATTACAAGAGCTCAAAAGAAAATTTAACAGAGAGCGTTTATTTATGTTAGTCTAAGAAATGTCTCGTCAGAAAAAGACCGGACCAGAGAAAATATCAACAAGTCCTCCCCAGTTTAGATCCCTTAAAAGCTTGAAACACCTGTTTTCTCAGAAAATCTAGATAATTGCTTGTTTGAGACGATTTACGAAGATATATCCAAATAAGATATGTTTCTGTGGATATCTGACATTTTAAAAAGAGGACAAAGGAGCAAAAGGTCATAAAAATGAAAATTTAAGAAGCAAAAGTACTTTTACCATAGTGTGTAACATGAGGTGGCTTTTTTTGAGGAGTCAAATAACTGTCTTTGTGGGTGGCTTGGCCAACACAATATGCCAAAGTGGGTGGAAAGGAAATTGTTGAAAGTCAAGGGTGGCTTTGAAACCAATTTTTATCAGTGAAGGTTGCATTTTATTACTCTTTCCACCAGGGAAGGGTAAAAGAGATGAAGTTGGGATGAGATTTTCTTTTAATTATATGAAAAGTTATACGTAAAAAAAAGTCTTTGTCTTAAGACAGTTTTTTTTTTCATAAATTACCAATTTAACTTAATTTTATTTTCACGAATGTTTAAATTTCAATAAGGGCAAAGCAAATTATTCGCCTTTCAATTAAATTTCAGAGGAAAATAAAAGTTTTAATTTCAAAAATAACTTTAAAGTAGGAAGAAAAAAAACAGTACTTTTTTTTCAAAAGTTACTAATTTAACTTGACTTCATTCTCACGAATTTCCGAATTTCAGAAGTGGCTAAGAACACTATTCGTCCCCTCAATTAAATTTCAGAAGAAAAAAACTTTAACGTTGAAATTTGTTTTCTCTCTAAAATTACCAATTTAACTTTATTTTCAAATAGGGCTAAATTTCAGAAGGGGTGAAGCACATTATTCGCCCCCTTAATTTCAATTCACAGTTAAATAAAGTTTTTATTTTGAAAATAGCTTTAAAGTAGAAAAAAATGTGTGTTTTTTCTAAAGTTACCAATTTAACTTAGCTTCATTCTCATGAATGTCTAAATATCAGAATGGGCTAAGCACATTATTCGCCCCCTCAATTGAGTGTCAGAAGAAAATATTGTTTTTTTTTTAAAAAGAGAAAAAAAAACTTTAAATTTGAAAAAGAGTTCTTTTTTTTCCTGAAACTACCAATTTAACTTAACTTTATTTTCACGAATGGCTAAACTTCAGAAAGGGTGAAGCGCATTATTTGCCCCCTCATCTTAAATTCACGGTAAAATAAAGTTTTTGACTTTGAAAATATTTTTAAAGTAGAAAAAGAAATGGATCTTTTTTTCTAAAGTTACCAATTGAACTTGACTTCATTCTCACGAATATCTAAATTTTATAAAGGGCTAAGTACACTATTCGCCTCTTCAATTAAATTTAAGACAAGACAAATGTTTTTTTAAAAAAAATTTTAAAGTTGAAAAAAAGTTCTTCTTTTTTTTTTCCAAATTACCAACTTAATTTTATTTTCACCAATGGCTAAATTTTAGAAGGGGCGAAACACACTATTCGCCCCCTCAATTAAATTTCAGAAGAAAATATTTTTTTTTCTTACATTTTTTTTATAAAAACTTCAAAGTTGAGAAAAAGTTCTTTTTTTTCTTCTAAAATTACCAATTTAACTTAACTATGTTTTCAAGAATGGCTAAATTTCAGAAGGGGCGAAGCACGTTATTCGCCCCCTCAATTTAAATTCACAGTAAAATAAAGTTTTTGATTTCAAAAATAACCGTTAAGTTGAAAAAGAAATGGTTTTTTTTTCTAAAGTTATCAATTTAACTTGACATTATTATCACGAATGACAAAATTTCAAGAGGGGCGAAGTACATTATTCATCCTTCATTTAAATTTCAGAATTAAATAAAGTGTTTTTTCTTAGAAAATCGCTTCAAAGTTGAAAAAAGTTTTTTTTCTTCCTTTAAGTTTACTAATTTAAATTGACTTTATTTTTGTGAATGTCTAAATTTCAGAAGGGGCGAAACGCAATATAGGCCCTTTTATTAAATTTCAGAAGACAATAAGGTTCTCTTTTTGAAAAATAGCTTCAAAATTGAAAAAAAAAAAAAAAAAAGATTGTTTTTTCCCAAAACTACCAATTTTACCTGACTTTATTTCTTGCCTTTATATTTATTATAACATCTTACTTTAATTTCAGAGGAAAATGAGGTTTTTTACTTGGAAAATAGCTACAAAGTTCAATTGAAAAGTTACTTTTTTCTAAAATTGTACTTTTTGACTATTTTTTAATCGGAATTTTACTTGATTTTATTTTCTCGAATGTTTAAATTTCAGGAGGGGCGAAATATATTGTTTGCCCCCTCACTAAAATTTCAGAGGGGGCGACTGCCCCCTCTGCCCCCCCGGCTGGCACGCCACTGTGTCAGTAAATTTAACTATTTAAAAGCTCATCTATGTGGAACAGCTTTAGAAACGATAGGAGGTTTTGCTATTTCCTCAGAAAATTATGTTAAAGCTATTGATTTGCTAGAACAGCGCTTCGGAAGAAAAGAAACATTGATAAACAACCACATGAGTCAATTATTAGAAATTACCCCTTTAAAGCGTTCTGGTGATGTAAAAAATTTTCGGCAATTATTTGATAAAATACAAATCCATATAAGAAGTTTAGAATCGTTAGGTATTTCGTCAGATACTTTTAGTACTTTATTATCCCCCGTAATACTTAAGTCAATCCCAAACGATTTAATATTTGAATTTAATAAAGAATTCGGAGAAAAATATTCTTTAACTGATTTGATTAATTTTTTGAATAAGCAGTTGATAGCTAAAGAAAAGACTGATTTAATGAGAGTGAAAGAAAAACAAAATTCGCCGCCGTATCCGAATATTAATTGGCGCCACAACCAAAGGGGGGAGCGGGAAGTGAAATATGATCGCGAAAGAAATCCTACTGCCAATGAATTATTTGTTTATGATTCTACTTCTAAAGCAAGGTCGTGTCCATTTTGCGGTGAGTTAAATTGTTCTGGTTTAAGTTGTGAATATGGAAAAAGTTTATCTTTAGATAAAAGAAAATCGATTTTATTAAAAAAGGGCATTTGTTTTAGATGTCTTGGGAAAAATCACATGAGCTCAATGTGCAGGGCAAAGGTTAAATGCTCTCATTGCAATAAAAGACACGTTGAAATTATGTGTTTTCAGGATAATAAATATTCAAAAAATGAAAAACCAGAAATAATAGAAAATACTACACTTTCGAATAATAACTGTTCGCGTGAAGTTTATCTTCAAACTTTAATAGTATGCATTAAGGAAAATAATTTGAAACAGTTAATAAGGGTAATAATCGATCAAGGTAGTCAGAGATCGTATGTCACAAAATTTGTTGCGGGAAAAATGGGTTTAAAAGGGTTCGGGAAAGAATCCGTGAATCATGGATTATTCGGTGGAATTGAACATACTGAAATGCATCAAAAATATTGTCTAAACTTATCAAATGTTGATGGAAGCTATAATTGTGAGTTAGAGGTCTTAGATGAGAAAAAGATTTGTGCTTCCTTACCCAAAATGAATGATGCATATTGTTTAAACGAATTAAAAGATCTGGGTATTTATATTAGTGATACGATGATTAATGATAGGTCCTGTTTATATGAAAGAGATTCTGGCGAGATTCATTTGCTCATTGGAGCTGACTACGCTGGAAAGATATTGACGGGAAAAGTAAAACACCTTAAGGGAGGTTTGGTTGCTGTACACACTTTGTTAGGGTGGACAGTAATGGGTAAATCTGAGGTAGAGGGAACATCTACA
Source organism: Parasteatoda tepidariorum (assembly GCF_982258835.1). Classification (NCBI taxonomy): domain Eukaryota; kingdom Metazoa; phylum Arthropoda; class Arachnida; order Araneae; family Theridiidae; genus Parasteatoda; species Parasteatoda tepidariorum. The sequence goes on along the minus strand of NC_141757.1, from coordinate 65,957,588 downwards.
ACTAGCTCAATGTTAGTATTGTCATTGCATGTAAATAATGCAAAAATTGAAGATCTCTGGAATTTAGATACCTTGGGTATTAAAGATAGTAGTGAAAAACGCTCTAAAACACAGACCCAAGAACTTGCTTTGAAACATTTCAGAGAAACGCTTAGTAGAGACAGTACGGGCAGATATACGGTTAATTTACCCTGGTTAGATGGTCATCCTCCTTTACCCGATAATAAAGAGTTGACTTATAAAAGACTAAAATACACAGTTAAATCCCTTAAATCTTCGAATCGGTTAAATGATTATCAAGAGGTTTTTAACCAATGGGAAAAAGAAGGTATAATAGAGCAAGTTAATGAGGGTAATGATTATTCTAAAAGCTTTGGAATACATTATTTGCCACATAGGGCAATTTTTAAAGATAATTCAACCACTAAAGTACGTCCTGTTTTTGACGGATCAGCTAAAACCAAAAACTCCGTATCAATAAATGAATGCATAGAAAAGGGCCCGAATCTCATAGAAATTATCCCAGCTGTATTAAATAGGTTTAGATGGGGAAAGATCGGAGTAATATCGGATGTCAAACAGGCATTTTTACAAATATCTCTTAACGAATCTGATAGGGATTGTTTACGATTCATGTGGTTGAAAGACGGAGATCCTCAAAAGATAATTACATATAGACATTGTAGAGTAGTATTCGGAATATCATGTAGCCCCTTCTTACTTGCGGCTGTTCTGAATCATGTATTAGATCAGGTAGAAGAGCCATTGAAAAGTCTTGCAGTGAAGATCAAAGACTCTATGTATGTTGATAATTGCATTGCAAGTGTAGACTCAGTTTCAGAATTGGAACATTTTAGATCAGAATCTCAGAGAATTCTGAAAGCTGCTAAATTTGATTTACGTGGCTGGGAAAATAACAACCTACTTGAAATGAACGAATTTGTGCAAGATAATTCCAACTCTGAAAGGGAAGTGTCAGTATTAGGCCTAAAATGGGACAAGCAAAATGAAACTTTATCCTGTGAGCTGGTTAAAGAAGAAAACAATAGTGAACCAGTTACCAAGAGAAAAATCCTATCTATGGCACACCAGCTGTTCGATCCTATAGGGTTCACTTGTCCAATAACGTTGATCCCGAAACTTCTTCTACAAGAATGCTGGAAGATTGAAATTTCTTGGGATTCAAAATTGCCCGACGAAATAATTAAGAGATTCGAAAAATGGAAAGAAGAATTAAAAGAATTGAGCAACTTCAAAATTCCTCGTAGACTTTCAAACTTAAATCTTTCTAAATCAAGCTTAACACTTCATATCTTTTGTGACGCTTCCATGGTGGCATATGCGACTTGCATCTTTTTGAGGGCGGAAAGGGATGGAAAAGTTACTTGCCAACTTATTCAAGCAAGATCTAGAGTTGCCCCATTGAAAAAGGTGTCGATACCAAGATTAGAATTACTTGCATGTAACATTGGAGCTAGATTAGCTGATACAGTAAAAAAGGATTTAAGATTGGAAGATATTGAAACATTTTTCTGGAGCGACTCCATGGACGCTCTTTATTGGATAAAGAAAGAAGGCCCTTGGACGATTTTCGTATCAAATCGAGTTGACGAAATTAGAAGACTTTCAAAAGCTAGTGACTGGAAGTTTGTTCCGGGAACCCAAAATCCAGCGGATTTGCCTTCAAGAGGTTGCACAGTTAAAACCCTATTGAAGAGACAATGGCACGAAGGAACATCTTGGCTTAAAGAATCAAGAGAAAACTGGCCTAATTTTGATCTAGTTCCTGATGAAAAAATAGTGTATGCCGAGAAGAAGAAAATCATTGTATCATCTTTAAGTATGAAAAATGACGCATTTTACTACAACATATCATCCTACAAGAAAATAATCAGAATTACAGGCTGGATACATAGATTTTTTGAAAATTCCAGAGCAAGCAGTAAGAAAACAGGAAAATTATCTGTAGAAGAGCTTATTAAAGCTGAACTCAAAATCTTGAAAAGGGTTCAAGAAGACTCATTCCAAGGCGAAAAATTGAAGAGTCTGAAGCTCCTGTCGATATTTACAGACGCTAATGGACTTGTGAGAATTAAAACAAAAATCATTATGCGAGAAGACAATGAAAACTTTAAAGTTCCAATTATTTTACCATCTGATCATCATGTTGTTAAGAGCCTTATTTTACACAAACACCAAGAACTTGGACATCCTGGAGTACAATCTTTAATGGTATCTCTGAGAGAAGATTATTGGATATTAAAAGCTAGAAGAACTGTAAAAAAGGTACTGAAAACCTGCATAACTTGTCAACGATTTAATGTGAAACGACCTGAAATACCAGAAGGAATACTCCCGGAGGACAGAGTAAAAAACGCCTCAATTTTTGAAGTTATAGGAGTGGATGTTGCTGGACCGTTGCTTACGAAGGACAACAAGAAAGTGTGGATTGCAATTTTCACCTGTGCGATTTACAGGGCAGTACATTTAGAACTATTGACATCACTTTCAACAGATAATTTCATACTTGCCTTAAGAAGATTTATCGCACGCAGAGGACGTCCGTCAATTATCTACTCCGACAATGGGACTAATTTTATTGGAACTAACAACTCTCTGAAGAATATCAACCTAGAAAGACTAAATACAACCTTTTCTCCAATTTTATGGAGATTCCTACCTCCGACTGCCCCATGGTGGGGAGGATTTTTTGAGAGGTTAATAGGACTTTTGAAAAGAATTTTGAGGAAGGTCCTAGGTCATACATCCTTAAATTACCAAGAAATCGAAACTGTTTTGTGTGATTGTGAAAGCCAACTCAATTCAAGACCTTTAACATATGTTAGCGATGATCCCGATGATTTATGTCCTTTAACACCTGATTTATTCCTGAAAGACACACGTACTAGTAGTACTACGGACCTGGATAGATTAAAGCTAACTGACAAGACGGAATTAAACAAAAGACTTGCTTATAGAAGAAGACTGATGACAGATTTACGAGCAAGATTCCGTAGTGAATATCTGAGTCAGCTACATCATAGACGGACAGTTCGAAAACCAACATACCATCCTAAAGTTGGAGATGTCATTTTGATTTGGAATGATAATCTCAAAAGAATACATTGGCCCTTGGGAAGAATACTCTCAGTTTACACAAGTAAAGATGGACTGATCAGAAGAGCCAAAGTTAAGACCAAATCCGGAATTCTGATCAGACCAATTCAAAATCTCTGCCCATTAGAACTGGACGAGGAGAATCTCAACAGCGAAGATCAGCTGCCAGAGACTTCCAAAGATAAGCCAGAAAGAACATCATCGGACATTTCTGATTCAGTTCCTACTACTACCAGAGTTGGACGTATTGTTCGCCCAGCATCCAGATTTGGACAATGAAGTATTGAGATTCGGTTCAACATGCCCCGAAACTCAAAAAGGGGAGTGTCAAAAACAGAATACCATTCATTTTCCTTCACAGAAAACGAACCAATAGATGGCGCCACGAGACTTAGAACTATCTAAGAACAATAATTTTTAGTTAGTTTGATTTTTGTTACTGTCGTTGGAGATCATGTTGTTTTTGTAGTGTTTACTGCTGTTAATATACATATGTTAACCATTCGAAGGAGTCTCTTATTGAGTTTGTGGTCACTGTCTTGAGTTTATTAGGATACGTGCCGACCCGGGTAGAAGAACAAGGTAAGAACTTTTTATTTGATACCTGTTCTATTGAAGTAGATAAAGAAAATTGTTATCTTTTTTAACACCGTGGTTTTCCTCTCCATGTAACGCAAATGTTGGTTAGTTCCATCAAAAAGTCCTCCGCGAAGTCAAATTTCTCCTAATACTCGATTCAGGAGTTCCCCTGTCTTCTGGATTGGATTCAAAATTACAAGTCTACAGAGTTGAACATTAATAGTCGTAAATTAAAAAAATTGGGCTGGCTGTTTAACAACGGTTGTTAAATAAAATTTATTTTGTAGCTTAAATTCGTACCATAGAACTCCGTGAGTACTAGAATTCTATATTTTGATTAGAGTTAAGATGATATTAGAATAGGTTGATATATTTTCTTTAAGATTTAATCAATGGTGTAACAATTTCTATTTTTATAAGACCCTTGAGAAAGATAAAATTAATTTTAATGTGTGACTTTTTTCACTAAACAAAATACTATTTCTTTCATTGCTTATAGAAATAAGTTAATCCTTTAACGTAGATTTAGAATTTTTATCTTACTAGGCTTTATAAGTTTTTATAATATTATTATAAGTAATGATTTATATTACATTTTATGGTTTACATATAATTTTAAAATATTTTTTAACGCATTGTTTGATTACTCGTCCTTAATTATTGACCAATTGGTTTTAATTTTTATTTTAGTAATCTAAAGTTTGCACAAAATAGTATGAGAATTTTGAGGTTAAAAAAGGTACAAATTTAATTTAAATTTAAAACTATTACATGATTTGGGCGTCATTAATTATTGCACATGCTGTAGTTTTTATATATTTTAAATAATCTGAAGTTTACACGATGTTCCTTTTTAAAAAAAAAGAAACTCTAGATTAAGAAATGTATACAAATATTTGTAGGAAATTCTACACATAATTTTAAATATATTGTTCGATAAGTTGTCCTTAATTATTACACAGAGAAATTGATTATTACCCACCGTAAAATCTAATTTTATGGTAAAACTCTATGGAACAAAAATGTTATATACTTTAACTTTTACGTTAATATTTACTGTAAAATCACTGTAATTAAATAAATATTTCTGTAAAAATTGCGGTATAAAATTTTAGGGTAAAAAGGAATTTTACAGAGTTCTACACTCAGGGAGCCAGTACTGTTACCGTAATTTGATCTGAAATTTTTTACAGTGCACATGCTGCCGTTTTAATATCTTTTGAATAATCTGAAGCTTACACACACTATCTTTCTTTTTAAAAAAAATTTACACTAAGAGAGATACATACATTATTTCAGGGAAATTTCGCATAATTTGAAAACATTCCTAAATATATTGTTCGATTAGGAGTTATTAATTATTCCACATGCTGCAATTTTAATCTCTTTTTAATAATCTAATGTTTACATTCATTATTTTTTCTAAAAGAAATTCAAAGCTACGTAAAAAACATAAATCTCTGTAAGAAATTTTTATTTTTCATCCATTATTTTTAAAAATAAATGGAATTAGTTTATATTTATAAACACAATTGCGTATAAGTAATCTTAGACACTCCTCTTAACTTATGCAGGAAGAGGAAGAAAAAAAGTAGATTCTTTTATTTTTTAATTCTATCGGCTACTGCTTATAGTTCCTATAAAAATAACTTTTATCTCAATGCATTAAACTACCTGTGTTTTAATTACCCCACTAAAAAATCAGTCGTCTTTGTAAAATTTAAATTTGAAAATTAAAATTAATATAGAGAACTAATTTTTTTAAATAGTTTTTAACTTTCCCTATAAAGTATCAATAATTAATATTTTCAGTTATATATTGTGAAATGGAAAGGATTAGAGTACATTAACTAAATTATGAAACTGCATTAATTTGAATGTTTTTTAAAGAAAGTAAAAACCCTACTTAAAAAATATATCTATGTATATCTCCAAAATATCTAACTATATTTTGGAGAAAGTATTTTCTTTAAGATATTACATATACTAAAACAGTTTTAATATTTCAGAATTTAAGACTTTTTTTTAATTGAAGAAAAAACCGAAGTTACTTTTTACTTTTCTAAAATTAATATTGTTTAATGACTTTTTGTCAGAACATAAATCATTTTCCACTCTTATTAATACACTAAAGGGAGAGTATTCTTAAAAAAAAAAAAGAGTACATTGTTGAAAATTTGCTTCTATGAACGTTTGCTTTGTAACTTACGCTAGACAATATGCAACGCAAGTAACAAATTCAAAACTTCCAAGTATGCGAAAGTTTTGTGCGACTTTCTCAACTCTACCTCAAAAATATTGTCCAAGAAACTTTAATTTATCTTTCCCTTTGTTTCGCTTTTTCTTTTATCTTTAAGTCATGGCGACAAGAACCATTAATCTCAAAATATTGCAGACAAAGCATTTTTCTTGGACAGTAAAATAGATTCTCCCATCATAATGTTTTAATAAAAGTAGTTAGTCGATGCCGAAGGATAGGCGATGAATTGGATGTATATGAATACATTTAATTTTTATAAAAATATCACAACCTAACTTTTAAATAAACATGAAAGCATAACTACTTGGGACACATTTACAAATTTTCAAATAACAACCCTCTGAGATGTTTCTGTAAAATTCGAAGAGTTGGCTTTTAAACCAACGTGTCGCACTTACAATTTACGTTGAAAAAAAATAACTAGGTTAAAAAAATTAAATAAATAGACTTTCAAATTGTTCTCATCTGCCAGTATTAAGGTGACTCTCTACCCATGAAAGCTGCACACAGAAAATAAGACTATCTAATTAAAAATTAGTTATTTTCTAGTTCTCGAGTAAATAAAAAAGTTTAATAGGAAAATAATTAGAAGAAAGCTGATGTCTAGTTTAAACAGTAGAAGTTTACCTATTCTCTAAGAATAGTTTAGGTGACTATCAAAATGAATGAGAAGAAAAAAAAGGAGATTATCATTACTATCTAACAAAATAGACAATGTCTCCTACGTATTTTTCTAAAAAATTTTTTAGCTTTATTTATTTACGTTGAATTAAATAAGATTAAAACCAATTTGATAGGACTGATGGTTTAGGGCTTTAGTATATGTTGCGCATGAAAATAATTTTTTTTGACTTATACCCTTTTATGTGTTAAACTTTTTGATTTAGTGACTGAGATATTGTTTCCTGTGAAACTTTTTGCAATAAATCAAGATATCAGTAAGAAATCGATAGTACAAGTAGATAAGAAGTGATAAAAGTTTTGTGAATAAAAAGAATTTTTTTTACCAATTTACACGTCTGAAGTTGCTATTAAGACCAATGAGGTAATGTGTCCAGTATAATTGAATGAGACTAAGCTTAAGTCAATAGAACTAATGGTTTTAAAATAATAAAGGTTTTATGCGCAAATAGGTACAACTTAAAAAATGCAAACAGGCTAACCATGGGATGTTTACGTGGTTTTAAACCTCATCCAATGCAAATGCGGGTTTGGACCATCAAAACACCCTCACGCGAAATCTAGTTTGTCTCAATGCTTGATAATGGAGTTTTCTTGTCTTCTGAGTAGAGTACACAGTTTCAAAGTTGATGGTTGCAAACTCCAGAATAGGTCGGCTGTTTGACACCGGTTACAAAAAATAAATAAGTAAAAAAATAAAAAATATTGGAAATGATTTTTGTAATGATAAGGCTTTTAAAAATAGATTTTTTTAAAAATAAAAAAAACGTCGTTCATCTTTAAAAAAATCACGCATCTGTATCACGCATGTGCATACTGTGCAAAATTTACGCATGTTATTACAAATAAAAAAAGAAACTTTTTTGAAAAATAAAAAACGTTGTTCGTCTTTTAAAAAATTACGTTTCAAAACTAACTATAAAAATTACGCATGCAATATCAAAAGTAAAAAAAAAAGAATAAATAAAAATAAAAATAAAAAAGCAAGAATTATTCCAGCTGAACAAATCAAGAAACATATTTCAATGTCTCAGTCATTCTTACAAACGTACGACAACATGTTTTTGGTTTGCTTTTAAAATTTCCACCCGATCGATGTGTCCAAAACCTTCACGAGGGCAATCCATTCTCTTAAAACTCAACACAAGTTTTTGGGAAGTTCTTACAAATTAGTAGCAGCAAAAATTTAATAACTTATTTTTTTTATTTATTTTTTATTTTCCTCATATCCACTGGACAAGAAAACATTAAATGCATGTTAAAGAACAGAATAAAAAAAAATCGCATATCATGGAAAAGCAGATGCCACCAAGAACCATTAAGCGAGCAAGTATCATAAAAAGTTATGAATAAAAGATAAAACTCAATTTCTCAATTTCGTGTGTGTATTTTGATATCTTAATTACTGTCTTGGGAAATGCTGTTTTTGCGTGTCTCATATTTGTCCTGATATACGCAGCAAATGTTCCGTACCGGGATTGCGTACGTAAGTACATTAAGAGAGATATGCTGCATGAATTTTAAAAAAATTCAATGATCCAAACTTGTTTCTTTTTTTTCTGCTTTTGCTTAATTGAGTTTTTAGTACAAGTTGTACTGGTTGTCGTATATGAGTTGTTAGTATATAAAGAGATCCATCACGATTATCCTTAGCTTCAAACATTTAAGGTACTTTATTTTTAAACATGCAGCGCATGTTTAGATAAGTACATTAGAGTTATTTTCCCTGCACTTTTCCTACTTTTTCGCTCTGAACTCTTACTATCGTGCAATCGTGCTTGCATCTTCAATACGGTGCCGAGTTGGACAATATTGTAGTGCAAATTAAATTATTTGTAACTTAATTACAAATAACTACGATTCAGCTTGAACGTAGAAAAAATGGTTTATAATTTAACGCGTTTTTAAGTTTTTAGAAACCTTGAACGATGATATGGTTCAAGATTTCATTAGTATAGTTTTTCTGAGATTTTTGTTGATTTTTCAGTTTTTAGTATCCAATTTATATAAACGTTAGTTGCTTAGTAAGATTTTTTGATATATCTTACATCATTGAAATGTTTGTGTTGAAAGTCGAAAAAAATATTCCAATTAGCCACATTAAACATTTTTATGGTACATATCACTAAGAAATAATTTATTCCCTTATGGTGGGAATAATATTTTAAAATTACCCCATATACACTATACACACATCCAATGTCTAATCTAGTTTCTTCTTAGGTTACGTTTCGATTGCTGATATCGTTACACTTGCTACAGTTAGTTAGAGATTGCCTATTATTTTAAATTTGTGGTTAGGTTTAGATAAATTAAAATGTCTTAAATTATGGGAGTTGCATAACCCGCTCAGAACCATGATCAAATATATAAGTGATCATTCCATTCCGTCTTCACGGCCCACGGTATCATATCTTGAAGAAGTGTTTTTGACTACAGCGGCCCATTATCACACGGACGTTATAGCAGTTTGGTAGTCTCTAACTACATTTCATATTACGCACTTTTTAGAACGAATATTCTCGGAGCATGCGGGCTACGAAAAGTGCTTCGTTATCCTTTCACAGGTGCTGAACGGGTTAAATTACTTTCCCTTTCATATACTTCTTAGAACAGATATCATTTTCGTTAGATCCAGTCCTAAATTAATTTGACATTAATTGTTATTGGTTATTTTAAATAACTATTTATAGCATAGTTCGACTCATTTTATAATATGGCTGCTAGCAATTAAAAATATACTTATCTGAAAAAGTTTATCAAACCATGAGACAAAGCAACGCAATTTTTTTCAAAATCACATTTATTCAAATTATTCTTATTCAAAAAAAAATCTTTACTGTTACAATATTGTTTAATAATAAAGCGTATTTAATTCTACTAATCTACAACTCAGGGATAAAACTGTTTTTATAACAGATAAATTCAATGCACCACTTAATTTTGCAAAAACTAGCAATCAAAATTGATATATATTATAAATATTATTATAATGTAGAATTCTTATTATATATTATAATCATATTAAGAATTATTATAATATAGACTATTTAAATTCTTACAAGACCAAGTTCAAACTTTCTACCTATCTGTCTCGTTATTTCAAATAACTCACTAATCTAACTTTTTGAAGTTTACCGCATAATGCTGAAATGAACAATCTCATACATCATTACATTATTTTAAATAATTTAAAGCACACTTGGTTTGTTCGCTGCTTTATCCGTTCATTACTTAATAAATAAAAATATATCTTCCATTTTGTTTGTAGTATTCATTAGTATTATGATTATATTCTTCTTTCATATTATTTCTTTACAAAGGAAGAAAAATTCACTTAAATGAGCACAAGTTAGCAAAGAATGTGTGAGCATCAATGACTAAAGACTGAATGGTATCACATATTTTCTTTTCTAAAAAAACGAATCGCGAAGCCTGGAGAACATCGTGGAATTTATAACTGTCATAGAGAATAAATTTAATTATTTTCTTTTGTGAGATAGTTTCAGAAGTTTTCTGATTAAACGGCAGAAATAAATCTTTGAATGTGAATGTTTTCTAATGAATAAATTTTGCAATTACTTTAACATTTGTGTTTATTTCTAAGAGTCTTAATTAGAAAGAAGGGATTTTTGAAAACTCTCTGAGGAGATAGTTTTATTTTATTAACACAGCAGTTTTCCTTACTCATGAATCACAGTTGATTGTACCTTACACATAAAATTGTAAAGTGTTCTTACAAAAGTATGCAAAAGTACTTATAACGAATTGTTATGAGATTGCTATTTCTACATTTATAAGTAGGTAAATATAAATAGTAAAATTATAAATTACTTTTTTCAAATCGATTAAAAAGGAAGAAATAATTTTGTTTTGGACAGGCCTAAAATCAAGAAGGTCATGTTTGTCACTTGTGAAAGTGACTAACAAAAGTAAAGTCACTTCTGAAAGAGACGTAATTTTTGGTGTTGATAAGAGTTTATTACGAAAGTGACGGGACCTACAATTTTCATTTTAGATCAGATAGAAATAAATTTATTTTCCCCATCTTTAGTCTACATGCAAAACATTGCTTTTAAAATGTTTATTTTACTAATTTTCTAATTTAAGCTTTGTGTCTGGTATCTAGATTATCTCGAAATGTATAGTATGCCGTGGTTTGGTTGGTGATTTGCCGATTTTAGCTAATTTGATCTTTAAAATAAACCACAGGTGAGTATAGGAAAAATTATGGTAAAATTACAGTATTGTATATTAATGACATTGCAATTTTAAAAAAACATAATTCTGGTAATAAAAACCAAAATACGCGGTATTTAAATCATTAATTTGACAATTTTTCCGGTTAACCATTTACCGAAAATTCTAGTTTTCAAAATTATGGTTCTTATTACCACATATTTAGTAAAAAATAAAAAAACTGAAAAGTAAATTTAATCGAATAAATGGTTTTAATGCTCTAAGGTATCGCGTTGATATTTTACCCTATTTACTGAATTTTATCACATGTTACAAAACCATAATTTTTTGTTAATTTCACCAAAATTATTACCAACGCGCTTCAGTAAAAATTAGCGAGTGTTTTCGATCTTTCCATAGAACCAGAAAAGCGGTAAATTTTTCCATATTCTGGTAGTTTTAATAATATTTTTTCTCAGTGTGTGTATTTGATTTAAGATTAATAACTTTGAGCTTAAATCTATTTCGGAAGCTGATACATCTCAAAATCTAATAACATTACTGAACCTTTTGAAATGAAACAACCGAAAATAATATTGTTTTGAAATAAAAAGATTTCGAATTAACCAATTTTTGGTAATTAAAGACAAACTGGAATAGAACTGGGCAACGACATTCATAAATAAGGATATTGAAATTGATGGCTTTCACCTTATTACCCTTTCTTGAAATTATTCATTCAAGTTTTTGGGTATATATATTTTTTCCGAATCTTCTTCCATGCTGATAATGACAAGCTATTATAGAGATCCTCAGTTATTCTATTAATTATACCGCTTCTTGTTAAGATTAAATGCTCGAAACAAGTCATTTCAAATTTAATGGAATAAATTTGTATGAAATAACATTTAATTATGAAAACTACTCATTATTCTATCAATATTATTTTTGTATTTTGCTCAGGTTTAATTTTTAACAGATTTAATAAAGTTTGTGAGCATAATGACACAATATAAAATCGATGATGAATGAAATAAATATGAACAGAAACTTCACGTTTAATGTGCTGCTCCGTAAATTGTTAATCAATATTCCTTTTCATTCCTTTTCAAATGGATGTTGTAAAATACATCATTAATTTATAATTATACAATTAAATTTTCAAATTTGCTTTAATGTATTTAATAATAAACGATCAGCAAATGATTTATTCTCCCTAAATCTTTTCATGATTTGAAATATTAAATTTTGTGTTTAATCATAATGGATATGGGGGACATCCATAAATTACGTAATCAAACTTGGGCAAATCTCTAAAAAATCAAACGAAAACACGATAGGGGCGTGACTTTTCCCTTAAGACAAGACCAGCATATTTTATTTTAAAAAATATTTCTGTTAAACATTTTGTGAAAAAGTGCGAGATTTAATTGTGAATATAGAAAAATATTCTAAAAGGTCTCATGACCAATGATATAAAGGGAGGGTGGAGGAGGACAAGAGGTTCTGAAATGATGCAAAAAGGAGATCGCACGTCTTTTTTTAACTATCTCATTTGTCTTTCATGCTTAAGAATATACAAATTTTAGCAATTTCTGCGTGAAGAATTAAAATATCGATGTTATTTTTTTTTTCAGAAATAAAAGATTGTTTTATACTGCTGTCCAGAAAAATTATTTTGTTTTGTTTGTTCGGAATAATTATTAATTTTTTTTTTAATATTACATAAAAAAGAGCAGAGATCTTATTAATGTTTTTAGCACTAATAAGGAAAATAATGATTAATAGGTAGATACTGTAGATAGAGCAGTATAACCTAAAATATATTACTGCAGTACATTAATGCAGTTTTATAAATATATTATAATGATGATGACATATTGTATTTGAATTATGTTATCTTCTCTATGTTTTCAAAAATTATTTATGTTTTATTGAAATGACACTATTAATATTTATTAAAAGATAAGTAAAAAACTCAAAATAAAAATAATTATTAAATAAGCAGAATTTTAGAGCAATGTTACTTTATTGGATACTAGAGGTCACTTAAAAAAGTGATTAAAATTTAGAAAGATAGTAACAAAATTTCAAATTTATTTTAAATCCTAAGTCAGTTTAAAGTTTGTCAGGTCTTATTAATTTCAAGATTTATTAAAAAAAACATTTCTTTTGAAAAGGAGAACGATATTTGTCCAAACAAAGATATCTTTGCTTTTAAAACTGTATTCGCTATTCTGTATTTATTACTTCTTTTCATCTATCAAGATTAATAGTATTGCCCATATGACTTTTGGTCAGAAGCAACTACCTTAATTAGTATGTTAATCAAAGTAATGTTAATCAAACTAAATATTAATTAGGATTTGATCTGTTTACTCATTTTATACTATTTTAATAAAATGAAATAAATCAGTTTTAATGTAAACAAGAAGTTAATTTTTCCTGATCTAAGTTTTAATTCCTTTTGCTTTGACTTTTAACTCTAAGAGGTGGAAATGTGCAATTATTTAATTTTAAAAAATGAAATTGAAAGTTAGTGTTAGATAAACTACAATCATATGCTATATCACTAAGCTCTTTTAATAAAATTATTAACTTTTTGCATCTTATTTTCCATTATTTAGGGACAATGTCAAATATTTCTAATTGTTTTTTTCTTCTTTTCTTTTAGTATAACGTATGTAAAAAAAAAATCGAAATAGTATTTCTGGTCCCTACATAAAACTAACGAAATATCTGCTCTTCGTGATAAAGAAAGAAAATAAACAATAAATCAGTACTGAGGGAAATCATGCAAATAACTGAAAGTTATGTTTTGAGTTGGAAAAAAATCTGAAATAATTCCTTTTTCATTTCCTTTTTATTTATAATTATCTGTTGCTCTTTAGGTGGCTTTAGGTTATTGGGATAACCGAAAAAGGCGTTAAAATTTCATAATATCAAGACTAAATTTAGTATCATTTTGCATAATGCTGTTGCACGAGTACAAATAATTTTCTCCAATACTTATCCTTTGTTTTATATTGAAACTGTACAGTACTGATACCGTTTTAATAGGTACCAAATAAACTAATATAATACTTTGCTATTATATAGTGTATTTGTTACATATTGAAACTGCATTAATATTCATAATGCCATTAGCTCCTATTTACAAAATTAATTAAGCATCATTGGCCTCAATTATGTCATGGCAATTTTGATGTTTTTCCAAAAGAAAATAGTAACATCTTTCCGTTACTTTTGCTTTTTAAAGCATAGTTTTTTTTTACTTCAATTATTACCTACTACTAAAACTAACTAAGCATGATTGGCGTCAATGATAATTTGGTAATTTTGTATGCTTTTGCTGTCGAATCAATAACATTTCTCCATTAATTTTACTCATCCATGCATAATGTTTTTTTCATCCAAATTCCGTTGATTTTAAGTTATTTAGTTTTATAGAAACACGTTTTCTAGCTCTATTTGAAAAAAAAAGTCAGATTAAAAAAATATTATTATACAGTTTTCATTGCCTTTAACTAATCACTAAATTAAGAAAACTAACATTAACAAGTAAGCATTAAAAAGCAAACATTATTTCCTGTTCGGCTTTTAACAGTATAAAATGCAAGTTTTTGAATTGAATGTTTGTGTTTTGAAAGGAAATGAATTATAACATAATGCCGAAAATAGGCATGAGTTGTTTTTTAAGTACAGTAAAACTTGTGTAAGTTGACCACTTGTGGTGCATTGTTTTAGTGGTCAACTTAGACAAGTGGCCAACTTATAGAGGGGGTGGGTCCTTGTTTACTTTTTCGCTGCTATAAATTTAATTTTTTTTTTTACTTGACTTAAAAAATTTATTCAGAAAATATGCAAATGAATATGTTAAGAAATGCGTTTAAACCTGAATGAACTTCAATTTGATACATATAATTCTAATATTTAACTAATTTTAAAAAAAAAAAATTTATTTCGTTAGTTATGCATGTGAAGCGTTTAATAAATATAATTTCTTAAAATATCAGAACACGAGAACATGCAATTTGAAAACTTTAACAAAATAAAATTATTTGAACACTTTAAAATTTATTTACTACCCTTAAAGATCAGAGACCATAAATAAAGGATCAAAGCATATTTCAGAGCATTCATTTATTCAAATGCTCACTAATGCGACTGGAAGAGCAACTTTTCAACTAACATACCTGTTTTCAATGAACGGATGAAAGAAATGGTCAAAAGCTGACCCCTTACAGTTTCCCCTGATGGTCAACTCGCAGAAGGATTTAGATTAGCTTTTTACACTATTTCACCAAATAAGTGAAATTTTAACACACATTGCCAAAATGACAGAAAATGTTCTGAATTTTTTTTTCTGGTCAACTTATGAGGGTTTTAGAATAGAATTCCATAATACTCCTAGACAAAATTGACTTATTTCAGTGGTCAACATACAAGATAGACAGGTGGTCAAGTTACGAAGGTTTTGCTTCTTTATATTGTATAGGAAAAAATCCGTTCTTGATAATTGAGGTCAACTTATGCAGGTGCCCAACTTACAAGGGTGGTCAACTTGGCAGGTTTCACTGTATCTTGAGATTAAAGATATTTAAATATATTATTTAGATAGGTAGAAAATCATTTCAGAAGTGAAAATACATTCCCCATGCATTTTTGTGCAATTTTTGCTAGGAAACGCACTTAACTACTGCTTTAAAACATATATTTAATTTCCAAACACATCAATAAAATTAATTTTTTATTTTAATAACACATTTTTACATAAATAATATAGCATACATGTTATCAATTTAACTTCAAATTTAATAGCTATCATGAAAAATTTAAAAAAAATTATCATAGCAATTATTGCTCTTATTTCAAAAAATTTAGTTCACTTTTTTGTATTTATACTAATATATTAATTTTATTTTTGAAAGTAAATTGGCTTTATTGATTTAAAAATTTATATACTAGATAATTTACTAAACATTTAATTTAAAACAAAAATGTTTTTTTTTACATAATCTTCAGAAATATTTTTAAAAAAAGCTGTTTTTTCACCTTAAGGTAAAAAAACAGTTTTAAACTAATTCTTAATTCTTAAACTTAAAGCTTAATTCTTAATGTAGTTTTTAAAATTTATTTGTTCTTTGGTTATTTACTCAACAAATACATTTATTTCATAAAATCGTTAAATTTCAATCGAACTACAAAGTTTCATACTTTTTAACAAAAATTAAAATGTTATAGTTAAAATAGTCAGAAAAGGACTATTGCAAGTATAATCATTATTTTTTTTTAAAAAAAGAAAGATTTTATTTGTATTTAATCTAAGAAATCCATTTTTAAAAGGAAATTAGTTTTGAAAATTTAAGATTTAGATAATTTTATTAAACATACAAAACATAAATATAATAATAAGTTTTTCATTAATCTACAGAAGCATCTTTTTTTTAAAAAAAGCTACAACTTAGATAACTAAAAAGACTAAGATAAGGAAAAAGTTTCAAACCAATGATATTTCTTAAAAATTAAATCTTGTTACAGTTTATGTTCATCATTTATTTCAAACGATCATTAAATTTCCATCCAACTTTAAATTTAATTTTTATCAAAAATACCAGACATTTAATTTCCCATTAAATATTTATCGAGCTTCGACACAGTTATCTAACAAAAAATATTTCTTTTTTGATATGGGACGCTTATAGTTCAGAAATGAATTTTTAAACGAATAAAAAAAAGCAGCGAAATATGTTTCAGCGCTCCCAACGTTCAGAATCGATGCATTTCGTCTAGTGACTACAGAACTCGTGAACCTTTCTAGGAGAGAAGTAGGTTCCTCTTTCCCTTTGAGGACTATGCGAATTTCAATCGGGGAATAAACTCGTGCTTCGATATTAATGTTAGAATTGCACGTCACAATTTTTTTTTCATTTGTTCGGTGAAAAGAAAAATCATTATTTTTTGGAATAAAAAAATTCCGAATTCTGATTTGGGAGTTGACATTTCTTTGGAAAGACACTGAAAAAAAGTTCTTGCCGTTTTATGATGTAATGTAAGTAGTTTTGGGTTTTGTTCATACGTAGAACTTTAAATAGTTATTTATTTTTTAATTTATTTTTAAATTTTTGTTGATTTTATTTCCGTTTTAGATATATAAAAAAAAATCAAGAAATTATATTGCATTATTAATTTTTGAATTATTCTTGCAAATAAATTTTTTGCCCCTCAGCAAGTTTAATCCAAAACTTTTTAACTGCTGCTTATTACTCAAAATGTTTTATTGCACTATTCAAACCAACTACTGTAGCTAAAAAAATCACTCATTTTAAAAAACGTAGAACTTTAAATAAAATTGATTTATTCTTAAATTTTTGTTGATTTCTTTTTTATTATAAATATTAAAAAAATCAAGAAATTATTGCATTATTAATTTTCTAATCATTCTTGCAAAGAAATTTTTTGTACCTCAGAAAAGTTTAGTACGAAACTTTTTAATTGCTGCTTATTACTCAAAATGTTTTATTGCACTACTCAAACCAACTACTCTAGCTAAAAAAATCACTCATTTTATCTTATTATTATTATTTAACTACTTTGTAAAACTATTTGCTTACGTGATTTTGCAATTTGGAAAAGTGTTTTAATGAAGATCTATAAGTATAATATTTCATACAGTAAAAAATATTTCAAAAACGCAAAAAAAATTCTTTTTGTCATTGTTGTTTCCAAGATTTAAAAAACAAATGGTTAATACAACATATATTTTTTCCAATGTAGAATTATAAGAATTAAAAAAAAGGTAATATTCAATTCGGTCACTTTATATTCAATTAATTAATTCAGTCAATTGATTAAGTGTGATGGATGTTACGAAGTAAAAATAAAGGAAGAAAGAGTTCATTCAAAGATTTTTCAAAATCGTTGTGGTGTTAAAATTATTAAAATTAAGTAGAGAAACACTCTTCGTTTGCTGCTGTATAATTGTCACTTCATTTTCTCTTAAAAAATAATTTGAGACTTAAAATTAAAATCCATCAAAGTAATGTTTTGATACATTTTTCCGAAAAGCATTAATCACTACTAATTACTTTGATACACTATCACAAAAGTAATTATTAAATTATAACGAAAACAACTTTCTTTGATAAGGTCTTATATCTTTACGTGATTAATAAAAATATATATTACTTTTCAGAGTAAATAAAATTTTTAAAAAAATATTTTCAGCCAAGAAGCATACCTTAGTGATTTTAGTAAAATTTAAACATGCTACGAATTTTATAAAATGAAGATAAATAATATTTTTTTTTTAAATTTTTCACATTTTTTCATATAAAAAGCAAAACAAAAAAGTAAGAACAGAAAAATACCCCCCCCCCCTCCATTACTGTTGCTTACGGTGGCATCACGTTTCCTTACTTAATACATATGGGACAGTTCTTTGAAATTGATAAATAAGAATATTTTAGTACTTTTTTTTTTAAGTGATTACTTAATACTTTTAATATTTTTGTATTGATACTTTCAATTATTTAAGTGTACCATTAAAAACATGTAACGATTATAACATGGAGAGAATATTTTCTGTGAATTCAAAGAATATTTTCTGTGAGAAGATTTGTCTCAAAATTTCGAATTTTTAAGTAAAAGCTTCAAATTCTGATTTAAGTTGAGTCAAAACTGTCACATTTTTGAGTCAATAAATGCTCCTTGCTTTTAAAACTTAGTTTTAATCTTCAAAATGCAAGTAAAATTCTCTGGAAACTTACAAAAATGCTGCCTCTTTTTATCGATACAATGGAGAACAAATGCAGCTCTTTGCTCAGTAGGTCACAACAATGCTAGCCAACTCTTCAGCGTCCACCGTGTGTAGTTAAATGCCCAATATCCCTAACGAACTAAATAATGGCATGTAGAACCTACTTAACAAATCTAAATCACAACTATCTGGCAAAATTGAAAAAAAAAATTTATATAAATTTTTTTAAATTTTGCCGAGAAAGCTAAGTCGGTCTTATGATGCCATATCTAGTTTCACGGTAACATACTCAAAGACTCCTTCACTGACTTACGCATCCATCCTATTTTGGCCAGTTCGTTTTGCTAACTACTCGCACTTTTCTGAAAATCTCAAGAAAGAAACTTTTAATAAAGAAAAACTAATTTTTCCTCCTATTAATTAGTAAAAGAATTTTCGTTTTAGTCTAGCCATTACACCATAAACGCATTTTTTTAATTTTTTAATGCTGATAGCGAAAAGCATTGGGAGAAAGAAAATTCTTGTAAAATTACTGTACTCTATAGTAATCACAGTAATGAAGAAAAAAAACATACGTTTGATTTACAAAAATCGAAGCTCACGTTATTTAAACCATTCGTTTTGTAATTTTTCCTCTTATATGATAACGGCTTAATAAATAAAGCAAATAAATAGCAATGGAGTAAATTTCAACGTATAAATGATTTTTATGCCATACTCTTAGATATCATGATAAAATTATCAAATTTTGAAACTAACAAACTTGATAACTAACAAATCAAACGCGCTTCAGCACTGCAGTAAGAACGTTCTATAAAATAAACTCCCTCTATTTGCGCTTTTACCTCAAATTGCTCTTCTGTTTTCATATTTTGTATTCTGGCAAACTTATTCCGAAAATATTTTAAATCATTCTTGAAAGTTTTCCAGTACATGTAAGTTCATTTGTATTCGCTACTCGCTTTACAGATTTCGTTTTGAGTTTTGTTCTGTTTTTTCTTTACATTTTATTTTCTGTTTTTAACGTGATATTTATTACTTAATGTATTATATTTTGCTTCAAAAAACTTTTTGAGTGCTCCTCACACGAATGTATTGATATATTTTGCTTTGGCTATAATGATGCAATATTAGAAAACACTTCTTTTTGCGGATATAATCGTGTGGGCTGATGAGGAGATTATATCTTTTTTTCCGGATTTTTTATTAATTTTTTTTAATTTTAATTATTTTTCATACTATTTTATTTCATTTAGTTTAAATAATTTCTTCTTCTCTTTTCATTATTCTGTAATTTTTTCAAATTTTCTCTATATTTTGAATAAATCAAAATCATTCTTAATCAAATCTATTAAATAAAGACAAATAAAATGATTAAGTATAATTTTCTTTCCATTTAATACATTTGAATGAAATCTCCCACCAAATAAAGAAATTACACGGAGAAAAACAAATTCTGATAAAATTACCATACAGTATGGTATTGACATTTTTATTAACAAAACAATAATTCTAGTAATAAAAACTGAAATATACGGTATTTAAACTATTCATTTGATAGTTTCTTCAGTTCAAATAGTAACAGTTTACCGAAAATTCTATTTTTTAAAAATCATGGTTCTTATTACCACACATTCAGTAAAAAATGAGTTAATCAAAAGTAAATTTAACCATATAAAAATTTTTAAGCCATGCTTTAAAGTTTCATGATGAATTTACCAACTTTTACCACACATAACAAATTTTATCGAAAACTGTACAACCAAATTTTATTGTTAATTTTACAAAAATTATTAGAAAACAGCATTGGAAAAAATTACCTAGCTTTTTGGTGTTCTCATGGAGTCAGAAACATGGCAAAATTTTACCATATTCAGGTAGTTAATGACTATACTTTTTTTCTTTATAAATACAGTGTTTAATAAAACAGCATAAAAAGGCTTAAAAATAACTGTAATTATACATTTTATTAAATAATATATCAGAGGTGGCCAACCAGCGGCTCGCGAGCCACATGCGGCTCGTTGAAGGATTATTTGTGGCTCTCGATAAATGTACCCGAGTTCCCTTTTAATTTTTGTGATATTATATTTTAAAAAGTTATTATCGTTCCGTATATGTTTCAAAATGTCTTTTAAATTACTGAGGACAAATATGAAAGACTAAGTGTAACGTTGTTCAATTCAAGGTGAGTTTTCCATTTCCAATATAATTATGACACAAAAAGCATCTGGAGAATTAGAATTAATAGAGATGCAAGAAGATCAAGCTTTACAATTAAAATATAAGTCGACGTCGATTACTGAATTTTGGAAATTTGAACCAGAATCGAAGTATTCTGAATTAAAAAAAGCTGATTGTAGAATTGTTTCTTCGGAACAACGTACTTATGTGAATCATTTTATTCCACTTTAAAATTTGTGAAATCCATAAACCGATCAGTATTAACTAACTAGCATTTGAAAAAATTACTGAGAAGTGCTGTCACCAATTATTCACTAAATTTTAAAGAATTATCAAGTAAAATAAATGTGTTTAATTTTTAATACTTAAACTCAATCCACATATTTTGTACTTTTGCTTAAATGTTCTCAATAAATATAATTTATGTAAAAAAAAATTTTTGAGACCTTTTTTGCATACCTTTTAAATGCGTTTTTAATTGCGGCTCGCAAAAAATTTCAAATTTTGAAAAATGGCTCGACTATCAAGGAGCTTGGCCACCCTTGTGATGTATTTTTCATTGCAGATTTAAAATGTTTTCGTTCTTTATTAAAAAAAAAAATATCCGAAATAACAACCTTTCGTTTTTTCTTTTCTTTTTGGAACTAATTTTGTGAATTTATGCGAAAAGAAGGAATGAAGTATGAATATTTAATCGAAAATTACTTAAAATGTATTATATATTAATATTATGCATTATATATTAATATTATAAATTATATATTAATATTATGTATTATATATTAATATTATGTATAATATCTGACTAGATTATCTGTTAACTAACTTTATATTTACACTTTCTTGAAAGTAGAGATAAGAAACTTGTGTCAGGAAAATAAAATTAAATTACAGAGTTGTTGGTTGTTCATGCTAGGATATGTTCAACAGTGTTGTTCGTGGTACAACATACCTAAATATAAATGCCTTTATTTTTTAGATAATTCACTTCGTATATAAGCTTTTCACAAGTCCTCTTTGAATTTCTCCTCTTACCCAGAATTGTCTCTGTAACTTCAGAGACTTCAGGGAGAATAATTTAGATTCAGGAATTTTCGCCTGAAAAGCCAAATCATTCAAATGTAAGTTGCTGATATATTCCGCGATATCCTATTGCCCTGCAGTACTTACAATTTGTAAGGTAATTTATCTTGCACTGGAAATGCCCTCAAACACATTTACTACTTTATTCCAATAGAAACAGCTGACGTATTTGCCATATTCGAATTCTGAGAGGGTAGGATAATCCTGGTTTCTATAGACCAACTCATCTATCTAAAAATAGGTATTTTGACCTGAGTTTTTAATGTTCTTTTACTTATAATTACTCAAAATATCTGATAAATTAACGATATACTCAGGAGAATTAAAGATCCTTTTGACGATTGTTTTAGAACAGTTTTAACCCAATTTCTTACTTGGCTTTCAAATAACAGAAGGAAAAGAAAAAAACGTTTAAAATATCACACCTCCCTTCCATTTCTTTTTAAAACTTAACTATTATTTCATTACTTCACTTAAAACGCATTTGCGAAATATATATAAATAGTGAAATTTTGATGTAATCAAATTCGAGTTAAAACTCATAAAATAAGTCTCGCCAATGGTTAACATAATTTACATTTAATTTTAATTGTAATGAACTAAACCCAAATTTTGTTTATAGTGTAAAAATCAAGCTAAAAGTTTGAGTTAAAAATCTTATGCAAATAAAGGTTAGTATTCAAGAAAATGAAAATTTTATGCTAATAATGTGAAGGAAAATGTGAAGGATTAAATTCTGTGTGAGATAAAATATTAATGTCAATGGAAAAGAAACCTTTTGAAACTTTTTTTTTCTCTCAGAGTTTTGTGCTTATTGCATATTTCATGCTACTTTAGATTTACTCAAGCATATGTCCTTTTAGTTTTATATGAAGTTATTTTTCATATAATAGTATAATGTATGTTGATAAAGTCAAAATAAGTTAAATTAAGAGGTATGATTTAATGTTTATAATAAAATTATCCCTCATACATGTTTGAGATAAAAAATTTTTAAGAAAAACGTGCTCATAAATAAATATCAGTCTGAAATAGTTAAGAAATATTTTTATTTAATCATATTATTTTTCGACCTGGATTGGATGTGATTTTCTTTTAAATATTCCTTAATTTTGAATTTTAACACTTAATTTTCATTTTAACATTCACTATGCATTTAGTAATTAATGTAGTCTTTTTATGCCCAGGAATAAGGGTATTAAAATTCATTTTTAGCTTAATTTGTATTCTATAAATAATTTTATAAATAAAATTAATATTTTGTTTAAAATGTAATTTTAAATTCTCTCTCATTTCGTATTTAAATAATATATACTAATTATATATTTATTTTTGTTTGTTTGTATTATATGATTTATCACAGTTATTAGTCATTATGAACGCTGATTTGTTAAATATAATTTAATTTGGCTGCAAAAAGTGCTTCACTGCCCAACATTATCTCTAAATTCTCAAAATTACTTGATTTAAGGAAGTGATGTATAGAAGACTCAAAATAATTACTTAACTTTAGCACATTTTATGTTAAATATTAATTTCATTTAAATAATGTATTTAAATTATATATTTATTTTCGTTTGTTTGTATTATATAATTTATCACAGTTATTAGTCATTATGAATATTGATTTGTTAAATATAATTTAATTTGGGTGCAAAAAGTGCTTCACTGCCCAACATTAACTCTAAATTCTCAAAATTACTTGATTTAAGAAAGTGGTGCATAGAAGACTCAAAATAATTATTTAACTTTAGCACATTTCATGTTAAATATTAATTTCAAAGTATTACACTTTATCAAAATGTGAACATACAATTGATGACATCTTAATCCCCCATCTATGTCCTTTATTTAAAAAAGACTATCTATTAAAATGAATGTTATATTTCCTAAGGTATTCAAGAATTAAATTATACATTATAAGTTTAAAATGCCTTTAACTGAACTATTCTTAGAAACCAATATTCTAAGAGGGGAAATGCATTTGACTGATGATATTTATTTGTGAGATGCCAAGATTTGTGTTGAAGGTCATTAATAAACTCGTATTTTTAAATCCGTAACTGAGGAGCAAACTGCAATTAATGCTGCCCTCGTAAAAGTGATGACTTTTCTCTGTTAGGCGTGGCATAGGCGATGAGCTGAGAAACATTACGTTTCGTTTAGATACAGCTACGTTTTGAAAGGGGCACTTAGTATTTAGAAATATATTCGATTGAATTAAAAATTTTAAATATTTTGTCCATGTTTAGTTTATTTGATAAAAGCTCAGAGATATTGCTTGTTCGATATAAATATTAAAAAATATTCCTGTAATATACTTTTAAATTTTATAAAATGGTGACACTTGGCAAGTGTTTAATTGATAATGTAACGTTTATAGATCTAGTAAAAGAGTGTTAAGTTTGTTTTATAGTTTGTTTATTGATTATTTTGTGTTCATTAGATATTTTTGTCAATGCAATCGACGTAAAATTATTTTGAAATTTAGTTTTAACTAAACAAATACTTATTAAAATAGTAAAATTTTATTCCGATGCACTGTTGAAATGTTTTTCTCATTTATTATTTATTTTTTTAAAGTAATTGATTTTCAAATATAAAAACACATCAGAGTAGATAGTGCATTTAAAACTATTCTGATATACAGTGCATTTTTGGAAAACTTGTCAAATTTTTCGATAAATATGAAGTTTTAGAATGGATCATTTAATTTTTTCTTGAACTGAAAACATTGATGAATATTTTCGAACATTTATTTTTTTATAACTAAGGGTTGTTGTTTGTTTGCAAGCAACCTACTTTCTGATAGATCTTCTAAAATTTTCTTTTTGACGTGGAGTTCATGTTAGTTTCTTTCAAACTATGCTGCTTTAAGTTAAATACGTTTTTCATTAATGTATTTGTCTCTCTTCTCATTTACCGTTAAACAAATTTTTTTGTGAAACTTTTTTAATTGATGTGTTAGTAGCACAGCAGCTGTTTTTAATTTTTTTAAGTTTTACGTTTATTGGCTTGATATGTTTTTGTTTATTTATGAAATGAAGGAAATAGAATAAAAAATGAAATGGAATTTTTTTTATCAAAAAATCTTCAAGAATAAAATTGAATGGAAAAACATTATTTCTGATTAAAAAAAGTGAAAAGCATTTCCATAATATTTTTGATCTGGAGAAAGAAAGAAAAAAAAAATTATTTATTTACCTCAAAAATAACTCACATGAGAAAAAGGTTGATTCAATTTTTCTCATAAATAAATAATTAGCTATTAAACGTTGTGCTTCATAAATACTATATTTAACAAACAGAACAATGTACTCTCGATATCAAAATTCAAAACTTTCATTTACAAAACAATTATGAATAGGAATTCATATAAATTCAGTCACCATTTTTGAATTGATTACTCTCAAAGCTTTACTTCAATGTTTTTAACCAACATGGCTAGTGCCTCATTTATCATTAGGCCTGAGAGGCCCGGGCCTAAGGCACCCACAATTCTGGGGCTACAAATAATTCCTTCTTGTGTATTTTCTTATGAATTGTCTATTAGAGTTATGAGTTAACAAAAATTGAAACAAATATAATCTTAAATTTACTGATACATCGTAGTTTTCTTGTATTATAAGTAATTTAAAAACACTTCATAACTAAACCAGGGGACCCCTGACAGTTCTGTGCCTAGGGCCCTCATATTTCTAGATCTGGCCCTAAACATGACAATTCTGCTTTTAAGTTAACTTTGTTTTGATTTACTTTCATTTAATGATAAACACAATTTCTGAAGAATAGATTAGATGCAGGTTAATGACATAAGCAGAATGCATTTTAATGACATTTTAATTTGGCTGCTTGGCATTTCTTTATTGTTATTATTGTTACATACTGAAAGAAAATCATTCAACAAATAAAATAGATGATTTTATTTATTTATGAAAATAAAAATAAAACGATTTGAAATGTAACTTAAAAAGACATAAAATAAAAATTTTCATGTTGCTTCTTTTTATAAAAAAAAATATATTAAGTTGAATCTTATTTTAGGTTAGAAAGGGTTAATTCCATTACTTCCAGAAGGATTTGGTTAATCACCATGCGTTGTGCTTTATGAAACATACCTTGATAAACAGAACTTGTATTCTGTTATTATGTTCAAATTTCCCTACTGCAAAACAATTATGAACAGGAATGCATATAAAGTCAGACTTTATAATATATTTTTGAATTAATTAGACTCAAAACCTAATTTCATTAAGTCTTTGAGAGTACTGACAACACATTAATCTGAGCTAAAATTTTCATGTTCCCTGTGAGCTTTTAAATATCGTTATTCTGTTCTAATACAAGTAAATAGATTAGATTTCGTTCGAACTGTCACGTTGTTTCTCCGCAGTTGTCTTTCTGTTTGTGACAGGCGCTATCTAAAACTGTTGGCTGTTTTAGAAATCAAAGGGGACAACTTAGCGTGGAACAAAATCCTATTCATGCTTTGGCTGTCACCTTCCATCAGTCTCAAATTTTCTTTAGTGGATCATTTTTCTTTTTAAGCTAAAAAGATACATATTTTTTTAAGCTACTGCGAACCTTATTTTATTTGGACTTAGAAGGAAAATATGTAACTTCTATAAATTGAGAAAATAATATGATTTTTAAAAACAGCAAAAAATTTATTATTTATATAAATCAATTTAATTTTCATATAAATTTATAATGCTGTCTAATTCAAAAATGATTTGCAAATGTTTCTTAAATTATGCATCCAATATTGTTTTTCAGTTTTCACATATTACCGAAGTAGGCAAAAAATTTAACATTTTGAAATTCTTACCAAAAATTATATATGGTTGCACATTTAGTTTTTAGAGGTAGTTTAATTTAATTGGAAATTGGAAATTCGTTTCAGTATAATAGTAGATTTTTTAGATTTCCTCATTGTGTTTGAGATATCAGTATATTTCCTTGTTGCATTTAAGATGTCGTTATATTTCCACGTTATATTTGAGATGTCATTATATTTTCTCATTATATTTGAGATGTCATTATATTTTCTCGTTATATTTGAGATATTGTTATATTTTTTCTTTATATTTGAGGTATCGTTATATTTCCTCTTTATGTTCGAGATATCGTTGTACTTTCTAGTTATATTTGAGGCAGAGTTTGAAAAACTTCTGTCCCTACATACTTGATGAAAAAAATGTTGCATAATAATCTGAACTTTTCCTAAGTAAAACCATTGATAAAATTTAAAAACAAGTAGCAATAAAATAATTAATACCAATTAAAAATTAAAAATAAATCTTCTTAAATAAAAAATCAAATTCTGCGAGCTCACATAATATACATAATACGGAATTCTTTAGAAAATGTTTTATGAACTGATAAGAAATTATAATTACACCCGTAAAATTATTATTACAATGGTATTTATTAAAAGTTTTATTGAATACAAAGTAAACACTTAATAAATAACTGAACAAACTTAATACTTTTTTCGGAACATAATAACTACTATCGAATTAGATTTGATAATAAAAAAATGCTGCATTATCACCAGAACGCTTTCTACGTGCAGCCATTGATTAAAAAATTTAAAAAAAAGAAACTGACATA
This sequence comes from Parasteatoda tepidariorum, assembly GCF_982258835.1. Lineage (NCBI taxonomy): Eukaryota > Metazoa > Arthropoda > Arachnida > Araneae > Theridiidae > Parasteatoda > Parasteatoda tepidariorum. Next base: position 65,930,133 of record NC_141757.1, on the reverse strand, counting down.
AAATATTTTATCATAAAATTAATATTGGAAAAATAAAACAATTTACCTGAGCTTATGATATATTTTTAGAATCGTCTCTTAAAAAGATACTTTGGGAACTATAACATGTTACTTTTACAATAATATAAAAAATAAAACTGCATTGAAAAAAATCTGGTAAAATTACCGTACTATATGGTAATGACATTCCTGGTAAAAAAAATCATAATTCTGGTAATAAAAATAAAAATATGCGGTATTTACACAATTTATTTCGTGATATTTCCGTTCATATCGTAGCGGTTTACCTGAAGTTTTTTTTTTTTAATTATAGTACTTAATACCACTTATTTAACAAAAAAATTAAAAACTGAAATATACATCTAACCGAATAAATGGTTTTTATGCCATGCTCTAGGATGTGATAAAACTACCAAATTTGATCAGACTTACCAAAATTTATCATTATTAATTTTACCAAAATCATTATCAGAGCGCTTCCGTAAAACTTACCTAACTTTTTGGTGTTCCCATTGAGCCAGACACACGATAAATTTTACCATATTCTGGTAGTTTTGGCCATATTTTTTTTCTCAGAGTAGGAATTGTGGTTACATGCGTTACCATAATGTGTTTAGCACGCAGAGCAGATGTAGAGTTATAAAAGTATGACTCTGCAGAACAATTAGACACTTGTACACTTTAAAGATTTTTTAAAGTGCCTAAACCTTGAATTGCAAACATGCAACACATGTTTGTAAATATAACGAAAGCAATGTTTTTTTATCATGTCATGATTTATGCAAAGTATTAAATTTTCTAAAAAATTTAATAATTATGTTTTTTTATAATTTTAAACACATAAAAATTTTAAATATATATATTATACAATACTTTCTTTTTAAAAAATTGCTTCCAACTTCATAAACTGTCTAAAATTTGTTTTTATTCTAAGCATAAAACTTCAGGAAACAATCAAATTTTCGTAATATAATTTTAGCGAAGCCAATTATGGGCCTTGGCTCAAAAAAATATGAAATTCATTTCTTTATTGCTCGCTTTTTCAACGTCATAACTACACCCCTAATTTGGTTGTCATTTTAAGTTCTAATTAGTGTAGTATAATGAACGTTCTCTGCGCGTTTTTTTGAAAAAGCGAGAGCAGTACTCATTGACAAAGCGTGTAGCTCCGGAAAATTAAAATAAGCTGTTTTCTGTCGATTCTTGTATTTTCTCGTTTAAATTGGACAATATTCGTTAAATTGAAAGTTATTTACTAGATCTTGACAATGCATTAAACATTTCAAAAATAATGAGCAAAAAATATTTTTTTCCAGACTGATATGAATCATAAGTCACAGTAAATTTTAAAGAAAATATTTACATTTTATTACAAAACATTTGTTTTATTTAAATTTTAAATGCAACTATTTTTAATAATTTCTTAGAAGGAAAAAAATATGCACTTAAATATTAACGTCACATAAACACAATCAATTATTAAAACTCATTATTTTATTTTTTAATTAATTTAGAAATATTCCAAAAATGTTTCAAATGGTTTCGGTTATTATAACGAAATTTCATGATACCACTTACCTACAAGGAAAAAATTTTAAAAAAAAGAAAACAATTTTAAAAACTGAATATTAGATTTCGTTCCACTTAACAAAGTTCACCTAATATTTTAACAATAAGTGGATAGATTTACATGCTATTCATTACGTATTTTAATTTTTTTTTCAGCGAAACGCATTCAGCCCAGTAGTTTGGGGACAAAAACAATCCCAATTTGGAAAAAAAATGCCATCACAGGATTTTTTTCTTTGCTTTAACTTTAACTGCTTTTTTAATGTCTCAATATGGATTTGCCAGGTTTTTCTCCTTCAGGGAGGGTTAGCGTCAACTCCTATGTCAAAAATGACCTGAAATAGAATGTTTTTGCGGTATTTTCAAAATTGAAGAAATATAATCAATACTGAAAAAATATGAATACTAAAGAGATAACATATAGGTTTATTTCTCATAAAATCATAAAAGTATGATATGTATTATTTCAAATATGCTTACCTGACCTATCGTGAAAGTTCACCTAAATTGTCAACTTTTCAAACAAATTTCATTTTTTGCCATAATTGATGCTGGAGTGAAGTAAAAAACATTTTGGTAACATTATTGTTTGAATAACGGCTACTTACTTGATGGTTTGACGTCCTTTTTTTTCTCTAATAAATTATACCCCGATTCAATTATCACCAGTTTCAACTCTTTATGCGTGAACGTAGGTCAGAAAACGTAATATGTTTTTTTCGAAGTTTTTTTTATAGTAATGAGGAAGAAATTATATTCAGCTCTATTTTTCTATCAATGGCAACTTCTTTGATGTTTTAGCGACAATTTTTATGTTATTCTACTTCATTAAATAGCGTTATTTCGAAAGTGAATTAAGTGACGACAGATCACCATGAAAAGAGAACTATTTTTAATAATAAAACTACATGTCAGATTGTGTAACTTTAATAAAGTGATTAATATTACATAGTTACATCTATATAACGACCCCAATCATTCAAATGGATGTTATAACGTGAGATGTGGGTACGCAAATGTGACAAATATTTTTATACAACTAATAAGTATCAAACTCTTCTTGTCAAACCACTCAATACTTAAAAAAGAAATGCAAAACTGCAAGAATGATTGGTAGTAACACTTGATTTTTTTACTTATTTTTACGCAAAAATACCATTTTAAATAATAAATTATGAGAGGAAAAAAAGAGGGCACATTAAAAGCTGCGTACAATATTGAGGACTACAGGTCATTATTGTCAATACCACAGGTTTTTAATTGAAAATAAACCCCCCACGAAGATGAGGATTTCTCAAAAAGTGAGAATAGAACTTTAAAACAAAATAAATATGATTGATAATTTTCTTGCATCACTCTTCAAGAAGTTTTCAGATTGTGAGTACATTCTTTCGAAGAATGCACATGGGTTTTAATTTGGCTTTCAGCGTAACAGTGCACTTTCTGTTTATGATTTCATCTGAGTTTTGACTATAGATCATGACCACCTAGAGATTCAAAATGTGTCACACTTACTGTGTGGTAACATAAAAGGAAATAGCGATTTAAATCATTTCTACGGAACTCTTGTAAATTCTATCCTTATACCAAACATCAGGTATGAAATGCTCCACAATTTTAGAAAATTGTAGAGCATTTGTGCTCATGTTGAAGAATATAATGATAGTAATAAAGATGATGATTGTGATAATTTACAAACAATCTTGATGAATGGAGAAGAAAATAAATTTAAGGATGAGGAATTGTTGTAATTAAAAGCAAAGAAAGGCTTTTGTCGAAATATGGAAAAACTAAACAAACGATTGAGAATAAAATAAAAATACCTTGAAATATTCTTTTCTAAGTCTTTTAAGCATTATTTTTCTTTTCTGAAAACTAACTTTATTTTAGATAAAAACAACTACAACTCGCTTTAACTTCTTAACTTAAAAGCTCGAGGTAACTCGAGATTTTTTAATCTTTTGCAAAATAATTGTTAAGTTAAAGGATTAATCTGAATTTTCTTATAAAATATTTAAAGTACTAGTAAATTTTATGATTTAACATTTGAATTAAACATACATTGACTGCCTCGATATTTCAAAAAAAAAATTATATGCATGAAAAAATTATAATTATCTAGTGATGCTTTTAATTGTAGCCAAAATTTTAAACATGTTTAGTTACTGAGAAATCATTTCACCACTAATTTGAACATTTTGTGGAGTGACAGAACCTCTGTCATGATTCTTAAAGACCTAATGGTGCTTTCGTGGCAACATAGGATATATTTTCAGTGGGTTCCTTCACACATGGGCCTTCAGGGCAATGAAACTGTTGAGACATTCTTGCAAAAACCGGGGCGTCTGGCTAATCAACTTCAGGTGTCGAGTTAACTTTTTCTGAAATAAACTCTGAAATTGAGATTGCAAATCATAAAATATGAGGACTTCTCCGTCCCACTTCTTGTATTCTGGGAAAACTCCTGGTAATGCCTTTAAGATTGGGGATGATAGAACTATCCAGCTAATGAGAGGATATATGGAGAGTCTTACATATATTGATGGACAAAAATCTTATTGTGTGTTCACCAAGTGCACGTCAACCAAGCCTCCCCAGAACATCTCCTCCACTACGTGGGGCTTTTGCATGAGGACCTTATAACTACCCCCTTTTATTGTATATGGCTTTTTGAGAATTCATGACCTCCTGGACATGGACTAGCTTGAAGCTAGACCTTGAGGAATAAGCCATAACAACAATATTGTGTAGAGATAAAACTTCCAGTTGGCAGAAATTCAATCAGGATAACTTTTACAGTATTAATGATGCTGAATTTTCCATTTTTCAACGTTTATTTATAATATAATATAATTCCTTGTTTTCTAAAAATTTTCATTAATCTCCGCATTTTTTAGTCAAGTTTTTCGAATTATGTTTACTTCGGAATCGAAAGAGAGAGGAAAAAGAAGATAGTTAAAATCGATATTATGGAACTGATGATAGTAAATTATTAGCGAAATAAAAAGACGTCAAAACATTAAAGCAGTAAGCATTATTTAGGGAATAGTAGTACCAAAATATTTTTTACTTCATTCTAGAATCAATTATGGAAAAAAATGAAATTTGTTTAAAAAGTTGAAAAATTAGGTCACTTTTCTCAATAGGTAAAATATGCATATTTGAAACAAAATATATTGTACTGGTACTCATTTCGTTCGAAATTTACCTCTCTACCAGTTTAATATTCACACTTTTTCAATACAGTACAATGTTAAAAATAATGTATCAGAGACAATTTTTAAATACATTTCCTACCATTGAGAAATACTTCTGAAGCATTAGATTTTCGTGAATACAAAGAAACTTTTTAATTTTATAACAAAGCATTTGGAATATTTATTGTCTGTCGTTTTAAAAAACACTCATTTCTTTAATTTGGAAAACTCATCTAAAATATGTAAAAGGCTTTGTTTGTTAGGAAAAAAATCAAATTAAGTTGGTTGCCTTATTATTTTCTGTATCAAGTAAAAAGTTTCTTTCCCAAAATCTTTGCTGCTGTTTTTTACTTATGAGCATTTCAAGTGTAATTCTTTTTTTTTTTAGTGAATTGCTTTCTTTATGAACATTTTCTCTGCGTTTATAACTAACAATATAGGTAAAATTAAAACTAACCATAAAGGATTCAGTAATATAATTTCTTGACCCTGTTCTCGCATGAAATGCACAAAATTTACTTAAAATATTATGTCATGAATAACCTTTGGTAAAATTAACAGGTTTTTATTATTCATGCCATCCTCTATGTTCCATATATTCCCGCTAAGATATTTTAATTAATTTGTCCAAGCGATTTTTTCAAGTTACAAAATAAAATACAAAATGCACTTTTATTAAATAAATGTGCTTTTTTTATTTTAAAGATTTAGATTTTTGTCCGCTAACTTAAGGGAATTCACAATTAAGAAAGACATAGTTCTAATAGTATAGTTAAAATAGCGATTGAGAGTTTAAGCCTTTAATATTATTTTTATACGCAACACGGATAAGGCAAATTGTCAAAATCAAATGAAAAAGAATTTTTACCATATTTATTCAATTTGTATAATATTATACACCATATTATTCTTTCATAATATTTTTTTTAAATATTATGTTATGCGTATCATTATTTGGGGTTTTTTTTTAAAAAATGGATCGAAAAATTTTGGATTGTAAGGTATAAAAAGTTTTGCACTGTTTTAAACTGCATGTTTTCAAATGATTGAATCTAAAATTTAGAGAATTCAGTTGAATAGTTAATGAGATATAAAAGTTTCATATCGTAAAAACGTTTTACTAGAACTATAACGTTTTTTTTTAGAATTATTAAACAATTTCCTATATAACTTAAATTTTGACATTCAAAATTACTTTTTTTCATCTAGCTCAGTAATCAGGAATTAAATATATAAAAAAAAAATCCCGAAATCCTAAGAATTCGCAGAAACTTCAAAAAATTGTTACAGTCATCTGATTTGAAAAAATCTATTCAATAGTAGCATGTATGTTCTTTTATGGCAGGTGAAATTCAAATAAATAAGTTAACAATTATAATTTTTTTCAATATCCACTTTTTGTACGTTTCATTTCTACGCATTTAATACATTTTGAGTAAAGAATTTCTTCTGTAACTGTTGTGCAATTTTATATCATTATTCGAGTTTACATTTATTCATCTTTGAAGCACTATTAAATAGAATGAAATACATTTTGTAAATGTATTAATGATAAACAAACGCCTTTAATTTTATGATAGTTTAATTTACTTACCTGTTTCTATCAATACCTGCGGCCTATTTAGTAAATAAAATATTTTGCGTAATTATTTATGTGAAAACACTTATAAGTGTTTGATTGTCTGTAAATTTTATTCTGCCCTTTGAAAATCTAACGGAGCAATATTTAATTAGCAGCAGAAGAAAAATAATTTCGGAATGAGCGAAAATACAAATTTCGCCTAAACATAGCAAATTAATAATCTAAAATTAGTGTGCTTCAGTTCCAAAACCATGAAATGTGGTATATCTTTAATAAATATTTCATTTAATTGCAGAATATTTTAGTAATCATATTATGTACTTGTGAAATTTATTAGCTAATGACATTTATGGTTCTCATTTTATATTCTAATTGTGTATTCTCTTTCTTATCATGCATGCATTTTTGATTTTAAAGCATTAGAATTTCAACTGAATGGCTTGTCTAGTGCTTATTGATTTTCAATCTTTAAAAATTAAATCACTTACTGTAGTGTTAAAATTAATTTAGTTATAGTAATTAATTAAATTATTTTAGTTATAATGCTTTTTTAAAATTTCTAATGAGTAAAATAATAAGTAAAATGTTTCAAACATAATTATATAAAAGTTATTAAAATTCGTTATATTCTACACATTTCATATATTTGGTTATATTTATTGTACGAAAGTTCAAAAGTATATTAAACATCTATTATGCTTTAAAAATTCGATTGTAAAAATGAAACTGCTTTCAAAATACGACTTGCTCACTTTGAGAGAATTATAAATTATTTTTAGGTATCAATTTGCTTTAAATTTTATGAATTATCTTCAGGTATTCATTTATTTCTAATTTATAAATTATTTTTATGTTTTGCAACTTTTTACGTTTATTTCTTTTAAATTCCATACATTATTTTTCGATATTCATTTCCATTAAATTTTACAAATGAATGATGGCATAAACTTTACATTTTTAATATTTTTCACCGAACTCAAACATAGTTTGTTGTTATGTTGAAAAAAAGTGTTAGTGTGTATAAATATTTTCTAATGTGTTCAGTAAATATTTATAATTATAATTACAAAAATATTTTTCATTGTTAAATAATTAGCATTATAAAAATATTTTTTTCATTTTGATTTTATAAATTTTTGGAATTTTGTTTAATTTAATTTTCGGAAGTTTAAATACATTTGAACTTGCTTGTTATTACATAAAAAAGTATTTTTAGGTGAAACTTATCATTAATTTTATTTTTTATTTTCAAATCATTATGCAAAATTACTTGAAAAATTCAATTTTAGAATTCAAAATTTCAATGAAAAAAGTACGATTAAAACAATAATGTTTTAATTAAACTTATTTAATACAACCATATTCAAAAATAATTCATGCTATGTTTCAAAACAGCATTAAAAGTAAAAAATAAAAAATAAAATTTTTCTAGCTAATTATGTTTTTTTACGTTTTATTGTGTGATGTTCGAATTTTTTCGAAAAATAATTGTGGATTTAGTGTTAAAACAACCATTTGTCGCAGACACTCCCTAGAAATCAGAACTACAGGATAAAGTAAGTAGCACCTAGAACAGAGGTCGCCAAAGTGGTCTATATAGACCCCCAGGGGTCTATTTAACAAAATTGGGGGTCGATCCGAATCGGAAGGGTCGAAGAAAAAACAGCTCTTAATACGTAAATCCCAAATATCTAATTGAGTATGTAAAATTTTTGAATTTTTTTTATAATTGACTTAATATCAGTTTCTTTATAGAACATAAATTAATAAACGCATCATCAAAAGCTTGGACATCAACCTGCAAGAGGAGTTTGCTGAATTATTATCGGATCTTGAAGCAAAGACGCTTTTAAAAAATTTAACAATAAGTAAATTTTGAACAAATATAAATATAATGCAAAAATATGTAGAACTTTATGAAATAGCTCAGCCTTTTTATGCTAGCTTTTCCAAGTTCCTATATGGTTGAAGACGGTTTCAGTCACGTAAATTCAATCTTAACAAAGTACAGAAATAAATTAAATGTGGAGTTACGAGGGGATTTAAATTAAAATTGACCAATTTTGAACCCAATATAGCGAACCTTGCAAAAAAACACCAGGCACACTCATCTCATTGGTTAAGAAGCAATAAATCTGTAGTTACTTTACTTATTATTTCTACTTATCTATAATTACTTATTATTTAATAAATATTAAGGTATTTAAATTTCAACATTAATATATTTTTCTTAAAACTATTGTTACACAATGTACTATTACTTTAATAAATGTTTAAATCATGAAATAAACGTACAAACACAGTATCTAATAGAGTTTTATCTTAATTAACGGAAAATTAATTTTATGGGGGTCGATGGAGATTTCGAAAAATTATATAGGGGTCGATGATGAAAAAAGTTTGGCGACCCATGACCTAGAAAGACTCGGACATAATTTAACTGATTCCAACAAAGAATTAAATTTACAAGATTGCAATAAACTCAAGAATGCTTGAAAGCAAAACAAAAATTGTAAACAAGTTAAACGGAGTTTATAACTACGTTGTAATCATAGATTATTTATTACTTGTTATCACAATATTAGTTGTAAAAATCATACCTATGTTTATAATCAATTTAAAAACTACAATCGATAATTATTTTTTATTCGATTATTATTTATCATCATGATTAAAAGTAATTTATTTCTTGTAATCAATTATATTATCTTTAATTCTGCGAGTGATAAATAACCTTGAACGAACAGACTTTATCTTAGCATGAGCCGTTCTAAGTACTTTAAATAAAGTGCTCTATTTCAGAGAAATTTTTAAAAAATTCCAACTACAGGAGAACTAACTCTTTTTAACCTTAAAAAGTGCACTACAGCACAAACACAAGCAAGGCAATTAAAATAATTTTAAATATCACTCTCATAAAAATCTCTTTGAAAATAAATAAAAGTATCAATTTTATTTAAATTACTTCCAAACTTTATGCAACTTTATGCAAACTTTATTTATTTCCAAACTTTTTTAGAACAATTCAATGCTTTTTTTGAAAGAGAGACATTTAACAAAAGTTGGGGGGAAATAAATCAATCTAAATTCTAAAGTATAAATTCCATTTAGTATGAACATTGTTTTTTCTATGACATATTATTCAAGTTGATAAAAAACTACATTAGAAATACAAATTCGGTTTTGTTTATAGTTTGTACTTAGTCACATGAAATTTTTAGGTCATCATTATTATTTTCTGGGTACCATTTCATTAACGTCGCGTGCAATTGTTCATTATGACATATGAACGTGACAAAACTAGAAAATGTAAAAAAAGAAAATGACCTATAATTTGATTTAATTACTGCAATTACAGTCCACTCATTCAGTCAATGTGTATAATCAAATGTAAATAATACTTATATTCAAATTTATGTTTTCCGGTAGATTTAACGAGTTTCTGAGAATTTTACATGCAAAAAAAGTTTTTTTAAGCTTCTTGAAATTCTTATTTACACACAAAAAAAAGAAAACTGTTGATGTCAAATAAAAAAAGTTTTCTAAAAATCTAAGTTGCAAATTTGCATAAGTTGAACATTTTAACTGTTTTGTAATTCAATAGGTACTAATTAGTGCTTACTTTTAATTTATTCTACAATAATCCTCAGAAACAGGATCTTTTTACAAGCATTTGAATCTGAACAATATGTCTCGGAAAAAGATTAGAATTAAAGCATTTGATATGAACGGTTATTTAGCATAAATGTTAGTAGTCTATACACATTAAATGAGATTTATTTAGAAAAGCTTAATGGAAAAAGAGTCATTTTGATTTTCAAATATTCTTCGCTAATTTAGTTAGTTACTTTAATCTGCAGTGCTTTTGTAGGAAAAACCAAAGGCACTTCTTTTTTTCTAGGGATAAAGATCTTTTTTTTTCCTTTTAAAATTCTTTTCAAAATATACAAATACTGAATTTGAATACAAAGATTTTATGAATTAATCATGTAATTAGTTTTGAAATGAGTTTAATAATCAGAAGTATTAATTTTATTTAAATGTAAGAATAAAATTTTCTTGCGAATCTTTCTGAGTACTTTAATTTGCATGTAATGAATAGAAAGTTAAGCCAATGAATGTTTTAAAGGTATTTTCATGTATGTAAAAATGAATAATAATTTAAGATTAACTGATCATAAGGAAACTTAAAATTATCATATTAATATGCTAATGATAGGTTTATTATTTTCACATTTGCTGTTTTTACTGATTTTTGATAAAAAATATATTAACTCATGTAAAGATTATTTTAAATTATTTTAAATAAAAAAAGTCCTTAGTTCTAACTTTTTTTTACTCACGAATAAGAAAAACCTAGTAAAAACCCAAAAAATAATTTTATTTGCTTGTGCCATATTAGTGCATTGATAAGATTTATTAAAATGTTAATACGTTAGACATAGCGTGCGAAGGTTCGATAAAAAATAATTACACTGGCCACGTTATGAAAAAGTTTCTTGAAATTTCTTCCATGAACCGACTATATTAATATTCATTCTTGTATTTAATATATTGACTATGATAATTAATTATTCTTATATTTAATGTATCGACTAATTAATTAAATCAGATATAAGAATAATTATTAGTTTTAGATTTCATTTTTATGAAACAAATATTAAAAAAAAAATTTCATCCTAGTGTCTTAAATATCGCGTTGAAGGTAGGAAAAAATACAAAATACTATAAAAAAAATTATTTTTAAGGGCTGTTCATTTTCGTTTTTGAGAACTAATAACGATATCTCTTGAATAATGTGTTCGTGGGAATTATTTTACTTGATTGTTGCACAGAAAGATGCAGTAAACTTACTAAAAATAATAATAATAACTTTATTATCATATTTAAGCGATTCCTAAGCATGTTTAAAAGAAAAACTACTTTCGATATAAATAAAAGAAGATATTTTCATAAACATTATAAAGATTTTCGTTTTTAATTTCGATTTTCTTTTAAATTATGAGAAGAATTTTCTATTCGCGCGCGTGTCAATCTAATATGAGTTGTATTAGAACTTTATCACAAGTGTCCAATCAATAAAAACTATGATGTGATCTATTATTTCTCTTTAAAGAATTATTAATCTGTTGTTTATTTTCAAAGACTCTTATAACATTTTTTTTCAAAGATAAAAAAAGCTGCTATGTCTAAATATTTTTTTTCTTGACAAAAAACTAATCAATCAACTCTTCATTGAAAGGAATTATCTTTAACAACAATCATTAATCCCAGTAATGGTCACCAGGAGGATAGATATGATTGAAAGATATTCATATCTAAATACTATTATTTTCTTCCTTCATAACATCATTATGTAACAATAAGATTTATATATCATATTTCTTTCATTTTCTGGAGAATATACTATGAGCATACATGCGAGTACATTACACTGTTGGAAATTTTTCAGAAATAATGATTCAATAACCGTTGGTTTAAATGCAATTTTATCATATTCAACTAAACCTGTAAAATTACCGTTAAAAAAGAAAGTATTCAAACTGTAAAAGAATTCGTTTATTAACTCTTTTTACTAAATACGATGAAACAACCAGAATTTTACGCATGTCAACCATATAAAGTCACTTAGTTCCTTAAACCTGGTTATATATTTTAGCCGAGAGGGCTAATCTGTCAATCTCATGACTAGTTGAATGGTTGTTCGAATCCCACCATTGACACTTAAATATTTCTACAATTGTTTTAACACATAAAGATTTTCCGATGTCCAGCATATCTCAATTGGTGATTTCTGAATATTGGAATACGAAACTCACATTCACACAGAGATGACAATACAGAGCTACCTAACACAAAAATTCCAGCATTTTCCATCTCACACGATAGATGGCACCACCAGTTAAGCTAATTAAACCACATTGTTAATTTAACAAAACCCAACTCAACCACAACTTTACTCCAATGTTCATTATCCAACATGAAAAGCTTAGCATAAGCTAACTCCAATGCCCAGTTAAATAACATTTTTTTGGTTTTGAAGCCATGCTAAGTGGAAATGGTTACAAGACTCTGAAATTTGTAATCATGGTATTTTAACCATACTAGTTGTAAATAATTTCCCAAATCATAAAAGTAAAGAAATAACCATAAACTTGACGGTTAAATACGGTGCTGTTCGTTATCTAACATGAAAAACCTAACATAAACTAGACGGTTAATTACGGTAAATATACGATTAATGGTGAACTTAAAAGTCAAGACTGCAGCCCATTATTTTAGAATTAAAATTTTAACAGTGTAACATATACATATTACAGTAATATTACATAGCTTAATTTTGTTTGTTTACATTGAAGGAATTTATTTACAATATACCTACTAAATATATAAACTACTCTTTTATAACTCTAAATAAATAAGCTACTTCTATAACTCTACCTTTTTTAATATATAAAACAAAATATTTGCATTTATTTTTTATTGATTATCAATGCAAGTAAAGAAACTAAAAACATTTTTTTACGTATCAAACAAAATATCTATTTAAATAACTACATAGTGTGAAAAAAAGATAAAACATTAAAATTTTTTGAAATATTTAAAAAAAATTTAATTCAAATTTTATTAGGTTTTTAATATCATCATGGTGATTTTTCAGAAAGTATGACATTCAAAAGGTGTAATACTTATTTTATGAGCTATTTCCTTAAATAGTAATTACCAATATAAACTAATCTACACATTATTGGTTTTGAAACATACTTTGGCACAAACTTTCCATTTATTTATTGAAATAATCATGTTTTATTTCCATTGAGCAAAGGAAAAATGTCACTACCTTGCCTTTTTTTTACCTTATTGGAAAAATTATATTTTCAAACAATGAAGCAATGTAAAAAAATTCAGCAGATGATTCTTTATGGTATTAATTCTAAATTACGATATTTGAGTTACTTATTAAATTTTTCAAACAAAATTTTACAGCACATGCTGAAAAATGTACACATTTGTTTCAAAAAATAGTTTTAACAATATAATAAATTCATAATTTATAACATAATTTGACATATTAAGTCCAAGAATTTTTCACAAATTTTATATTTTTGTGTTCTATTAACAAAAAACATATTTTTATTATTTTTTAAATTTTTTTTCTATTATTAGGTATATATTTTTCATATATTTCTATTCTTCATGTTTGTATATTTTTCTATTATTACGGTAGTGATTATTAGAAAACAGGAGTGACCTAGAAGTAAAACTTTACTCAAACAGTAACTAGATATATCTTATTTTGTCATTCTTACGAGGTACACAAAAGACATTTTAGAAATTCTTAGTTTTTTAAAATACTTGCGCAATTTGCATCAATGGCTTCATAATTAACTAATTTGAAATGTCTGGCTGAGATTTGGCATGGCCCTGCAATAATTTTGACCAAAAATTCAATATTTAACACCTCTTTTATGAATGGTTCTCAAGTTCAATAAAATCTATTGCCAATTTTATTAATAAAATTTATTTGCAGTTTGTCATCGTTTATTTTTCAATGTACCTTGTAAATCAAAAGTCCTCATATACCCTGTAAATCAAAAGTCATCATATCACTCAATTTCTAATTTTTACTACACCAATAAACTTTTGTTACAATCGTTTCAGTTTGCACCGTTACAGCACACTCAAAACAACATAGATATTCAAAAAGCATGCATAGACAATAATACATATAATAATCCACATGATAAAAAAGAAATAAAGTGCATAAGTTAGAGAAAACTAAATAAAATAATTGCTCACTAGTTTTAGTTCTACTTGTTACTTAAATATATTTTTATAATAAAAATATTTTGTAAAAAAATGCAGTAAAAATTATTACGTAATGTTAATAGCTCTCTAGTAGTCACTTCTGTCTTCTCCATGAAATACTTTTAAATACAGGCGGGAATATTGATAAATCCAGAAGTGGGAACAGCAGCAATGACAAATACAATTTTTTTGAAAGTAGATTTGTTACCAAAATCTTTAACCAAAAGATTAAAAATTTACTACATTCCATCTGCTTACAAAGAATAATATCGAATGAGATTCGCAGGGCACACTTGCAGTTCGGATTTAACTATCTCAACACACAAAATTTTCAAACGTAAGCCGATTGGCAGTAGAGTTAGAGAACGTCCAAAACTTCAATGGCTGGACTCTATTAATGCGGATTCACCTGATATGAAAACTTTTTGCTTCATATGTTAGAATGGTGAAGGTGTTAGTACGCACGCTTTATCTCGCAATTCCTGACTTGGACAGTGTAGCAGAAGGCGAGGATCAGGCTTACTTCTTTGGTTTCAAGGTATAATAAGCTTCATCCCTTTAAACTTTGACTCAAAGTACACAAAAGATATGTCCAAAATCAGAATATTAAACAATCTTCCATCCTCCTATATAGTTTAAATTCTAATCATAGGTTTGAGTTTTCGTCTTCTAAAATCAATCAATACTGCTTCTCATATACCGAACTTGATTTCTCGGAATCACTTCATATTTTAAAAAAACTAACGATCTTTCGAGTATTCCATCCTTTCCTAATTCTTGGAAATCTATTCTAATTTAATATTTTGTCCCTGGAGTTCCCGCGAAACACCTGTTGCGTATCACCTTTCTATTTGTCATCTTACTCAAGTTTGTAACTTTGTCCTAATTGGTTAATCTCTTTACTTTTCTAATGTCATTTGGTGTTTGGATACTGAGAAATGTTCTTGTCTAGAGAATCGAAACTATAGTCTTTCCATTTCCGTATTTGATCTGTGCTTTATTCACGCTGTTTTCACTTTAGTCTACTGCACAAAGTATACCCTATCCTTTTGGAATTGTACTAAGTGTTTCCTATGTTCTTCTTTAGTTTTGAGAAACACTAAAATATCATCTATGTACGTAAAACAAAAATCAAATCATCGTAAAGCCCCATTCATGAACCTTTGAAAAGTTTGTGATACCGATCATAAAACGAAATTCAGATACGGAAGCTCAAAACAACCGAAGTAGTGTAAAAATCGCGGTTTTCTCAATATCATCCGGATAATCTCGAACTTGGCGATGAACTCTAACCAGATCAATTTTGGAAAATACATTTTCCCCTTTCAAATGATGTGAAAAATCCTGTAAATAAGGAAGGGGATATTTGTCTTGCTTAGTCACCATATTGAGTGCTCTCTAATCCCCAGTGGATCATCAATGAGAAGAACCCTTAGGTACCATATGCAAAGGAACTCACCCAAAATGTGTAGTTAAACTCTTGTTTTTCTTCTTATAACTGAGCGGGATATAAACATGAAGATCCGATCATTATATCAATAGTTGTTAATGGTGGTCCCTTTTTTGTGCACTGTACATACATGCGCAAAAGAAAAAAAATATTTATGAAATAAAGAATTTTATGAAAGAAAGAATGAAAAGACAAATTTACTAAACAAATGTACATGAATATTTTTACCGGAAAATTAAAAATAATTTTTTTTTTCAAAGTTACATTGTATTTTTGATGTATTTGTGCTTAATAGCAAAATATAAATATCAAAGCAAAATATAAATATCAGAAATATGTTATTAATGCTTTACTTATCATTATGGTACACAGTGAAACTTATTTATTTCCTAGGTTTTATAAAAAGGAGGTATTAAAATACTGTTATAAAAATTTTATATTTAACATTTTTAATAATTTTTACATTTTATACACTGTCCTTTCTAATGAATTCAAAAATGAAAATAAAAAAACTTAAACATAAGCTTTAAAAAAATATATGAAATTTCATTCTTAACCATCAAAACCATTTTATTTTAAAAGAGCTTGAAAAAAAATCCAAAGGACATTTTTTAACTCACCACTAATATAAAATTCTGATTTTAAGTAGAAAATTGAATATTGCTAACACAAAGTCGTTTAATAAATTTTAGCTAATATATACGTAACAGTTTTTTTTTCAAGCTAGCACGCGTGTATCAAAGTTTTTCATTACTTATTTATTTAAAAAGTGAATTCATTTCGTAATGCATAAATAATTTTTTCTGGATTGTAATAAATGAGAGGGATGTCAATATTAAATTCAGGAGAATAACCACAATTTAATATCCAAACAAAGCAATTTTCTTTATATCGAAGAAATATTTTTAAAACTTTCGAAAGAAATAATCTTTTACTTATTACTTTACAAAGAAAAATTTGAAACATTATTGCATTTTCTTCGAAGTTCTCATCCATTCGCAAAATTAATCACGAGAAGGTTTCACGACTAAAAGTTTTTTTTTTCGTTGCCAAACTAAAAGTAGAAAAGTTATGGTGAAGGATACATTAATTTTTCATGAATTAGATTTGAATTATAAGCGTGTGAGGAATTTCAGAAAGCCATTTATTTTCATTTCCCTTTTCCGAAACACGTTGAGTTAAAAATGAAATGCGATTCTAAATATTTTTCCATTTTTAAAACTGCAATTATCAAAAATAAATCAGAGGTCGTTTCTACCTATTTAGCCTTATTCATATGAATTGAAAGCTCAGTTGGAAAAAAAATGGAAATTAATATGCAAAGCGAAATATAAAAATAATTTCTTGAAATTGAACGTTAGAAAGAATTCTTAATTGTATGGAATGTTTGAATTCGAATAAAAAGTTTAGTTTATTGTAATTTGGAAATTGTCTTAATTGAAAAATTACAGATGGCTCATAAAATCAGACACTAAATGAGAAATAAATGATATACATTTATACTAATTTCTATTTCACATAATATATAGTTTCCTAAATTGCATATTTATTATTTGCCTTTTTTTCTTACAAGTATATTTAAGTAATTAAATAATTTAGAATATATTAAACTAAAGTATATTAAGTGACAATACCTATTTCTTACCTTTCTTTATTAAAAAAAGTGAGAAACTTAATAGATTTTATTTTTTGTAAGTGGATTAATTTAGCACTGAGGTCAAGACTATTGTCAAACTTATAATAAATATGTTAAATAAATCTGGTCAAAATACGGTAAAATTCACCGCATTTCTGGCTCTACGGGAACACCTTGAAGCACTGTAATTTTTACCGAAACTCATTGACTTTTAGTAAATTAACAAAAAAATACAGTTTTATTATCATGGTGTCAAAGCTGCCAAATTTGGCAAGTTTGTACCTTAGTAACCTATTTCAGAATTTATTTTATTTTTGGTATTTTTATACCTTTTTGGTAGTTTAGAACTGGGCATTAAAATCATTTGTTCAGTTAAATTTATTTTTCAGTTTTGTATTTTTACTAAATTTGTGGGAATATGAACTATAATATTGAGAACAAGAATTTCCCTTACAGCGTTTCCATACGAACGTAAAAAAATACCCAATTAATGGTTTAAATACTACATATTTTGATTTTATTACCCGAATTATGTTTTTTTTCTTCAGAAATGTTATTACCATACATTATGGTAATTTTAAGAGAATGTTTTTCTCCATGAAAATATTTATCATAAGGAAATTTAAAATTATTCAAATCAATTTTGATTATTGACTTATTTCAATGTAATTACTTTCTTAAACTATTTCTTGGATGGTTTAGATAATTGGTACCAAAAAAATTGGTTAATTAAGTATTTTCTAATTAACTAGATGAAACGGTCGGAATATTTTATTATGGATAAATGTCTAAGAGGCATTAAGTTCTTCGAATAACGAAAGAAAGAGTTACTTTAAAAAATTAAATATGCGAACTCAACTATATTGTACACATATGACTAATTCAAATTAATAACATCGATTTTTTATTTTAGAAACATAAAAGTTTCTAAATTTAATCAGGACTCTATCATTTTTTCTTAAAAATATTTTTAAATAGTAACTGATTGTAAAGTAAGCTAAACTAAGCTTAAAATAAGTTGAAACGGAATAACAGACCTTGGCCCTCTATGGGCTGTCGCGCCGCTAAGTTTAGTTTAGGTATCATCAAAATAACTACTTTGAAATAACAATCGGACATACCTTAGCTTATGATAATTATGCATAATAAGCTACTTTATACATTAGAATTCTTAGGATGGCAACTGAAGAAACAAAATTATGAAACTATAAGTTTGATTTTTATTTAAAAATATATTTACTGATAAAATATTATTTATTCAGACCTGTAAACAGTATTTTTAGTTTACACTATAGATGAATTTGTTCGTTTGAAAATCAAGTACCTGAAAGTAGGTTTGTAGGTTCGCGATAAGTTCCTTTCATTTTTAATTCCTGTCTATTTAAGATAAACTATTTAACATATTTTATCTTAATATTGATGTTGAACCTTTTTGAATATTCCATTTGTACGCAGTATGCGTTATAAGAATTCAATTGCTTTTATGCTTGATATATTTTTAGGTAATCTATGTTATATGATAAGCTGTGTGGTAGACGATAAGCTGCGTGGTAGACGATATCAATATGATGTGATAATATGAGACCAGGTTATATGATGTGATGTGAAACGTTATTACTGTTGGAACAATACAACATTCGCAATGCAATATTAGCAACTGCCTCATTGCCTCATAACAAGATGATCTATCTGCATTGTTGCAACAAACTACTCGAATATCTCAAATACTCATAAAGGACGTAGTAAATCACATTTTTTTTATTACAGTCAATATTTACATAATATAAATTGAGAAAAATAGTTAATCTAGTTTTTTTAAGATTTCTAAATCTAATTTTAAGTATAGGAATACTGTATATTAACATTTTCATTCACAGCATAAGTTAAAATTTCTAATAAGAAGAAGCAAATGAAATGAAAATATCTGTCCTCATTAATTATTAGTATTTTATACATCATTAAACTCGCATATTATCTCTTTTAACATTTTCAATCTTTACAAAAATAAACAAAATTTTAAGTTTCAGATGTAAAATAAAAAAATATCACATTTAAATCTTAATTTTTTTCCTAACTATTTAACTTGAATCACTTGTCACTAATTTGCGCTTTAATTCTATTAATAATTAATTTAACAGATTATTACCGAGGTTGAAGATGAATATAGTAGAAACGCTTCGAATTCTATTCCTTTTTAATGAAACATTTTCTCCGATAGTTTCCATTCGTGCATGAATCATTTAAGTTTTCAATAATAGATTTCTTACCATTTTATCTGTCAAGGGTGTTTTTTTTTCTAATGCTCCACTTCTATCAACGTCTGAAATATTAAGGCTGAAAGACACAGCGAAATCCGCTCTTTCATTATACATAGGCACTTTCAGAAACCTTATCTTTAATAAATGATAATGCCATTTCTCATTCGGTCTTCTTTTTTATACGAAAGCCGTTTCGAACAAGTCCAGAGTCTGGAACTCGTGGAACAATAATACATTAACTTGGGATTTGTTCTTCTTTGAACGAAATCTAGCGAGAGAGCGCAATCAACTTAAATGACGTTGAACCGTTTTTGTGAATGGGATAGGGACACACACTCCGTTTTGATTTGAAGAGAGGGGAACTCCACGGAATCCCCAGCAGACACGAAAAAAAAGGTATATCTTGAATGAAGAACTCATTTCAGAATGGCCCAGCTCCGAATCGGGGCAATTTTGCTGAGGTCTTACATTCGCTTTTATTACTATTTGAATAGATGGGTTTTCTTGCAATCAAGTTAATAAAAAAATTTTTGGAAAGAAACCCGGTTTGATAGTGTTGTGGCCTTTAAGTTTCGCCATTTAAACAACTAATACAACTTTAATAGTACTTCTCCAGTTCATATATTGTTGATGAACAAAAGTAGATGATTCATTTTTTTAATGGGATAAATAATTCATGCTAATATTATAGGAAATACTCGGGTAGAAACTATTTCACCACATTTTAATTAAAGTTAATGCATACTATAAAAAACAATTTAGAAGAAAAGTTGTTTATCTATCTACTAAAGGCTAGTGTCCTTAATGTTAAACTTTGAGAATGCGTATTCACAATCTTCATTAGAAATAGGTTACAATTCTATTAAGAAGTATGTTATTCCGGTTATTGCAGTGAAATTGTTCAATTTTTTAATCTTGCACATTGTACAGATAATTTATAGTATTTTTTACGTAGTTATGCATTAAAAGAGGAAGGAGTAATTGTGAGAGTTATTCAGTTTTTTAATAGCATTTTTTGCATTATTTAAAAATTTAATTGAATTAAATAATTATCTATAACTAAAGCTTATTATAAGAAATTGAACTACAAAAAAACATCCTAAATGGCTTATTTGCAATAGAGCGCCAGGTCATAGGCACCTCACTTTTATTTAAAAAGTCCTTAAATTGAATTCAACTTTTTATTATAAAACTATTTTGTAGAAACATAAAAAAAGAATAATTCAGGTACATTTATTTATAAATTTATTAAAATATTTTATGTTTTACTAAAAATAGTATTTTATTACGAGAAAATTGGGTGTTACAAATTTGTAAAGTTACATTATTTCTTCATTTTGTAAAGTTAATCTCATTACATTTATTCAATATTTAATGATAAGATCAAACAATATTTAGAGCACAGTTTTAGATTTCGATTACATTTGTTGATTACAATATTTAGTGATGAGATTATACTTTTAGGTAATCATATTCTTCAATGAGGTAAATGATGTCTCAATATTTTAAATAAATTGATAAGACATCAATTAAAACTTAAAATTATAAAGTGTCCGAGCATCATTCATCCCATTAGAAATCATAAGTCCATGAATACCTAGAAAGAGTATATTTTGAATTATTTTCATTAGTTCATGTTTATAGTTTTAAGTATTTTTAAAAGCTTAAAAATATGGCATTTCAAACTGTAATATCTATTTCTTGAAAGTTTGAAAATTGAGATTTTTTTTCGAAGATTCAGAATTTTTTGCTATCATGTTAAAAAAGTTAATAAAAACTTTGAAGAATAATGGTAATATATTTCAATATAATAAGGCAAAAACCATTTCTATACAATGAAGTTAATAATATTTAGATTTTGCCGCCTTTATCAATTTTCCTGTTCCAAAATTTGTAAAATCGTAATTAATGTTGTATAAAGAAACTGTTACATAAAAATTTTCATTGAAATTTTTTTTGGGCCGTTTTAAATTTTTCCATCATTATAATGAATAGTTCCTAATCTATATGATTATAAATTTTTGTACATATAGAGATGTTAAAAAATTTGAAGCTATTAGTAATATTGCAAATAAACTACTCTCGTGGTAATTCAAGTCAGTTTGAAAGAACTTAAAAAATATTGATCTAGAGTTTAATAATTATAATTCATTTCTTCAAAACAAATAATGCGCTCCTTTATTACGTAGCAGTTATTTTCTGTAAAGAGGCTTGACATTCCTACACCTGCAAAAGAAAAAAAAATGTGCACGTTACTGCTGTACAGTTATTTCAACGCTTCTTTACCGTAAAAACCATCTTTACGTATTTTCATAAAAATATACTCATTTCTTATAAAAATGTGAAAAGAATAACAGCAAAAAGATCCTAAGATATTTTTAAAATATTCCAGAAAATTGCGTAGATCATGATGATTATTTTTCTGACTGTTAAGCTAAAACGCATGAATAAATTTGAAATATGACATGGACTCATTAATAACAAATTCTCATTATCTTTTTTTCAAAACGTTCATAAACCAACATCTGCAGTGAAGGAAGAGTGGGCGACGAATGTTTTTTTGCAGCAAAAATTGTATCTTCCTATTTTTAAGGAGTTCACGAAAGTTACCGAGTACTCGCACTAATAATCCATTTCGAAATAATTAAGGGAGAAATTCCATCCGCTTGTAAAAATACTTTTCCCCTCTCTTCTTTTCTAGTATCGATTACTGAGTCTCTAAGTTACTCTCCCCACACCATGGTCTTTACCCCTTCTTAACATCCTTATGCAAAAGAGAATTATTTAAAACATTCTTTTAACAAGCGTAGCCGGGTCCGCACTCCTGATTAATGGGTCGAATCGGGTGTTCTAAGAAAAACAATAAGACCGCCCTTCAAGTTTCCCTACAGCGTCTCTCAGAAAACTTAGCGTTGGATATTTGACAGTTTTCAAGAGAACAAATTGCAGAGAAACATTTCAGCAATTGTTAACTGTCATTTGCAGTTTGTTGAGGTGAAGTCTGCATATACAATGGCCCCAACACCCCAGGAGGGTTTTTGGGAGAAGAAAAGGGACACTTTCGGTTTATCAAGAGTCCCCATTCGCTCAAATATTCATTCCTTAATATGATTAACGATAAAGGCATCATTACCTTAAGGCCACCTTTATCACTAATTTATCTAGCGTAGTAACAGATTAATGGATTTCGCTGATAAATGAATACCACATTATTTCGGGATAATATCTCCCTTCCAAGCAAATACGTCTTCCGTAATGATGTTATGTAGAAAAAACAAACTTGCATTGATGGAATCGTATTTTATCCACTTACATATACTAAATTTAAGAATAATATCAAGTTAATATTACTTTGCGGTTATGAAATTTAATGAAAATATTAAAATAGTTATGAGTTATTTCGTGTACAATCACAAAATCAATACAATTTACTAGGTCAATAATGATAACTTAAAGGAAAATAAACACACTCAAACTTTACTTTATTAATTCAAATTGGAAAAGCGCACAAGGCAGGTATTATATAAACTAGAAATAAGACATAAATACTTAATAATTAAAAATACTTAAAAATAAATTATAATAAATAAATAAATGTGTGTTTGCAGAACAGTACTTCATCATGGGACACACTTACTGTGAACACACAGGAGCCTTTCTGTTGTAAGTGGAGTTAACCAAAACTAACAGTGCCCCGAGGCCCTTTAATGAAAAGACAACAGTCTGTTCAAGTCGTGTACAGTCTGCACAATTTTGACGAGTTTAGTATTTCAATTATTTCCCAATTTGCTGCCGTTTTGTTTTCCCGTTATTAATTAGTATCTTTACCTATGTTATATAAAAAAAATCAATTTCTGTAAAATGTAGATATTCTCCGGTCAATTCACATGCACGTTGTCATTTTTTGAATGTTTGGAACATTTACGTTTAATTTCAAATTTCTTACTTCGACCTTTAGAATACAATAATGCAGAATGCTGGAGAAAAAAAAATTTCCGAAAAAATATAGCTTTATGAAATTATGCTACATTATTCATAAATATTTTGTGATATACGACAAAATAGGAGAGAGTTTTAGCAAGAACCCATGTAAGCTTACTGTAGAATCTAAAACAACATATTTCTTATAAGGGAAACCTAGAGAAGAAGTAAAACGATTTCTCCTTCGATTTCCGAGCAAAGCTTATCTGTGTGGTTTTTGATTCGCTTTTCACTAATTTATTCGGTATATCTTGATATTCACTCTGGAATATTAACATTCTTTAGAGTAACAATTTCATTTAAATTTTACATAACCTTGAATATTTCAATTATAATTATTAAAAAAAACATTTACTTTACAAAGACTAGGATTAAAAGACCTTGATAAACCAATTTAAGTAATTATTTTCATACATAGCTAAAACCTCAAGGTATTTCCTTAAAGTCAGATTGATTTTATTTTACAGGATAAAAAAGGTTGCATAAAAATTTTCAACTCAAATCGATGCTGCATTTATTCTTTAAAACTATTTATTTTTTTCAATTAATATGTTGATAAAATCTTTGAAGTTACAGGAAACCTTTAGATTAAATATTTGATTTGAAATACGGGTTCCCAACCAGGGGAAAATTACGAACAACTGCTGTAGAAGAATTAGTTACTCAAACAATGTTTCGATAGCCTCTATTTTATCTGAAAATCGAATTTCGAGGCAGAGCAAGCTATTCCATAAAAGAAAGCAAGTTGTTGGGGATTTCTGATTTCGAACTTTTGTAAAAAAATCAAAGCACATAAGTTTTTCGAATTTGAAAACTAATAATTATCTAAATGAAAATTCATTGATGGAGTTTGCGAAGTTATTAGAAAACAACATTCTGGTGTCTATTAAAAACAAACTTCTGTTGGCTAAATTGTTAATATAGGACGAATATAATGCGTCGTAAAAATGTATGTTAGTGTGATAACACAAAGTGATATTCTGAGAACAAAAAGTATGATCAAAATTACCAGAATATAATTAAATTTACCATATTTCTGGTACAATGGGAATAACAAAATGCTCAATAATTTTTACCGAAGTATTTTTTTACCTCGAAGTATCAGTAATTTTTACCGAATAATGATTTTGGTAAAATGTACAAAAATTATGGTTTTATAACATGTGATAAAATTTAGTAATTGTTGTAAAAATTGTTAATTACGTGATACCTTAGAGCATTGCTTAAGAACCATTTATTCGGTTAAATTTACTTTTCAGTTTCTTATTTTTTACTAAATGTGTGGTGATAAGAATTATAATTTTAAAAACCAGAATTTTCGGTAAACCATTACCATATAAGCCGAAAAATTACTAAAGGAATTGTTTAAATATGTATAATTTGGTTCTTATTACCAGAATTGTAGTTTTTTTGATATCAGAAATGTAATTACCAAGCTTAACTGTAATTTTACCGGAATTTTTTCTCACAGTGAATCGTAGGGTTGTAATCCATCGTATTTACACTATTTTAATGCGATTCTGTGGGAGGAAATTAAGTAGCGCGGTATTTCGATTACACAAAACGATACGATTTCAAAAACATTTTGCTCTCCTAAAGAAGTTTAATTCAAATGTGAGTTTCATAATCCAAAATTCAAATATTTCTTAGTAAAAAAAATTCACATTTACCTCAGTAGCGTGAGAAATAAGATGAAAATTTTTATTTTTTCGGAGCAATAACATTCTCTATTTTCTAAACAGTATTTTAACTATAGTAACATAAATATGTTAAGCTTAACAAAATAATGATTACAGGTTATGTTTGGTGGAAATATAAAAAATATTGAAATATCACACAATATCCAAATGCATCCAACGAGATTTCATTTTTTCAAATAATGAAACCAGTTGCACGAAATACCGTAAGCAGATCAAAAAACATCACTTTCATAAAGCAAAATATTACACATCTAACTATCTAACCGTCATATAAAAAAATACTACTCGACAAACTGCAAAGGCTACTATCGAATAATTCTTACTTAAAATTTTAAACACAATCATTCCATTACAAATGACGCCCTAAAACAAAACAAAACAGCCATTCAAAAACGAATTATGTAGTTAATTATGGCAGTCTTAGTTAATTTCCCTTAAAATAAAGCGAGGTACAAAAACTAATTTCCTCTCCTTATATGCAATAAAAGCATAAAAGACCCACCTAACAGAGGAACTTCATCCTCGGTAAACTATTATGAAAATTACTCACCGGAAGAACACGCACAGAATAAAGCTATGTGACGACAAAGCAGAACATTACCATCTTCTAATGATTCAATTAGAGGGCACAGGGAAAAGGGATAACTTTGCTCAGAATAACCCATTACAGTGATGGATCCCTCTTTATCAAAAAAGAATGCATGCTCATGTATTTAGCGCTAACGCGACCTAATTGCTTTTTCTAATTTGTAAGTAAAAAAATAACAACAATTGAATTTCAAAGTTGCTAAAGTGCTTCAACATGGTAGTGGGTATTTATAGCTAACTTACTCACTTTCTCTTTTTTTAAATTTATAGAAGATTTTTTTAAATACTTTCTCGATTTATTTTTCATTCATTAACTTTAAAATGCATTAGGGGAGAGTCGGGTAGTCCGGCCCACTTAAGGAGTATTGCTTATATTTCTGTATAATATTGAGTAACAATTAATATTTTTGTATGCTTCTATTTTTTTATCATCTAATTAAATAATGCAGAAGGAATAAACCAAAAAAAGAATAGTTTAACGTAAAAAAAAATAGAAATTTAAAAAAAACATGTTTTTCAGCTCTTTTCAAAATGTGTCGGGTAGCCCCGACCAGTTAAAATAATTATGTTTTTTTACTGTATTTTCAGGTGTAAATGAAAATGACCAATGTATTGACAATAGATAAACCTCATTTATCATTTTTATCACAAAATTCAACCGATTTTTTTTAATTTCATGACTACTGTATTCAACATATTTTCAAAACTGTTGTTTACCATATTACCAGCTGCATAAAAACTTGAAACTTTGAAAATAATCTTTTTTTAACATAACAATTAATATCCGATGGCCCATTGACTTGAAAAAATATTCTATACATATGAAATTGACAGTAGGCGGGGGTACCCGACACTCCCCTAAATGTTTTTAAATCGGTTTATTGTTTCAGGGAACGTTTTGAACATTCACGGAAGGCGTTTAGTTTTGGCAAAGAATTGGTATTTCAAAATCCGAAAAAGGATTAATAGAACAAGTTAAGAAAAATCAAAACTAGAAATTAAAAATGCGTTTTTTCTTTTGTATGAGTTTTATAAATATTACCATACATGTATCATCACGAAATTAATGTTTAATTCTATAAACTGCAGAAAAAAATTATTATCTGGGAAAAATCTTGTTCCTATTACTTGTTCTATTTAATAAGATTGCCGAACTCTATTACATTTATACCTTCAGAGTTTTTATTTAATTAATATTTCTGAGTACACATATAACCAATTGCTTTTATTAAATTGAGATTTAAAATGAGTGGCGGTTTACGCAGAATTGTGCGTTTTTAAGTAAATATGATCTATGTACAGTGCGTAAGATTCGACATTTTTAAAATTTGATTTCTCAATCGACAATTAATCGACTGATTTCATTAAAATTCCATATTTTACTATTCAAAATTACATTAGTTAAAATGATGTTAAAATTGTATACCTTACAACTAAAATTCTTTCGACTCTTATTAATTAAAATAATAAAAAATATTAAATATATACATAAAGTTATTTTTTGTAATGGATTATCTTTGGATAGACGAATTTTATAATTGTGTGCAAACATTCTTCAATTCACCTAAAAAAGTTCTCGAGATACGGGGAAATACACAAGAACTATAATTTAACATTGAAGGGACCAAACTTTCTCTTTACCAAACTATTGGAACTGTATTTCCCAGATTGCGGCTACCCCCAATAATTTGGGAGTCAGAAAAAGCCAAAGAGAAATTAATTTCTTGTGTCTGACTTGAAATATCGTCTGCACTAATTAATTTTTACTTTATTTTATATCCGCCATTGAACAGCCGACCCAATTTTGGGTTTACGACTACTAATGTTCAACTCCGTAGCCTTTTTGAACCCAATCCGAAGACAAGGGGACTCCTGGATCAAGTATTGGGAAAAACTTGCCTTCGTGGAAGACTTTTTGATGGAAGTAATCCGCATTTGCGTTACATGGAGAGGAAGACCAGCTAATTACTTAGCATACTTGAGGTCATCCCTTGGAACCGTTATGATTGATCATATAGATCAAAGTCATTAGTTATTTGCAGTGGGGGGGGGATTGAGCACTGTACTACTGTTTTATATTATTTTTCCAGTTTCTATACTATGGGGTCTACAAGTATAATATTTACGCCTTAAAAATAGAAGTTTTTGTAAAGGACATTAACAGGTCCTCAAGTTTTTCTTAAAAGATTGCACGTTATCTCAAGTTAAAAGTAGTTTAAAATAATTAATATCTTTTTCATTTAATTTATTTAAATATACTCAGCCATTTATCATTAGTCGTTATTTGATTTTCCTAGCACTTACATAAACTTTTAATAAATTTATAAATGTTCGCTTCCTTATTTTTTAAAAAAAAGATAGTGATCAAAAGGTTTTGATATTCAACATTTATAAAAATAAATTTTCTTAAATCAGACCATAATAAATTTTAATTTAATCAAAAAGTATAAGTTATAAAAATATCTTATTAAATATCATACTATCAATTAATATATTAAATCTAAAACGAAATCAAATATTAATAAGAATGATATTATGGTCCTAAATTTTAAAATAATTACTTGGTTTTAACAAACAACGAAACTGCAGTGTTTTGTTTAATATATTTCTATGCGTTTTTTAATAAAAAGAAATAGTGATTTTAGTTAATTTTTAATGGTGGAAACATGATGAGTAAACTAAGTGGTTGTATTAGTTTTAAAATCTTTTTATTGTTGTTTTGTTTCATAATTTATTTATTTGAGGTTACATACAGAAATTGAAATATTTATCACTTGTAGTCTTGATGTTGCATTTCTTTTCTTTTCTCTTTCTTTTTTTAATGAAAGTTAGTTTTTAAAACACTTAAATTGTGCGTACAATTGCTGCTAAAATATTTTCTGAAACCACGAATATTTTGTTAAAAAATCGTCTGATTGCCAAATCAAACGATTAAAAAAAAATCTGCCTATTACAAAGGAAAATTAGTTAACCGAACATTAGAAAAGTCTAAAACATTTACATCTGAAAGAAGTATATTTTTATCATCGGGACCTGTCAAATCAAGGGAAACGCTTGCTACTTTCATTGCTTTCAGAGATAAACATTGATTTGTGACTTATGGAAAAGCTAATCGAACAGAAGCTGACATGAAAAGTCAATTTTCCGAGACTTCCAGCTCTATTTTTCCATGGAAATTTACCGAGATCGGAACGGAATAAATTTCTCGTTGACATGCCCCATTTGTAGATAACAGAAAATGAAAAATTACGGAACAGAGCTGGAGATTGATAGAACAATTGAAAGTGGATTCAGTCACCGTAAATACTCTATCTGTTATCCACGATTGATTCTCCGAGCGTAAAGATTGAGAAAGGATAATTGAGACTAGTTCGGAAAAGGAAAAATAACAAAATCTTGATCAAGCAGTTTCTTGGATCGCTTGCAAGTTTTGCCTTCCTGATTATTCGTTAGCTCCTAGGAGTAAATGATTTCGCAATGATATGTGAAGAATTAACTCTTATTGCATAAAAGAATTCGAAAGTATATGGTTTAATTTATTTTCCAGAAACATATCCCTATATTACATAATTTTAAAAGAATTATTTAAAGTTTAGATTATAATTAATTAACAAGCTGCTTGTACCTTGAAAGAGTCGGGAAAAGTAATTTTTTAACTCTTTCATACTTAATGTATTTTAAACTACACAAATTTGATAATTTCCCAGATTTTTTATTTTTTTTTATTTTTATTTTTTTTTTTTTTTTAGTTTTAAGGGAGAAATTTTTTTAACACGTATGGCAACGCAGCCCTTTTGTTAACTACATTTTTTATTATAATTTTATTACTTAAGCATGTTTTTCTTTCTGCAACATTAAATTCACCCAAATGACGAATTCGACGATATTTATTCAAAAACTTAATTGTTTTAGTTATTATTTTACAATGATCATTAATAAAGCAACTAACACGAAAATTACACAAGTAGTATTCATTAAATTTTTTTAAAAAATAATTTTACATTGACAAAAATATTTATAAAGTGTTTGCTGTATTTATATGAGAATAATAAGTTTAGAAAATTTTTTAAAGCAATTTATTTTTTAATACACTCTTAGTCTTAGCATTAAATGATATTACTCAGTAACTCTTATTTAATTAGCATTTGTCGCGTATTATTTCTACATCAATATAACATTTTCTAACCTTAAGGCTGTGTAAAAATTTACAACAATATTTTACAAAAAATATATAATAATAATAATAATCTAACCTTAGAAATTTTTATATGGCTTGAGTATGATAATAGCTTAGTGCAGAATATTTTTAAAAAAAACCTTTAGTAAAACAAACAATAAATAAAGTTTTAGATAAAAAAAAAATAACGAAATTTGTAAACAAAAAATTACATTTTAAAATTAAATATTACTGGAAATTTTTAAACAAAACTTTCTTTATTAAGTAAAAATCCGATATACATACGCGTTACAATTTTTTAAAAATATTGTTGCTTCTAAAACCAGTCATCTAGTCAACTAGCACGTGCAACTAACTGATGAAATATCTGAAGACTGGGATATGTTACTTTGTTACAGATGTTAGTAAATAATGTTATTTTGTATAATAACATGCTACGAAAAAGTAGCCGAGAGCTTCGGAGAACACGGAAATATACTGATTTTAAAGTTGTAAGAGCGGTGCAGTACTATTGATTAGAAGAATAAGAACCAAAACTTAGTTAAAATTTTTACGGAACTTAAGAATAATATTGTCAAATGTAAAACGTTTTTAATTTCGTTTTGTAAAACAACCTATAATCAAATTTTTTAACTAAGTGTTTGTCAAACAAATGTATATTATTCACATGTTTTCAACATGAAAACTCCTAATACAGAAATAATTATGTTTCAAAATTAAACTAAATATTTTTTAAAAAAAACTTTCTTAACTACTTTTAATTCCGATAATTGAGTTATAACTGTTTCTCATTTTATATAGTTGCTCCTAAAACTAGTCTAATATACAACTAACTGGTGAAATATCCGAGGTTACTTTGTAACAGATATTTATAAATAACCAAATACCAATCAGTAAGGAAAGTACCAATCAATAGAATAAATAAGCAACTGATAAAATATGCTAAGAACGTGATATGTTACTTTGTAATAGATATTTGTAACTAGTCGTCGGTAAACTTTTAATTCTGGACGCAGTTCAAATTTCGTGTTTAAGAAAATGAACACAGCTCAAACTGCGTGTTTTAAATAATGGACACAATTAAAAAAGCGTGTTTAGGAAAATGGGTAGTACACAAAAAAGCGTGTTTTAGAAAATGGAAGCAGCTCCTCAAAATATTGTTCAAGAAAATGGAGATGGCTCACACTGGTTATTTAAGAAAATGGGCATAGCATTTGATTCCGTTTTTCAAGACTCCTCTTATGAATTTTTTTTTCTTTTATTAAATAATAAACTAATGGGTTCAATTAAATTCGTTACGCAAAATCGTCCATTTGCCTAAATTACTTAGTCTTTTTTTAAAAAATAACCCTTTTTGAAAGACTTCAAAAATCAACATTTTTTATTCCAAATAAGTCATGGATTTCGTAAATTTATAATAGGGATATAAACTTACGTTGCACGAATTTAGGTTTTCAAAAACAACTTTATCTTTTATTATTCTAAATGCGGAGAGATCACCTGAAAAGTTACGTCTGTAATTTACGCATAGCCAATCCGAACTTAGTCGCGTAATGTTTATGCCGACCACAGTACTGACATAAAATATCTTCACTGGTAAACAGATCTTGGGTTAGAATGCCTTGCCGACTGACTAACCCTGGGGTGGTTTTCCTCTTCATGTGAAGCAAATGTTCCTTCAAAAAATAATATAATAAAGAAATGAGTCCCCTTGTGTTGGGTGCAAATTATAAGGCTTTGGAGTTAAACATTGATAGTCGTAAACTCAGAATTGGTTCGGATGTTCAACGCTATAAAATAAAATAAAATATTGTTGTTATTAACTCAGTCGAATTTTTTATTCCGTTGAAATGATTCAGGTCAAAATCCTATAACGATGGCTGACTGATTTGTCCTGATTTCTCCCCGTACAAAGTTTTGCCGTAAAACACCACCAGTGATAGATGGATCAAGGATTAAAGTTCCATTTTCATGGGCTAACCATGATGGATTTTCGTCAGTTAAATCTTCATGAAACGTAAATACGGGTTAATCCTATCAAACGATACCGGAGTAGTTAAGTTTCTCTAATACCCGATTTAGGAGTTTCCTTGTCTTCTAGGATGGGTTCAAAATTACAGGACTACAGAGTTATACATATAGATAGCCTTAAATCTGAAGAATGGATTGACTGTTTAACGTTGGTGCTAAAACAAAATAAAATATGTTCCTTTTATATTTAAATTTTATTTCTGAAATTTATAACAACGAACAAAATTAAAATTGTGTCAAATAAAATAGATGTACTAAAAATAAAATAAATGCTTAAAATTATAAATGTTTCTAAAAATAACTCATTTCAAGCAAAGCTCAAATTGAAAGCTTGGTTCATCGAAAAAAGGAAAACAAATACTAAAATTAAAATCAAGCAAAGATTTTTTGCATATGATACAAAATCATATGTTATAAAATTACAGTTACTTTTAACGTAGCAGTCTGTTTTTGCGCATCACAATGTTCATTAACAATGAATCTTGCATCTTGACTTAAATCCCAATCCCTAAATATATATGCTCTCCAGACCTTCACTCAAGATTCAAAGAGAATCATTTATATATGTAGATATGCGTTCATTCCCTTTTATTAGCAAGCAAGTTAACTCAGAACTTACACACCGTTGCCTTTCCATCATTCCCACTGAATACATAATCGAACTTCTAGTTCGCATTGTTCTAATCCGGCATTCTGTGAATAAACTAACACTCGTATTGGCGAAGATTAATATCCTTTGGCTCAATCATTTGTTTCGCTACAGCCCGTGACGTTTCGACTTATAAGAGTAATGAATAACGGTTAGGAACTCTGTCACATTAATCGGCTGCATCTAAGTCCGTTAGGATAACGGATTAAACAACACGATGGCTTGACACAACATACTTCGGTCCAATGAATTGATTAAAATATAGAACTTGTTGCTTGGTTTGCTCTCAATAAATGTTTAGAATTGGGCTCGATGTTCTTACACAGAATCACTTGTGGTACTTTGAATAAGGCTCAAAATTTGGTCAATGTTATATCGATTTCGCAATGCATACTCAAACAATCTGTTAGCATTTGCAATTAAGAAGTTAGTGTAATTTTGTATGAGCATAAGGTTTGATATGCGACGTAAATCAAGCCAATAAAATAAACTGTCATGAAACAAAAATTATGAAAGGGATCTGTGTCCTGCATGTATATAGAAGATTATCATAAAATAATATAAAGCTTTTAAAGCTTTGTGAAACTGCAGAAACTGTCATATAACAAAAAATGTGAAAAGCGTTTGCCATATCACTGTGTTATCATAAAATAATGTTAAGTGCTTCGATTTAGGAAATAAATTCGAAATTAAAAACAAAAAGTAAATGCATTTTTGAACAAGTTTCCAGCATTCCAGAACTTTATTTAACAAGGTAAGATGATAATGATATAATTTCGTATCATTTTATTGTTTCTTCATTTATAACTTATTAAAACTGGCTAAAACTTTATAAACTTTTTTTGTTTGTTAGAAAAAAAAGACTATTTAACCATCTTAAAACATTTTAAAGTTTTGGTCATTTTTGAGCAATTTCTGAAAACATAAATGCATCGTGATTCTGGAATGTATTAATGCATCGCAATATATTCATACATCCTAAATAGTTCTGTATCTTATAAATTCATTCAATCTCTGCGAATTTAAGTTAATCAAATTACTATCTTTACTACAAAATTGTTTATTACAAAACTGTTTATAGCAAAAATGCATTTATGTTATTGAATATATATTAATTTAAATATTAATTTGCAGATTACAATTATAATTTTTAAGTAATTTTTTTTTTCATAAATAACTTAATGGTACATTTCTACACCGTTCATCGTGCAAGAAAAAACTTCCTTCTTTTCTGCAATGAAAGCTAAAAAAAAATTTTAATAGTTTTCGCATTTCTTAAAATCACGCAATCTATGAAATTAATTGTGTTTTGCATAAAAACATAATTTCTAAACTTTTTTATCTTAATTTTAATTTCCATTTCAAGGTTTTCTTGGATAACATGTTACTATTCCAAGCAACAATTGCAAAAAACTTAAATTTATTCTCTTTCCAAAATATCTAATAAAATTTAATAATACTTGATCAGTATTTATATTTCTACACAAAATAAAATTAAATATAAATAGTTTAAGATGACAAAAAAAATGTCAAGTGAACGACAATAATATAGTATTTCAACCCTTTTTAAACGTGATCCTAAATTAAAAAAGTATATAAACTTATAAAGTCAAAGAAATATTATTATGCATACGACATGTTTCGTTGTCGAGCTTATTCTTGTTCTCACGCATGAGAAGAATCACATAATGTGGTGCTGTTGCGGGGTTGATGTCTAAATTTTCGACATGTCTAAAATTTTGGCGAATGGGCACCTATGCCTGGGATACCGCACACCTAACTCTTAATAATGCCCATAAAATATGTAAAGTAAATATTAATTACTATAAAAATTCAACAAAATTTGCATTCTCCAGATTAATGAAACTATCAACACAAACAGGTTGATTAATATATAGACAGAAATAACATAAATTAAAATCACATGAATAATAATTTTCATTTGATTTTAGAGAATTGTAAGCAAATATCATATTTACCAAAAGCTATTTGTAAAATAGCCAAAAGTCTTAAGCAAATGTTACTTTTGGCCTCAAAACTTCGAACCTCTAACACTCAATTTTGCATCATGCTTCACAGATTAAGAAACATAATGACATAAAAGGCTGCATCTACACTGATGGTATATGTCTGGGTCTGGAATGAATAGTGAATTATCTATATTCAGGTAATGAAAATCGTGGGTTTCAAAGTTGTTCTCCGATAAGAAGTTTAACATTATTTTTTTAAATTACAAAATTAACTTCGTTATACGAATTGACAAGTTGGAGATATATTGAAAAAGTAAAACCTTATTTTAAGTATCGAATTAATCTATAAAAATTATATTCCAATACTCTTATGCCAATAGGAAGTCTTATAGGATCATTTGTCATAATATTTTTGGGAACTTCAAACTTTACAAACTTAGCTACAAAATTTTAAAGCTTAGTCATGACAATTTTGTTGGCAATTATTATTAATAATTTTCTTTACGTTTCTAAAAAGTCTATGACACATTATATAAAGTACCCATGATTAATAAGTAAAGATATTGTGACATCACCAAGTTATTTAATGAAGAGAACAGAAGATTAAAATTCAAAATAAAATTATTATTATTTTTTAAACAGAAAAGCAGAATATTGTTTTAGTAATACATAACAGCCGGGTAATAATAATAATAAGTAATAATAATAAGGGCCGGAATAGCCTGGTCAGTAGGGCGCTGGGCCCATGTCCGAGAGTTCGTGCCGGCTGAAGATTCCTCGTGTAGTAAAGTGACTGATGCACGTTAAATCTGACGAGTCGCAAAAAGTCCTCCATGTTCCCATAACAAATCAATACCACTGGGGGTACTGGATTGGAGATCGATTGTTCTCTGATTCAGGTCAAAATTACGATCTGTGGATGAATGGATGCATGAATGGGTCCGCCCTATAAACGAGTGCGACGTATGGTGTGGCAGAAGACAAATTCTTGGCCATAGATGGCGCCACTGAAAAATAAAAAACGCATACTCTGCCTTAAATTTGCTCGGTTTCACCAAGCAGGCTTGCCCGTGTGGCAAGTGACATTAGAAACAACAACAGCAACATAACTGTTGGCCCCATCTTCCAGTGATAACTTTCTATACAAAAAATTCAATTTCCCTCTACTGTCTTAAACTTCCTTGACCTAAATACTTAATTTTAAAAAACTAAACTGCTTGTTATTTGCTAATAATATTAACTAGAGTTTATTCCCATGGTTATTGTATTAAACTTAAATTCATAGTCACTTAACTTCAATTATGATTCAAAGTGACCTCAATTTAATAAGGCTTTAATATTCATGTAACAAGGCAATACTCAAGTTATACGCCTACAAATAACCTTTTATTAAAGTATACTTTAAAATTAATCTATTCGTCATTCAATCGTTTTGAGTACTTAAATTACAATGAGGAGAATTATTAAACATCACTAAATCCTCTAACAGTTCAAAATGAACGAGTTTAAGCTTGTTCTATCGACAATTATAATGAATTGGAAATACTAAGATTTATTCGCTTTGAGTCAATCGCGGCACTGCTTAATTCATTATCGCAAGCCAATCAGATTTCTAAACCACCTGAATTCTCAAGAGTACTATCAGAGGAATCCATGTCATTAATGTTGAGTGAAATTTATAGGATTGGAGTGGATATGTGAGAATTTTCTGTGGAAATGCGAAGATTTTAATTTAAAATATGCTATTTATTTATTTTTCCCACATCTCCCACTCTTTGAAAATTAATTTTCGTAAAATAATTTTTAAAAATTTACTAATGATTGTTTCTTACTGGTAAATTACACATAAAGACTATATAAATTGAAACAAGCAATAAAAAAATACACAGTTGAATTTTGAGAGAAGGAAACTAATTATTTATCCATCTTTCTATTATTGTTAAAGAAAATATGCAACTTTTACCGATTAACATTGTGTTTGTCTTCAAATTGGTACAAGCATTCCCTTTCTAACTCTGTCCACCTAATTTAGATGAATTATTTTCAAATACCATATTTTAAATGATTAACGAGAAAAATTTCTTATTCGAACCCATGTCCAAAAATTTTGTCATACTCCTCTAGGGGCACTTCCCCTTTTGTGTACAGTTTCTCCATGTGCTTCTGAATAGGTCATAAAAGGGAAGAGTCCCTAGCCACGTACTATGACATTTCTGTGCATGGACTTGCATGCAACTTTAATCCTGATGATGTGCTCTAACTCCCCTAGAAGTTTGTCGCAATATATATGCGACTCTCTATATTATATAACGTTTATAAAGTTGTACATTTCGACAAAAAAAATAGTCTAAATATATAATTTAAAGCTATAACTTTAGGAGCAAGACTAATTTCAGATTGGAAATCCCCAAACCTGAATCAGACAGGAACAAGTATTTGTATAAATTCAACAAAAAATTTATTCCCCAGAATAATCAATGAAATTAGGTAAGTAATATTATTGCAACAAAACATATAAATTGTAGATCACTTTGATGAAAAATACCAGCTTCGTAATTTTATTTAAAGTACATAATGCTTATAAGCCCGAGCAAGCCATAAAACATTTATATTATTTGTGCCAGAAAAGCAAAACGAGAGGAAATTTCGTTGCGAAATTAAAGTGTGTGATGCTTAACTAAATTCATATTTAAAATTTTCATAGCGTGGCCATATCCTAAATATATCCATATCTTATATCCCCAATAACTGAAACTAACTCCTGGCATAAGTGATGAGAACTGATGATTTTTTTTTATAAAGAAATACACATATTTTTGCGTTTTATCTTAATGTATGGAATTATTTAAAAATCTTTCATTGTTATTTAAGGTTGCATTATTATTTAAATGGATTCCAACACCATGTTTATTATAAAATCCCAAATTTGTTTTTAATTCACCCAAATCGTTTTTATTTTCATCTTAAGCATTAAAATAATCTATTTTTAATATTTACATCAGAACAGCAGCATATTTTAATTTAATTATAAAGATGTCATTTTCTGTATTTTTCTCTGTCTACTATGTATTTCGCTTAAAATGAATACTAACAATTTATGCTTAACGTTATTGCTGGTTATGTTTAAGATAACAGTACAACATGTCAAAGAAATTAATCGAGTTCCTATATTTAAAAAAATATTCGTGTGTTTTAATTCTGTTTTGATATATAGTTTTATTTATTGCTATTGTTTTAAATTAATTTTAGGCTTGTTGTTTATTTGAATTCTATGTAACTATCAGATATGATTTGAAAGAAAAACATTTCATTAAAATTGAACAGTTGAAATCCAACCTCCAAAAAACATTTACAAGTTTGTTTCCACACAATACTTTTTTATGCCACCATGGTTCTAAAAGGTTTCGATATTTTTAATTTGATTTGAATAAACATTTTAGTAGAATACAATAATAATCTATTGTATTTAAATTGTACTAGCAATTTAGTCGAATAATCTCTACTTAATTTGTAAAATTATCATTTATAAAGAAAATAACTTGAGTAATTGGGAAAAAATAAATACTATCGAATACTTTGTTGCATTATTAATACTTTTGAAACGACTGGATTTGCTTTAATTTTTCTTCAACACTGAACACAGCTGAATATACAGACCAGTAAATGTGGCGAATAAATAGATCAAAAAAAGTGAATGGATTCAATTCTGTAACCTTTCAGATTATTCTATGCTAAAAAAAATTGTACATCACTTCTTATAAGCTTTTCACTTTTTTTTCCCTCCCTGGTATTTGAATAAAAATGGGATTTCTCTCCAAGAGCAGCAGGTGTTTTTTGCTGCAATGCCGATATAGCTGCTGAAGGTTGAATGAATAGGAAATTCAATTTTAGGGGTAGGGAATATATTCTAAGATTAGAAATTCTCTACTGTCGATTTCTGAATACAAGTTGATTCATTAAGGTGAGAATGTTTCATAGCTCAAATATTTCCTTTTCAATGGAATTTAAAGCGGCCACGAACATACGGAGAATCTTCTGCTTGTAGAACTCAAGCAATTTTTCTCTATTTAGATTTTTTTCAAATAATAACTGCATAAATAAATATAAATAAATGTATTTAAACTGTTTAGGTGCATGGTTTTTAAAATTTTCAAGCAAGGTAGTATGTCAGTCTTGAGATTTAAACCATTACTTTTCGAACTCAATATTAGTTTATAATTTGATAAATGTTAATAATTTGTGAAACCTTTGTTTTTTGTAACTTTTTATGCATTAAAATATAAATTATATTCAGATTAAACCGTTTTTAAGCATATTAAATCCTAGAAATGTTGAGTCTGGTAATTTTTTTATTATTTTTACAATAATGCAGCATCATATCAATTAATTATTTAAAAAAAATTCCACTCGAACTTTTGTGAATCTATAAATGGATTTAAGTTCAAATTGTATTTTCTGTTAAAGCAATTATGTTTTATTAAAATATCTTAAGTATATACTTTTGAAAAAAAATTTTCTTACATAAAATCAAATTAGTTGAAAAAATCCATTATTTTTGGAAAAGGTATTGAGAAAGGTAAATGTTTGATCCAACAAATATCATTCAACATGGTTACAATATAATAATTCATCCCAGTAATTAAATCCTTTAAGACAATAAGACAACATTTAAAAAAAATT
Organism: Parasteatoda tepidariorum; assembly: GCF_982258835.1. Classification (NCBI taxonomy): domain Eukaryota; kingdom Metazoa; phylum Arthropoda; class Arachnida; order Araneae; family Theridiidae; genus Parasteatoda; species Parasteatoda tepidariorum. The sequence goes on along the minus strand of NC_141757.1, from coordinate 65,890,856 downwards.
AAACTAATATCATATTAAAAAAAAAAATAAGATGATCCTTGCGAATTTGTTTTTCTTTGAGAACAGTACCATAAAGAACAGTAATAGTACCTTTGAGAACAGTACCCAAATTTGTAATCATGTCTGGATTAAACTATATAATTGAAAGTTTTTAGACTTATACTTTTAAATGTTTTTATTTTTTAGAACGTGATCACGTGCTCGAAGACATGTCTTAAAGTTCATGAATAAGACATGAGCAAAGATTTTCTAATTAGAATTCTTCTTATTGCTGTTGTTCAAATGATACTTTTTACATCTATTAAAGCTAAAAGTAAGTATCTTATTCATATTTATAAAGTTCTTTTAAGTGTCTGTAGCTAAACTATTAATTCTAAAAGGTAGTTGGGAGCTCTACTGATAGTTTTCCGTACTTATAAAGTTCTTTCAAAAGTTTTAAAGTTCTTTAAATCAGTTTCAAAACATTTATAAACATTTATGAAGTCTGAATGCTCAAAAACCTTTACAAATTTAAAATCTTTTCGACTGTATTTGGCTTTATAGAACTTTTTTTATTTACGACTATTGAATGATTAAGTATTTTATTATTTATCTAGACATAGTTTACTATTTATCTAGCATTTGTTTATTCTTAAAATAGTACAAAATATTAAACGAAAGGAGTCCTATAACGAATGATATACGCATCAGGGTTTCCGCTACGGTAGCTTTTTTCGCAAAATGCGAAAAGACCCCTCAAAAATGCTAAAATTCAACAAAGCATTTTCGCATGTTTGCTAAAGGATTTTACTAAATTCCATTAAAAAAAAAAGCTTCCGCGAAAAACCATGACGCTAACATCCATGAAAAAAACTTGATCAAACAAGGAGAAAAAATCTAAATATCTTTCGCAAGAAGAACCATGACGCTAGCGTTCACGAAAAAAACGTGATCAAACGAGATGAAGCATAGCGATCAACAAAAATGGCTAGAATATATGAGTTTCACCGAGAGCGGGGGTTGCTGCTCTGTTAGAGCGAGGGTTGCTGCTCTGTTCAAAAACCAAAATCCGCATTTAATTTCAGTACATTGTGAGGCACATAGGCCAGCATTAGCCGTGAGCCAAGCAGCGTCTGAGAATGCTTACCTGGTAAAGTTTCAGGACATAATAAAAAGAATTCACTCTTATTTTGAATGCTCCCCTGCAAATACCAGGCGATTGAAGAATGTTCAAGATATCCTTGAACAAAAATCAAGGAAATTCATAAAGTTATCAACAACTCGGTGGTTGTCTTTGGGGAATTCAGTTACAGCTCTGGATTGCAACTGGCAAGCTCTTGTTAGTGTTTTAATGGAAGACAAACGTCCTGTTGCTCAAGGGTTGTTAAAAAATATAACTACTTTTTTGTTTTTAGCAACCACTGCCATCATGAATGATATCATGTTCAACATTAATAAATTAAGCATCATATTTCAAAAATCTAATTTAAATTTTGAATATGTTCAATCAAGTGTGAAGGCTTGTATTTCAAGTTTAGAAGAAATAAAAAATGGCACCGGCACTCATTATATGAGTTTTTTAGATGATGTGCCTAAGAAGGAAAGTGAAAATTTTGAGTTTCAGGGCCATATAATTTTAGATGGACTGAAACAGAGGGAAAGATTCCGTAATTTGATGCACAATTTTTTAAACTGTATCATTGAAAATATTACTGATAGATTGGGAGATTTGGATAAAATCGAAATGTTCAATATATTTATACCTAGCAGGATGCCCCATAGTTCGGAAGAATTACATCATTATGGTGTAAAGGAAATCCGTTGCATTTTCAATTTGTTTTCGGAATCTCCCAGAAAAGATTTTCAGTTTACAGAAACTGAATTACTTTGTGAATGGGGATTATTTAAACACATCTTAATGCAACGATGTAAAAACATGTCATTTAATGAATTACTTTTATTTTTATATACCAATGATGTGTCTGAACAGTACCCATTAATAACTTCTGTTATAGAGTATTGTGCAACAATACCAATGCACACTGTTGACTGTGAAAGGGGCTTTAGCTGCCTTAATTTGATTAAAACTAATATTCGAAACAGGTTGTTAATCAACCATGTAAACAATTTGTTAATGATTAATATTGAGGGCCCTGAAAGTGCATTTAACTTTCAAGAAGCATTTGTAAAATGGGGTAATAACATGAAATAAATAAAAAGTTAAATAACATGAAGGAAAGGAAGATTGTTAATTATAAACCAAAATGTTTTGATAAATAATAAATGTGTTTTTTTTTTATAGGTATTCTTTTTGATATTCTTCAGGGATGAGAGTAGTCAGAAAGTAAAAAAGAGGAAATCCAAAAAACAAAAAAAAAGGAAAATATATATATATATATATATATATATATATATATATATATATATATATATATATATATATATATATATATATATATATATATATATATATATATATATATATATATATATATATATATATATATATATATATATATATATATAAACAAAAATTTGACAAAAAAGTGCGATTTTTAAACTTGTAAACCATGTGAATATAAATCCCGATATGAGACTTTTAAATCACGTAAATATGAAACTCTACGTCGCATTTAAAAAATTCGAAAATACAAATCGTGATTTTTTAATTTTTTGATCACGATGCATAATTTTTAAATCGCGTGATATTACAACCACAAAAACGAATCATGATATTGTATTTTAAGCTCACATGAATACGAATTGCTACATAGGGCTTTAAAGGCTCGTAAATACAAATCGCGATATTGATTTTTTAAATCTCGTAAGTAAGAATCGCACTGTACAATATTTAAATCGCCTGAATAAGAATCGCAACGTTCAACTTTTAAATCAGGTAAATACGAAAATCGAGATTTGATAATAAAATCGAGATTTTAAAAATGCATAAATACAAAACACGATATTGGATTTTTAAATGTCGTAAATAAGAATCATAATATACGATATTTAAATAGCGTAAATAAGAATCGCAATGTGCAACTTTTAAATCAGGTAAATACGAAAATCGATGATTGATATTAAAATCGCGTGAATAAAAATCGAGATCTGAATTACGAAAATACGAGCTATCCAGCCGACGGATAAAAAATACGGAAAATCTTATTTTCTGTGCGTGAAATCGGAGAAAATAGCTAAAATAAGTAAAAATGCGGAAGGGTTAGCAGCTAGGGCGTAGATTGAATTTTCTGTTTATCTTTGAAAATCGTAAATAAATATAATTATTTTACTTCAATGACTGAATTTTAAAAAAACGGGATATTTATTTAAAAAAAACGAAACTTTTAGAGAATCGGAGTTTTTGATAAAAAGGCTGAAATTCGAGAGACAAAAAAAATCTCATCCCTGTATAAAGGTCAACCAGTTTTATCCCAAGGAAATGATTTTTAGAGAAACTTCAGAGGGACGAAAAGGGACTTCAACAATTTTCCTCCGCGGAAAATTAAATTCCTCATCCGCGGAAATCCGCGAATCCGCGGAAGAATCTCATCCCTGATTCTTGTACATTAAGCTATTCTTTGTCAGATAACTTACAGTACTTGTTTGATATAAAGTAATTTTATAAGCCTAATGGCATTTTAGCATTTTGCTAAAACTTTTTTTCAGATTTTAGCTTTTTTGCTTATGAATTTTTAGATTCAGCTTAAACCCTGATACGCATACAAAGTTTAGAAATTTTATCATGTCATACGTAATATATATGCTTTTAAAACATCCTTTCTAAATTTGAAGTGCAGGTAAATACGAAAATCGAGATTTGATAATAAAATCGAGATTTTAAAAATGCATAAATACAAAACACGATATTGGATTTTTAAATGTCGTAAATAAGAATCATAATATACGATATTTAAATAGCGTAAATAAGAATCGCAATGTGCAACTTTTAAATCAGGTAAATACGAAAATCGATGATTGATATTAAAATCGCGTGAATAAAAATCGAGATCTGAATTACGAAAATACGAGCTATCCAGCCGACGGATAAAAAATACGGAAAATCTTATTTTCTGTGCGTGAAATCGGAGAAAATAGCTAAAATAAGTAAAAATGCGGAAGGGTTAGCAGCTAGGGCGTAGATTGAATTTTCTGTTTATCTTTGAAAATCGTAAATAAATATAATTATTTTACTTCAATGACTGAATTTTAAAAAAACGGGATATTTATTTAAAAAAAACGAAACTTTTAGAGAATCGGAGTTTTTGATAAAAAGGCTGAAATTCGAGAGACAAAAAAAATCTCATCCCTGTATAAAGGTCAACCAGTTTTATCCCAAGGAAATGATTTTTAGAGAAACTTCAGAGGGACGAAAAGGGACTTCAACAATTTTCCTCCGCGGAAAATTAAATTCCTCATCCGCGGAAATCCGCGAATCCGCGGAAGAATCTCATCCCTGATTCTTGTACATTAAGCTATTCTTTGTCAGATAACTTACAGTACTTGTTTGATATAAAGTAATTTTATAAGCCTAATGGCATTTTAGCATTTTGCTAAAACTTTTTTTCAGATTTTAGCTTTTTTGCTTATGAATTTTTAGATTCAGCTTAAACCCTGATACGCATACAAAGTTTAGAAATTTTATCATGTCATACGTAATATATATGCTTTTAAAACATCCTTTCTAAATTTGAAGTGCTGCTCATTGTTTCAAAAAATATTTCAAAAATCATTAATCATTGCAAACACTTGTTCCAATTTAAACGCGCTATTGATATTCAGTTTCAACTCTACTTTTTGTCATATCCATGATAATCAATTAACAAACATAAATTATGCCTGCCAGCAAATTTTGAGAAAGTAGTCAACAGTATGATCTTAAGGGAAGATGATAAATCTTGATTGGTAGTTATTCATTTCAAAACAGTCAAATCCAAGTAGTCACTGATTTTTAAGGCAAATAGATTGTGCTCCTGCAATCGATTAAGCGATTTTGGATATTTTGTTTTTCATACTATACTTTCTTGTATTTGAGGCCTCTCCTGAATAACTACGATAAAAATAAATAACAGGATTATTACCAGATCTTTCTCATCCAAAGAAGAATGTAATTTAAGAATAAATTATTTGGCATTGCATCGCAAGAATAAATATTATTCATTAAACGCAATATTTTTTAAGAAGTTAACGACTGAAATTTTATATTAGGCAGTTATAAATCGGTAAATTCTCTTTCGAAAATTTTCATTAAGAAACTTTTAGAAACGAACAACTTTTTTTACTCTATAATTAACGAAAAATGGTCAATTTTAAAAATGTAGTATGAACGACATCTTTATACGTATTTAATTTTCATCGTAATCGATAAAGCCAAAAATTATGAGAAAATCAAACTTAGCCCACTATAATGAATAAAATCAAAAGCCCAGTATTATGAAAAAATCAAACTTATTTGTGAAAAACATTTGGTTTACAATAAATTCAATCTAATAACCATTATTATTTATTTATTACTAATGACCATTTAGCAATGTTATTTTCTGTTTAGATTTTTTTTATTATTGTTTAACAAATTAGTTGACTCAAGCTATCTAAATAACTTACCTTATTTTGCATTTCAACAGCAGCAGATAATTTTCTGAAAGAGCTATTTATAATATTTTTTATTACTTCAATAAAAATAACAACATCATTTAATTTAAAGGCTAAATTTTTTAAAAAACTCATTTGTTATTTATTGATGTTGTTAAAACACAGACAACTTATTTTATGATTGATTGAAAATTTAACTTCAATAATTCTATCTTAACTTTAAGTTAAATTGTATAAATGTTTCTGAACATCAATAAAAATTAATAATCGATTTTTGGCATCAATAAAAAAGAAACAGACATGGCATGCTTATCTAAACTGATTTTTTTTTCATAGCCTATACGTACTTTTTTCTTATTAATTATTATAAAATAGAAAATTCCCACAACTATCAGTTGACGACAAAGGAAGTTTTGGAGTTTTAGTTTCTTTGTCGAGAATAATAACATTATAGTGGGACCAATGGGCAACATAGCTCACCAGCCGCCTTACTTCCCAGGAAGTTTGTTCCCATAAGTCTGAATGAGCTTGAACTTGCCACAAAGAATAAGTTTTTACCCTTTACAACAGCAGCTCAGTGCCTTGACCCTTGTGACCCAGCGTCTATTTATCATTGCAAAAACCAATATTATACACTCGTTACTCTCTTTAATTCAAAAGTGGGAAATTCGAAATATTGGATAGTTTAATGTGACCTTAATTTCTACATAAGGGAAGTTAATTATACTATGATTCATGCCCCAATGTAAAAATTTGAAAATCATTATAAAAATTTGTTTTTTAATTTAAAACTTTCCGGATAATTTCCAGTCAAGTCTCATCCAGATGAAAACTAATAAATTTAACTCTTTCATGAACATTTTAAAATCTTTTCCCCTGCCATATTTAAGTGGTACCAAATAATGTACTTGCAAATACAGTATGCACAATGTATGTACATGCATACAATGTGTTCATAAGTACTGAAAATAATTTATTAAAATATTACCCAATTTGTATATCATCACTAAAATTAAGAATACTTTTATAGTAAGTTTAGTTCTTATTAAATATCTTTTGGCACTATTCAGTTTCATATTTATTGGTATTTTATCAATATCATTTTTTTGTTAAAAGGAACTTTGGATTTTTCTAACTTGTTCACCTTTCCTTTTGATTCTGAAATACTAGAAATCCACAGTATTGTTGATGGAAAAAATAAATAAAAATATTGTTAAAGTGCTATAACAAAAAATTTTCTTGTATTAATTATTTTTCATTTTTCTATTTATTAGTAGATTTTAAACCTCACATACCTCTTAAGATCAACATGTTGCATGTTCCCACACCTGTTCTAATTGGTGATAGCGTACTTTTGAAATGTGTCTTTGAGTTGGGCAACGAAACTCTGTATGCAGTTAAATGGTATAAGAATATGGGAGAATTTTACAGATACGTTCCAGCTGCCGATCCCCCTCTCAAAACTCTTTCCCAATCTGGAATTGAAGTTGATGTAAGTATTCTAATTCTTAATTCTGATAAATTTTTTATCCTTAATTTTGATTATTTAAAAAACTATATGAAGGTGAAAATAATACATAAATACATTTTTCAGAATTTGATTAAAACTATAGAATTCTCGACTTGGAATCAAAAGCCTAAAGTTATGTCAAACCGAAAGTTTCAAAATTATTCAGATTACACTGACAACGTTCTCCACTCGTAACCGTAGATGAAAATCACCCACAGTAATTTTTTTTATTATAATTGTCTTTCAAATTCAAAACGATGCATATTTTTAAGCCTTTGTAGTTTATTAATGGCTCATTCGATAGTAAGTGTGCCATCGGTCACCTCCTTACCAGTTTTTAGTTTTGGTCAATTGTTGTATATACGTAAAAAATTCCAGATCAAATTACGGTATAAAGTACCCGCACTGTGGGTGCATTATCTGTGAAATATGTTTCATAATAAAATCCATTTTTATCGTAAAATATTACACCGTAGTTTTTACTGTAATATTCATTAGTGATTCAGAGATTTTACGGTAATTATTACTGTAAAAATACGGTAGGTCAGATTTGATTTCTTGTTTCGTAATATGTTCCTGTAAAAATGGATTTTTAAGATAAAGAGTAACGATAAAAGTACTTTTTAACATAAAAGTATTTTTTACCGCAATCAGATCTGGTATTCTTAACCACCTTCCTGATTATCTCGAGTTAACTCGGGAATGTATATATTGAAAATATTTATTATCCCGAGAAAACTCGGGTATAGCAGAGTTTTTCAGTACGTTTTGTTTCATAACGTTTTTACTCGTCCGGAAGCAAAAAAAAAAGAAATAATAATAATAATTATTATCTGCTGTGATTGGAAGTTTGCCAAGTTTTTCTTTTTTTTGGTTTTTGCTGTTGGATTATGGGACTGTATTTGTGTTTCGTGCGATTTTATCTACAATGGTTGAAGATTTACATAGAAAAAAGAGTTTAAAAAATGGCGTATCACTTCACTGGTATTTAGGAAAGTATCACTTGTTTTAAAAACTATCATAAAAAGACTAATATTTAACTTTTTTCCTCTTCCCCCTGATAACTCGGGATAGTAAACTGATGGTTATGTTCTTTTACACATAAAAAATTAAAATTTCAGCATAAAACTTATGTATTATGTTTCATTTCTGTTCCTTGTATTTATTAATAAAATTTTAAAAAATATTTTGATTTTTTTCCTTTTTTTCGAAAAAATTGGAAAGTTAACAGTGGATATGGGCCTGGAATTACCAAACCAAAATTCTTAATTTGGTGTTTTCTTATTGTCCTTGACGAAAAAAAGCCTTGAATTACCCATAAAACAGCCTTAAATTTTCGAGCTGCATACAAATTTTCGCTTAGGGTGTATTCGAAAGATCTTTAAGTCATAACAACCAAGCAATTTTACTTGATCTGAAAGAGATGGTTCGACCCCACATCCTCAACATTTCCACGCATCCGCTTTTCACGACTGTGACATATATCATGTTGCAGTTTCAGAGAAAAAACGTATGTTTATTCAGAGTAAATATGTTTTTGTGTCTGATTTCGTAACTTAAATATCATCTGCTCTTTCTAATTAGCATATTTGAGATCACCTCTTTAAACCATTAAGATTGAGTCCTATAACGTGGAGATCCGATCCTTAGATCAAAAGTTAATCAGGGTTGTTCATTTTTCAGGGTTCAAAGTTAAGGGTTCAAAGTTATTCAGTTGTTCAGGGTTAAAAGTCATCCATTTTTAATTTTCCGCTTTGCCCAACTATACCGTCTTAACTCCATTTTGTTTTTATGCATTGTTTTTTCTTAAATACAGATAATTATTTAAATTAATTTTCATGCTCATGTTTCTGAATTATCAGCAATGTGCAGTTTAAAAGAAGTAGTTTTTTGAGGAATGGGAGCGTAAAAATTTTCTTAATCGATGAATAAACGAAAATTATAAGCATTGTAAAATAACACATTGCGTACTAAAGGAAAATTATAAACATTGTTACGATATATATCCAATAGTATCAAACGCAGCATCTCGAAACATAGTAATTTATAGTCTTTTATAATAAAATTATTTTTTATTTACTGATTAACTTAACATAATTTTTGAAAATGAGAACTGTTTATAACTATTTCAAAATAGTTTAATTAACTTCATTACTAAACATTCGTATTTGCATTTTCGATTATGACTAAATTCATTAATTTTCTAGTTTTTAATAACAGACAGAAAAATCGGTTTTATTAATTCTAAATACTTTTTTAATTTATAAAATCTATTAAGTCATTTTCGTTTAGATTAAATTAAACTTTAATCAATTATATGAAACCAAATTAATTCATTTTCAAGTAAAAAAGTTTTCATAAGATATGATGCTAAGTGAAATTTTGAAATATTTGTCGAATTTGTGGTTTTAAATTTCGTAGTGTGGCAAGTTTTAATTAAACTGAAATCCCCACAGAATTAAATTAATGGTTTTGTTTAAAAGCTGTTTATAGTGATAAATTTGTCTTTAGGAAATTGTATAAAAATCAATATTCTTGCGTTATAATTTAAATAAAGGTTAAAATTTCATGATAAAAATGTTATTTTTTTACATCTATACATTTTGACATTTGATGCTCCAAGTGTTAAAAACGCAGATACTGAGTGCGTTTTTAACGTTTGAGCATCAATTATTGAAATATAAACAGTGCGTTATTAGAATTATTGAAATATAAACAATGCTTTATTAAAATGGATATAAGTTATCATTTTAATTTGTAAAATAATTTAATTTTTTATTATTTTGCTAAAATTTATAATTTTTTTATCGCAATAAAGCTGTAACATTTAACTAGAACTAAACTTTACTTACTAAGTGAATGAAAAACTGAAAATGTGAAATAGTAAAAAAATATATGCTTTTTAAACAAACTTTTTATAATGTATTAAGAATAACAATAATAATTAAATCTTCCTAAGTGTGTGAAATTATAATAATGAACACAATAATAATGATGTGTAGTAATAATAATATTTACATCTTAATAATTCGGAAAAATTATAATAATGAGGTATAATAATATTGTAATGATGAAAACATTGATTTATTCAAGCTGAAAATAAAGTATAATTGAATATTAGATTTCAAATTTTTTTAAATTTGTTTCATTAAGGTTTCGTAAAGTTGAACATTTTTAAATGTTAAATTCATTACTTACCACAGGCTTTATCAGTTATTGCAAATTTTTTATTTAAAAAATTAATATTTTTAAATAATAAATTGCTGTATTTTATTATAAATATTAAGTAATATTCAAAATTGTACCTTTGGTTCCCAAATGATTAAGTATTTTCTGCTCAAATCATATCTCGAAACGAATCTCATTTTCAGTAAAGCTTTATTTGGAAGGAAGGAAAAGAAATATTTTTTTCTAAAAAGTTACCCCTTCGCTGCTTGAAGCGTATTATCGCAGAGAAGACGCATGAAGAAATGAGATTTCAGAGAAATGTTATGACTGTGGTCATTTAAATAATACTTCAAATTATTTAAAAAATATGAAATCCCCTACAGATTTTCCAAACGAATTTAATTAAGTACAATTACTACTGTATTTTTAACGGTAATACCGTAACGTTTTTAATAAATTTTTTTTCGAAATTGTTTTATTAAGGCCTCAAAATTTTTTAAAAATATTATTCAATCTTTTCACTTAACACAAGCTTTATCATTTATTACAAATTGTTTATTTAAAAATAAAACTTCATACTTTTAAATAATAGATTTCTGTGTGTTATTGTAAATATAAAATAATGTACGAAATTTTGTCTTTAGTTTCCGAATGACTTAACTCTTCTCTGCTAAAATCATATCTCTAAAAGTATCTTTTCTGCAATGAGGAAGAAACCAGCAAAATACCCTTTTCTTTGCAAAATACCCCTTTCCTGCCACAAGCGTACTAGTGCACAGAAGACGAATGTAGAGATGCGAGTTTAGCGAAAGGTTTGGAATGTGTAGTCAGTTTAATGGTACTCCAATTTCTTTTAAAAATATAAAAAATCTACAACATATTTTTCAAAAGACTTTATCAATCTACAATTGCTGTTTTCTTTTTTTTCGTCAGTCTCTTAACGTGCCGAGAATATTATTATTTTCTTATAAAAAAAAAGTTCTTACTTAGGCGTTTTAAAAAATTTATTCGTTTTTAAAATATCTTATAAGCACATCTAAATATTTACTCTCAAAGATTTTTGTTTGATAGTATGTTTCAGCATTTAAAAAATTTTATGCCTCATTTTATGCCAAATTTTTGTCCCTTATTAAGAAATAGTGAAAAATTATTAAAAATGATTTTGAACAGTAAACTATCATTGGATAAACGAATTTTAATACTGTGTGCAGAACTTTTTCGATTCTCTTAAAAATTTTCTGAAATATGGCGGAACACCTAAAAATTGAAATAGCTTTAAAGGACCCAAAATTTGAATACTTTCTTGATTGAACTATTGGAACTATATTTTCCAGATTGCAGTTACTCCCATATTTAATTTTGTGTGATCAAAAGTCCAGATTATTTGAAAAAAGTAATATTTTTATTCAAGCAATCACGTGTTATGTTTGATTTCGTAACTTGAAATATTGTCTGTATTAACTAATTAGCATATTTGAGGTCAATTTCTTGAACCATAAAGATTGGCACTTAATTCTTAAAAATTCATTCAGAGTAATATCTTTCCTTTTTTTTTTTTTTTTTTTTTTTTTTTTTTGCGCACTCAGTTACTTCTACAGAATTATTATATTTCAGATTTGTTTAATTTAGTGTTTTTAAATAACTTAAGGGAAGAAACAGCTTATACATGATAATGATTTTTAATTTTTTTTTTTTTTTTTAAATTTGTCTGTAAATTATAAAATAATAGTTTGACAGTAAATAATTGAATAGTAGTACCCGATATATTCCCTAGATATGTAGAGAATATTTTTTTTTAATTTTCAAGTAAACAGGACTGACACTCTGCGAAAAAAAGTATGGTCAAAACTAACAGAAAATTGTAAAATTCGTCATATTTTTGGCTGTTGGGATTATCGAAAAGCTCGATAATTTTTACCGGCGCACATTGGTAATAATTTTAGTACAATTAACCAGGGCCGGATTTAAGCTTGATGGGGCCCTAAGCTACTGAAAATGATGGGGCCCTTATAAGTTCAATTCCATTTCTATACAACTAAAGTAAACTGTCATTATTTTTTATTGTTGAGTATCAACATTATATTATTAAAAAATTTGATAATATTACTTTATTGTTAAATATATTGATTGTGATGAGACTATAAAGTAGAACCTTTGATTTATTGCACATATTTTTTGAACGAGGAAAAAAAAGTTACCAAAAGAAACACATTTTAAGCACAGAGTAAAAATTTGGCGTGCTAGAAGGGCCACTATATATTTAAGAGTTTGCTTTTTTTAAAATTCATTTTGAATATATTTTATTAGCAATTTTTAATGACTTTTTGCTAATTTTTTACTCAATTGTTTTTTTTTCTTTACGTGACATTTTGCTTTGCTGCTCAAAATCTATAAGATTTAGAAACATGAAATTTTGAATGTGTGTAGAAAATTTGCAAAGAGTTAGAAAGAATGCAAGAAAATATAATTTGAATATTAGTTTTATTTTTTTATAACCACCGTTGAGCAACCGACTCAATTTTGAGTTTACGGCTACCAATGTTTAACTCCGTAGCCCTGTAATTTTGAACCCAATCCAGAAGACAAGGGAACTGCTGGAATTCAGTACCTAGAGGTATTTATTTGTTATGAAAGCTTGGAGGACTTTGTGATCCCGACAGATTTAACATGCACCAGTCACCATTTTTTACATGGGTATTCTACTGCAGGCTGGATTCGAACTCCCATTCTCACGAACACGAGCCCAACGCCCTGCCAACCAGGCTATCCCGGCCAAATGTTTTAGTTTATTTTATAACAGTCATTGCACAGCCGACCCAATTCCGAGTTTACGACTACTAATATTCAACTCCATAGCCTTGTCATTTTGAACCCAATTCAACAGTCCCTACACCCTGGAGCAGTTGAGGGCTGTTATATTAATACTGTTTGTAAAAATAAAAATAAAATTTCGTAAGCTGATATTATTTAATTGATGCCTTCATTATTTTTGCTTTCTTTTTAATTGTTTTAAGTACATTTGTTAAATTTTAGTGCAAGAATAAAAATTGTCATTATTTATGAAAATTTTTGACTTATATTTTTAAGAGTTTATTAAAGGGTCTATTAAATATCAGAGAGAATAAATGTGATACGGGTTTGAAGTATCAGCTCTGCTCTTGATAGTGTAAAGTGGCTAGGATGTGAAAGAGCAACAGTCTCGGGCATCCAGCCAAAACAAGCATTCAACATATCAATGGAACACACTAAAACTTTATATCAATTAGCAATTAGATTTAGATAATTACAATTGTAGAATAATTATTTTATTATGGAATGAAATGTTTTAAGACAAATACTTGTTAATGTTTAACATTTGATCAACGAAAAACTGAACCAATATTGAAATCTAGCAAATTTATTATTTTTAATTACTGATAAATTTTCCGACAGAAAAAAATTTAAAGTCTGATAGATTTCAGAATTTTAGAAACACCTTCTAATTTTACTATTCAATCGCATAGGTTTCGATGTCTTTCATCCTACCTGTCTCATTAGTGAATCATCATATTTCAATATCATTTTTGTTTCGTTCATACTTAATATTAATTTGTTTGCGACAGTTAAATTGTGTACCTCTTTTACAACATTTTTCGAGGAGTTCAAATATATAATATTGATGATTTCAACAGAAATGAAATTTGCTTTTTTTGTATACCTCTTTTATTACGTCATCATCACGCCCACGAGCAACTGTCTGCTCTAAATAATGTTATATAACATGAGATAGCAAAGCAGACGTGTGTAGTTATTTAAATTCATATTCAAAAGTATTAGTTAATTGTTTTTTGAATTGACAATTTCAGTCATTTTTTAGATATTTTAAAGTGCTATTTAAAACTGCTGCATATCACATGAAAGCATTAAATATATCATTCGTACAATTTTAAAGAAAAATAAAAGGGTCTGATCCTTAGAAACAGATATTAAACAGTCTGATGATCGAATGAAGGGGCAAATAAAAACTTTTTACCTCTTAAACTAAAATTTTTTTTATTTATAAATAATTTATTAATACCCAAATTGCTTGAAATATGGCATGTTCCCATCGAAGTTCTTTGTTTTATTCAGTCATTTATTTACATTTTTTATTCATATTTATTATGTCCAACAATGTAAAAAAAAGGGGGGGAGAAATGCATTTTTGGCTTCTGAGGACCCCAGCTCCGAATAAAACTTTTAAAAAAAGAGGGAAAAAAGTAGGATCTGGGGGCCCTCGTTATCTCGGGGCCCCAGGCTACAGCTTATTTAGCTTATACGTAAATCCGGCCTTGCAATTAACGTTGCAAAAGTTGATAATATTAACATGATGCTTTAAACCGATAAAAATTATTTATTCGGCTAAATTTATTTTTCAGTTCATCATTTTTTACTAAATGTTGGGTAATAAGAACTATAATTTTGAAAACTAGAGTTTCCGGTATAACCGTTACCTTATGAACGAAAGAATTACAAAATGAACGCTTTAAATACTTTAATTTTTTTTAATACCAGAGAAATGTCGTTGCCATACAGTAAGGTAATTTTACCAGAATTGTTTTTTCTCCGTACAGATATAAAGATATTACATTTGAAAATAAGTGAAATAGCAAGAAAGCATGTTTAAAGTTACAGAACTAAATAAACAGGTTTTGATATTTTGGCATGTGGGCTATTTTAGCAATCATTTTTAAAATTATCATGACTTATGTTCTAATTGATTTATAAAGAAATTCGAGGGGTTTTTGGAGAGATTAAAATAAATTCTTTAACTTTTTTTGCAAAAATCTCAATTTAGTTGATTTAGTCATTATTGTCATAAAAGGGTACTTTCGGATACCTCAAAGTTTTATAAGAAAATTTAAATCGTCATTGATATGGTGACTAACATAGTGATGTTAAGGACTCTAATCTTTAATCTGAATTCAAGTTTAACATATAATATCATTACAAGAATGAAAAGTTCAGCAGAGATAAATAGCGTAATAGAATTTTATATTTAGGTTAATTAAAGAGATAATAATAAAATCAAGAATCCGAGATATTTAGACTTTATACATTATATAAAGTTTTTCTACATTGTTAAATTATAATATTGTTTATATTTGTTGCAAACTTGATGAAGTTCCATCAAAGTATCACGTAAGCAAATGTAAAAAAAAAGCGGATGATGTTGGTACAATAATTCGAGTTTTCGCTTTACTAATAAAATTATAAAACTTTTGATCGAGAACAAACCTTCCAGAAAAGGTTTATTAGTAAACTGCTTCAACTTTGATTTACTTAAATAGTAATAAAATTGATTTCATACTCACTGAGTATAATTTTTTAAAAAAATATAACGAGTGTATTTTATTTTTACATAAAAGAGAACAATTTCACATACGGCAACTGATATATTTTTTTAAACGAAAACTGAGTTTTCGTCATACTAAGTAGTTCATCACAAATCGCATAATGGAGTTTTACTTCACTAACCACTTTTTTTTCATAAAAATTGTACCAAACGTATATGTTAATGACTTATATTTTAAATATGTGAACGCCACATCTAAAAGAAGTATGCTTCAATTCAGTTAAAAACAGATTTCTGAATTCGACTGTTTAAAAAAGTATTTTCCAAAAAGTCACTTCTAAGATTATTTCCTCTACTTCGCTTGAAGCGTTCGTTTGTTATAAAGTTTTTTATTGCTATTAGCGAACTTTTTTGTGGTTAGATTTCGAGATTTTTCCAATTTCGCAAAATGGAATTTTCTTTTCACTTAGTATACTTTGAAAGGGTAGAACGAGTAAGAATATTTCGCTGATACATTTCGAATCGCAACTGCTTCTTAGAAAGAAATGTTCTTTTACGATTCTAAGGATATGTCAGAGTATTTCCGCTCTTGATACCATTTTCTATCCGTTTATTTCTTCTTTTTTTTCGATTCGATGCTCAATAAGTAAGCTCTCTTTCATGGTCCCATTGGGTGAACGTTTTCAATCCTATTTTTATTTCTCATGTGTAATTCCTATATGGAAACGCAAAAAATACGAAAGGAAAGTATAAAAAAAATTTTACATTGGTAGAATAGAAATCAATTATATATTGTAAGGGAAAATAGGCTATGCTTCAGATCAAATAATATTTAGATGGAAAATTTAAATTTATGAATAATATTACAACTATGAACAATATTATAACATATCATTTTGAGATGTTTCGAAAATCCAAAAAATGTGCTTATCAATTGAAGAGAAAGATTTTAAAAAAAATTCAAGGAAATAAATAATACAGACTTTGAAGGAAATATAACAAACATCACAATTGTTTGAAATTTATTCTTAAATAAGTTAAATTACATAAACATAGTTTAGTTGCAGAGCGTTTAAAAAAAGTATCAGAAATTTTTTTATTTACGTCTTGAGCATGTAAAAATGTATACTCTATTTGAAAACCACAATTAAAATATTTCTGGTGTAATTGTGACACTTCTGAAATACTCCGGAAATATTTTAAAGATAATATTACGAATGCCTTTAAAAAAGATCACCTCAGAAATATTCTATTGTCTGCAAAAATTAAAACGTTTCAAAATTACATTTTTTGATTTCTGAGGCTACGTGGTTTTTTGTGCTGGTTATTCAATGCATTTAAAGTGTAATTGCAAAATTTTCTGTCACATGGGAAAAAATTAGACTTTTTTCAGCTTTTCCGTGATATTGTCAGGATTTTGTGAGTTATTATTTTTTTTTTCTTTTCTAATTACAATTTTACTGTGATACCTGTTTAAGAAATTTCTTAAATGGTAATTTTTCAAAAAAAAAAATGTTCGGTAACGTATTTTCAAAAAATTATCTCATGATATTACAAGCAAAGTAAAATGTTATGGCCTTTATGGATATTATGGTAGGAAGGAACGCTCACTGTTTAAAACATTTGTACCTAGTAAATTAAAAAGATGTAATATATTTTATTTTAAATAAAGGAATAGTAGTTATTAGTATGTTTATTCTATTGAATCGTTATACTGTAACTTACCGCAGTAATTATACCAACATATCCCACGTATAGAATAAGATAGCACCATAGGGAAAGTTTTTTTTAAATAATAAATTCAAGTTTCAAACGTTTTCCATTACTATTTTGTGGTAAAGCTTTTTAATTCAACCCTTTAATTTTAAGTTAAATTTTCAATTTTCGTATTCTTCGTGCTTTTTTTCATAATAGGTCTACACACTATATTTAAAAAGAAACAGTAAATAAAGGCTTTGATTTATTATAATGAAAAAATAACAGCACTTTATAACTCCTAGAACTTTTGCAAAAAGGAAAGCAATAGAACAATACAGTTAGTATTTTTGAATGGGTAAACTTTGGATAGGTACTTTAAGTTTGTACATTTCTCTGAATTATGTGTGTAAAAAAACTAATAATTAAACTACAAAAGGAATTTAATAATTGAACTTGCAACAGCACTAATTTTTGATTGATTAGCGCTGCGTAAATTCATATAAAATCTTTCGTTCTGTAACATGTTCCGGTAAAAATGGATTTCACGGTAAAAATACCAGCAGTTTGAATGCGGATACTTTTAATCTGGAATTTTTTACAGTATAAACAGTTAGACTCGTCGTGTCTTCAAACGTATTTACACTAAATTTATTCTGGTTCAGTTCAGAATTGCGGTTTCGTATAACGTACATACACACACAAATATAAACATTCTGCTTTATTTATAAAGATAATAGAAAAGCAAAAACTTAAAGTAAAAAATTTGTAATTTAAATTTTGTCCATCCTTAAAGAAAAATTGAACAAAAATTATAAGATATGAGACTTTGAAAATATGTTAATGTAAGACTTTTATAAGTTTTATAATTTTACAGATGTCCAAATCTGATGAAAGCACCGTTTTTCTTAGAAACTTAAGTCTTGAAAGTTATGGAAATTATACCTGCCAAGTGTCAACTGACAAACCATTTTTTAGATGTGTTCAAACAACAAAACATTTAGAAGTAGTTGGTAAGTTTGTATTTTAAACACCTGGCAATGCTGTAAACTAAAATATACGATATATCAAACTAAATTTCAATTTAGACATTTTTGCATGCCCTTTTTATAATGCATGCTTTTTTTATAATCATTATCAATCTTCAGGATTTCATTGCATTTCTTTTATTTATTCCGTACATATTCCAATGTAAGAAGTTTTAATTGGAAAAGTAATTTAGTCTTATATGTAACATATTATGACTTTTCTTCAATCAGGTCAATATTTGTCCAATATTTCGAAACAGATTTTCAAGGGTTTACAAAATATCCCAATTGCAACATACAAAACTAATTCCATTTTATTAAATTCACTATATAATAATAAAAAATTAAATAATTATATTTCTGAAATCAATAATTCTTTGATTTTATTTGGCTATGTTAATATTAGAGCTAAGAACTTATAAAGAAAAGATGGTAAAAAGTTTCACTCGTGTTATTTACATTAATAATTAGACTTCGCGTTCACTTTATTTTTGCCGCAAATTATTTCATTAAATCTAGTACGATAAATCAATTTAATTACACTGTAAACATTAAATTTGATTATCTTGCAGGCAGTATTTTATTTAAAGACAAACTAGAATAAAACAAATTCTTTAATAAGAGCCTCGAAATAGAATATGACAATTTTGAACTATAACTAACTATATACTCAATCTTGTTTGTAAATTTCGCAAAACCAGAAACACAGCTTCTGTACCGAAAATTTCATGTTTAAACTGCAATTGTGAAGCTTATATAAAGTAAAAACGCTGTGTTAAAATGTTGCAATGGCAATAAATCGTTGAACCAAAATAGAATTATTCATACAAGGGAAAATACGGATCACCAAAAACAATATATTTGATTTTGCTTAAACTTTTAAGAAATGGTTCCTTTTACTCCTTTTCTAACAATACCCATAATAACGACACTAATAAAAAAAAATTCACGAAAAATTCCATCTAGAGCTATAATTAAGAGTCTAAACTATCAGACAGAATTAAACTGTTGTAAGAAATAATTGCCTTTATACATTACTAATTAATTTAGTAAGAATATAGAATTTCGACTACTTAGAATATTGCATTTAAATTACAAGAAAAAATTCTTCTTTTTTTCTGACAGTTCCACCATCCGATGGACCTGTGCTGATGGAGGAAAAATCTGATTATGAGCTAGGTGATAATGTTTCTATTTTATGCAATTCTGGAAAATCAAAGCCCGCACCAGAGTTGAGGTGGTACATCAATGACGAACTGGTAAATTTACTTTCTATATATTTTACAACTCAGTATAACTGAGTATAATAGTACAAAAACCTTTCAGAAAATTGCTCTAAGATTAAACCATCATATCGGATAGGTATCACGTGATATTAATTTCATGACATTGTATAGGCTCAAGTTGACTACTCAACATACAGAAGTATTTTTTACAGTGGAGGGCTAAAATTTGTAATTAAATTTCATTAGGTGAATTTTTATTAATCTCATTATTTCATTAATATCATTATTTCTTTATTTATCTCATTATCTTATTAATCTCATCATTTTATCTTATTATCTAATGAGATTGATGAATAATGAATTAATCTAATGAGAATAAAGCCGAGTCGTGCCACATCTTCCTACTTTAAATCTTGAAGCATCAAATAGCAAAGGGGACTCATCTATAAATAAATCGGTCCTATCAATAAATACTCCACAAAACGTGAATCCGAAAAAAGTCATCGTTTGATTAGTTTTAATAATAATTAAAATTATTATTAAACAATAGTACAATGCTAAAATAATTGGTTGCCAAGTGTTGATGCAAAGTCCGCATTAATATAAAATATGGTTAACTTTATCTGACAATGTAACTTTTATACACTTAATTTCGGGGTACTATGGTTCAACATTACATCATAGAAAGGTCACAACACATTTGACTCCAGAAATTTATTTCTAAAGAAATATTGACGCAATCAGAAAAAAACTGCACAATGAAGTCTTAAAAAGAGATTCTGAAGTAACAACAAACCAAAATAAAATTCCAATCACATACCTATACTTCATAATTTTTTCGCTTTAATAATCAATATTTCTTATGAAATTGTATCAATAAGTTATGTTTGGAATATCATTATAGTGAAATATTCTTTCGTCTGTAAAAGTTTCATCTCCCTTATATCAGAAAAGCATGCAATCGATAGGCCCTATCTGATATAAGTTATAATATTCCAACCATTTTTTTTTTAAATTTTTGTTTCGCTATGTATGCATTCTGATTCTTCCTTTCATCTCTAATAATTTAAAATTTATTTATTTAATAAAAATCTTTAATTTCACTTATTTCCCACTTTGATTTAAATTAATTAAAACAAAATACGTCTGAAATGGTTATTAATTTTAGAAATAGTTTCCTTTCATTTGATTGCTTTCAAAAGTTACATGAAACAGAAAATATAATTTGAGATCGCACGTTTTAATTTCTAAATGATTAAATTCAGAGCCTTTTGAATGAATAAAATTACATTGAATTTAATAGTTATTCTGCTCTATGAATTTAAGAAAATTGTAATATATGATTTCACACCCTCTATTGATTTCCATACTATTTCCCAAGGTAATTTGATTATTCTATTAGGAACACAGAACGTTTTTAATTTCGAGAGTTTCTTATTTAAAGAAATTATAATTTAATAGTTATTTGAAATACTATTTTTAACTTATAATAATAAAATACTATTTTTAACTAATTTCTTAGGAATGATCCTTCTTTATATCACAATATTGAAAAATTACAAAAATTAACTCAAAATATTTGTTAAAAAGAAACAACTTATTAATTTCAAACTTAATCCTGCTTAAAAAATTTTCTAAAGCATTTTTTTTGTTGTAATTTTAAACAGAAATATTTTATTTGGGATTGTTCAATGAAAAAAAAATGAAAATATGCCTTAAAACGGGGAAACTATACCTTAAAAAGATCACTGAAAAAATTCTAAACCATTAAAATCACTGCACTCCACACTCTAAAATGTATCTGTGCTCATTAAAACACAATGCATAGTAATTTTTCAATAATGCAGTTTATTGGTATTGAGTATGATGAATTAAATGACTTTGAGTCATGATAACTTGCTGTAATAACATTTAACCTAACATTAAAATTATAATCAGCAACGTTCAGATAAAAAGTAATTCATTTTAAAATAAGCTTAATTTCTAAGAGTAATTTGTTTTGAAATTATAGAATAGAAGACAAAAAAAAAGGTTCTTAATTTCAAAATGATAATTTTATACGGTAATTTCTAAAAGTATAAGTTAAAATTCAATATATAAAACTTATTTGCTTCTCTAAAATATAGCAAAGAACAGCATGGATACATCAAATATGTCTTGACATTGATCAATATGTCCTTAAGAAACATTTTGCTTTAAAATATTAATATAAATTTACGTTGATGGAAAATCTAATAATGTTCTAAAACCGACTAATAAATATTTGACAAATAAGTAAATACATGAAAATAACAGAAGTTTAATAAGCTTTATAACTTTAGTTTAATTATTCTTTGTGTTTTGTTTAAGAAATTTAGAATCACGATTTCAAAACAATAATAGGAATAACATGTATACACAATAAAATGCTACTTGGTTATCACGAACAAAAAACATTCTCTAAAATATAGCAAAGAACAGCATGGATACATCAAATATGTCTTGACATTGATCAATATGTCCTTAAGAAACATTTTGCTTTAAAATATTAATATAAATTTACGTTGATGGAAAATCTAATAATGTTCTAAAACCGACTAATAAATATTTAACAAATAAGTAAATACATGAAAATAACAGAAGTTTAATAAGCTTTATAACTTTAGTTTAATTATTCTTTGTGTTTTGTTTAAGAAATTTAGAATCACGATTTCAAAACAATAATAGGAATAACATGTATACACAATAAAATGC
Source organism: Parasteatoda tepidariorum (assembly GCF_982258835.1). Lineage (NCBI taxonomy): Eukaryota > Metazoa > Arthropoda > Arachnida > Araneae > Theridiidae > Parasteatoda > Parasteatoda tepidariorum. The sequence continues at coordinate 65,868,614 of NC_141757.1, read as the reverse complement.
TACTTGGTTATCATGAACAAAAAAAGAAGAACCAATAAAATCAAACTTTTCCACTATTTATTTAATACACTTTTAAATGGAAAATAAAAAATAGTTCGTCTGCTGAAATTTCTCTAAAATTAAATTTTGATATAAGAAATTGTAAACTTCACTCTTATTTATTGCTATATGAAACTTTCATATAGAATTGTATGTCTCCAAACCGATTAAATGAAACAAACAGAAATGCCCAATAATTCTTTGTAAATTGAAACTAAAAGAAGATAGAAATTGGCTTTCAAAAGTTAAGGGTTCTTAACTTTTTAAAGTGAAAATTGATGTTGTTTATTGTTTTCAAAAACTATAAGTTTACCCACTTGAGAAATGAATTTTTATCTTATCTTACGAAGCTTTGACTTTTGATGAATTATGTATCTTACAAGATCTCTTTCAGGTTGATGTCACTGTAACCTTTCTTGATAGTGAATATATTTTAAGTTTATATGTTAAACTATTCTATATAAAGAAAATTCCATTTTTATAGAGATATCTTTATTAAATTTTTCTTCTCAAGTGATTTCAAAGAGGCTTCTGTTAGCCGTATAAAGAAAAACTTTTGTATGATAAACTAAAAATAAAACCGTCTCCGAGGTAGAGCCGTAATGCCTGCTAGGTTAAGCGTTTTGAACGAGTGTTCTTTCATAATAATAATAATAAATATATAAGTTTTTGTCGGTAGAAGAAATTTATTTTTATAAAGAACACACCGCTCTATAAAATTATAAAATTCCTGTATAAAATTTAACATTGTAACAATGCTCTATATGATTTTGCTCATTTATAACCTATATTATTCCTCAATAATTTTTTTTCACATTTATTCACTTTTGACTGATTGCATCTATAATGAGTCTTATCAATCTAATATTCATTGTGATTTACAGCTTTTGCAAACTTGAGGTGCCAAATAAACATCGAAACTTAGAACTGCTTTTCTTTGAAATAAACTTTATGAGTATGAGTATAATAAAGTGCGGCGTGCTCTCTGCTTTCGCTTATAGCACTGCGTTTCAATAGGTAAGGCTTAATTTAGCCTAAAAGATTTATTTGAGCTCTGAGGCTCTTCATCAAATTTGACATGCTACCACGAAGTCGAGAGTTAGTGGTTGAAAAAGCATAAACTTTATTTTATCATATGTTTTGAAATCGCTTTTAGCTCTTAATTTTAAAAGACTTGAATGTTTTATGTTGGTTGGTATTTCATCAGATAAGACTTCACTAGTAAAATTGCAAAAGATATGAAATTTTCAATGGTCACTGTCCAAATATTAACCATGAGATTCTACATATATGATTCTGAACTAATTTTTAAAAAAAAAGAACATATAAAACTTAACTATCGCAACTTTAAGAGATTTTAATTTATCTATATATAACCCATAATTTATAACAATAAAATGTGGAATTTCTTCCATACGTGAGGTTTAGCTAGAATCAATCAAAAGTTGAAATCGGCCAATAAATATTTCCCTTAATCAAATGAATAAATGTAATTAGATTATTTTAGTTTTTTCCGTTCTTCCTTTTTTTTAATTTTAAACACTGTTCCAAATAATTACAGTAATGCTATAATTCCAAGAAAACTTAGTTGAAAAATTAATTCAACTTATCCCATTATTGAGTAATATATAATATTACAACTTTACCAGTATTATAAATATGAAGACGCCGAGGAAAGGTTTATTAGCTTCTTCAGCTTCAAAACAGTCTTTGTGGAATATATTGTTTGTATAATGAAAACTGAATTCAAATTAAATTTAATTACAAATGTTAATAGAACTGTAAAAAAATGAACTATAAGTTTAACAAAGCATACTTTATTTATCTATTTATCTTTAAAGCATCCTATCTCTGACAATGCTTCACAGTAAACATTTCGCTTCAGTAAAATATACGCAGCTGAAATATCCCGCATTTAAATGAAACACTTGTTGTAAATTTTGTAATTAAACTAACGATCATTATCACTGTTTTTAGTACATTCAAATTACAATTTCTCCAAGTAGGTTAGTGAACTTATACTAATTCCATTTCTACATTAAAAGCGGGAAAGTTATTTAAAATCAACCTCAAAGTGTTAAATATAATCGTCTGCTTCAGTTCAAAATCTTTTACTTAAAATATCGTTTGCAATTTTATTATTTAATACTACATTGGTTGCAAAAAGATGAAAAAATTTTCGTTAAAACAAATTTTTTAAAACATATTTAAAGTGTAAAATATAATCGCCTGCCTTAGTTTCAAATATTTAATAGATTTATTTAGAATATAAACTTAATAATAGATTTATTTGGAATATTATTAACTATAATTTAAATAGAATATAATAATAAATTTATTTAGAATATTTAAAAGTTGATTTATAACCACAAAGAAATATGCAAAGAGTTTCCAAATAGCTTTCAGGTTGTCACTTAACTGAATGAGTTAGTTAAAAAATATTTTTATTCAAAACTAGTTCAATCTGAATAAGCAATTCTTTACAACGCTCAGTATTTACTTTTAAAAGTTTGTGCGTGAACTACGATATTTAAACGATATAGTGTGATAAATTTTTCTTAAATAAATATTGCTGTTTTAATTAAAAATATAAGCTTGAATAAAAGTTTTAAAATTAAAACTCAGAAAAAATTTAAAATTCATTAACTTTTCGCTCAATTTCTAATCATTTTTTCAAATAATTGTTTAAAGTAAATAAGCACTTATTAAACTAAAAAAGCAAACAATTATAAATTATTTAAATTTAAACAAATTCTCAACTTACTCTTCCAACTTAATAACTTAAAAGAAAGAAAAATTTTACCTCTTAAGCAATCAAAAATGTGAGAAGTTTGAGAACAAGAATCTCTAACTCAGTTGGAAATATAATTATGTAAACAACATTAATTAAAAAGTAGCAGCCGTTTATTTAAATTTTTCTATGAATATTTAAAGCTAGTTGAAATCATAATGAAATCTAATTGCGTTTAAAAACTCTAAATAAGTTAATTACTTTTGTTTTCAATGCACTACTTCAAAACGGAAATTACTTTAATGAGAACTTTAGGAAGAATTTTTAATATTCTTATCAAGAAAAGCAGTTTTGCTTTTCCACAAAAAAATTCTAAATTAAAACGATTTATTTTTTTTAGTATTTTTGTCAGAAGTAATGCAAAAATTTAACTGAAACAGCAAACGACGGTTGAAAAAATAAATAAATTAACTATTCCTCATTAAATCCACAAAACTAAGCTTGAAAATCAAATAAAAATCAAACAAGAGAATAAAATGCGTGAGAAGAAGTAAAGAAAATCGTTTTTAAGACAAAAAGGGATATTAAAATGAAAGAGATTTCC